>NW_020537324.1:82482220-82538377 GCF_003426905.1 Ctenocephalides felis
TTTTATTTTTATTCTGGGGATTCACCAAAATGTGGGTAAAGAAATAGAGGAATTAGATAAAATGCATGTGGAAGGTGTCGAAGAAATGGTTATAAATAATCTAGCAATTGGTCTTTCTAATAAGGATCTTAATTAATCTTTCTTTCTAATCTTTCTAATTTACTGAGCAATGAGAATTTTTTTATAGTAAAAACAACTATCATACTTGTTAAAGGCAAAAAAGTTGAAGATTAAAATACATATCTGTTCAAAGAAAACGACGTTATCAATGAGATAAAGAATAATGTATATAATGTAAAACCACTGTTTATTTTTAGTGAATTTACAATTATATATATATATATATATTATATATATATATATATACTAGATGACCCGACAGACGTTGTCCTGTACCCACGTCTACAATTCAAGAAGTTCCAATTTTTTTAATATCCTATCCTATATTTTTTAATACCCCATTCAATATCCTGCCTTTGTGATTCATTTATGGTATTAGCATAAATTCAGTATAAGAAATTCAGAAATAAATAATATAGTGTCTTCGGTAAAAGAACAATATCACACTTGATTTTACCATACAACATAATTGCTTCAATAATTTAGTCTGTAATTTTCATATTGTCGTACGATATATTAGTTGCTTTTTGGCAATTAAAATTTCTAAAGTACATTTTTCTTACAAATGATTTAATAAACATTGTTGTTTATGTTCAAATCTTAGGTGAATTGATTCGTAAAATCTAATTCATGTGTGCACTGTTCAATCTACGATCAACTGACTAAATATTCCACATCGAATGCCAAACAAATGAATTTTTGAAACACGAAACAAAATTCTAAATTATTTTTTTTTTTAGTAAGTAGAAATATTTTTGTATTGTTAAATATTTTAGTAAAGTAACCCAAAATGCGACATGCATAAATTTAAAAAAATAATGTATATGCAATTTTGAACTTGTTGCGTTATTTATTAAACTGAGTTATATGATTTCATCTGCCAAACACATCTACTGTGGACTTTATCTTATATTATTTTAATTCCTGGCTTTTTTAATCTCAGCTGCTTTTTGGCAATAATAATGTAGACATTACATTTTCCTTGTATATCATATTTTAATATTATCTAGGCTCATAATTTCAGCTAAATTCAAATTTCAAGTGAATTCACATTTCTAGCAGATGACAGTTCAAATGTTTTCAATGTCAAACAATGATAAGTGTTTTTTTTTAATATTTGCCATTTATTTCTACAATATTACTATAGTTTTATTGTTCATTAAATCTAAAAATTTCCTTTAACAAACTCTAAAAAGAATTATCAAAATCCGAATAACCGTTTAGGAGAAATATCAAATCATACACCCGTACAGAAGAATTTTATATTTATAATATATATATATATATATATATATATATATATATATATTATATTCTAAAGGCATTCTAAAGGATTTTCTGACAGAAAGAATAACAAGGACAAAGATTGGAAATTGCACAAATGAAATATGCAAATTAACATGTGGAGTACCACAAGGATCCGTCCTCGGGCCCTTGTTATACCTTGTTTATACGACCAACCTGAAAGATGCAAACTTAAAAGAATGATATGTACTACAAAATTAAGTATTTTATCAACTTAATCATGGAAAGACAAGATTAAGAAAATTATAGTTACATACACAAAAAAATCACATGCATGGTAAAAATAAAAATAAGCAATATATAGTAGATAAGCAAAGGATTTAGTTTAAGTAATATTAAAAGCCGAAGCTCAATTTTCCAAGACAAATTGGACAATTAGTCCACAGTCAGCCAGAAAATTAAGGCAACTAAAGAGAAAAGTGCCAATGGATCTGCCCGAACCAACTATATATTTTTTTTCTGTTATGCAGAGAAAAATGTTCCACACAAGTTACTTATAATTATTTATTATTATTATTATTATAATTTATTTAATCATTTTATTTTTCTTCCTTTTTTCCCTTTAACATTTACTTTCAGCTGATAGATTGTATTTATAATCTGATTGTTGAAATATACAGTGTTCATAATGATTTTGTTCAGCTCGAATATAATATTATAAGCAACAACTGTATAAAATTTATAACTAAAAAGTAATTGTAAGTGAAAATAAAGAGAAAAATAACAATGCAAGGTGTTCTTGATATTTGTAATAAAAATTTTGTAGTACTTATTGCTTGCTCAAGATTAATATTTGTAAAGAAACTTCCAAAATCTTACCCGAACCACATTATGAGACATTAGATAAACTGATTTATAAAATGTAATCTATGAAATTGAGTTGAAAACAATATTTTCCAGATAGTACAGAAATGAAAATTTTTGTATAATTATTTTGTTTATAAGATCACACCATTTTAAAACACATCTATGCTCATAATAATAATCATAATATCAATTATTTGCATGAATGAAAAAGAACGCTTATAGAAAATTGAAACAGTATGAATATATGAATATATATATATATATATATATATATATATATATATTATAGAATTTTATGATATGAGTGGAACGAATATTAATTGTTTAATATGAACAAAACAGCACTCAGATTTGTTTAACACAACTTTATTTTATGATTACAGACGTTTCGAGACCATGGTGTGTCTCATCTTCAGTGTAATTTCAAAAACAGTTACTTATATACTACACATTCTTTAATAATTTATTTAAATTTTATTTAATTTTTGGTATACAAAAAACACCAACTATTCCTTGCAATGCTTGACACAGTACTAAAGAAACATATAACACTTACAGAAATATTCTAAACAAATTTGAAGTACTTATCTAGATGGAGACAGAGAGGGTATCATTATAATGTAAACAAAAGGAGTGCTATCGCATACAAAATCGATAAAAATGAAAAAACAAATTAATTTATTGAAAAGAATAAGATAAATGAAAAATTTATAAATTATTAATGATGTTTATATAAGTGTCATGTAAAATATTTGTGTCGGTTCTTAGATTTATGCTATTGTTAGTCCGAACTATTAACATTGATTCTGCCATGCTCCGTTTAAATAAGTCTTTCTCATGGAATAAAATTTGGGGATTGTCAAAATCAAACTTATGGTTGTTGATATTAGCATGATCCACAAGTGTACTTTTAAATTTTTTGTTATCTATTTTTTCACATTGTAATTCATGTTGCCTGAGTCTCTTTTCTAAGTTCTGGCAGGTCTGGCCAATATAAGAGCAATTACAATCCAAACAATTTACTTTATAAACTATATCTTTCTTTGTTAATAGTTAATGTTAATAGTCAATGTTAATAGTTCGGACTAACAATAGCATAAATCTAAGAACCGACACAAATATTTTACATGACACTTATATAAACATCATTAATAATTTATAAAAAATTTTTCATTTATCTTATTCTTTTCTATAAATTAATTTGCTTTTTCATTTTTATCGATTTTTGTATGCGATAGCACTCCTTTTGTTTACATTATAATGATACCCTCTCTGTCTCCATCTATATAAGTACTTCAAATTTGTTTAGAATATTTCTGTAAGTGTTATATGTTTCTTTAGTACTGTGTCAAGCATTGCAAGGAATAGTTGGTGTTTTTTGTATACCAAAAATTAAATGAAATTTAAATAAATTATTAAAGAATGCGTAGTATATAAGTAACTGTTTTTGAAATTACACTGAAGATGAGACACACCATGGTCTCGAAACGTCTGTAATCATAAAATAAAGTTGTGTTAAACAAACCTGAGTGCTGTTTTGTTCATATTAAACAATTAATATATATATATATATATATATATATTATATATATATATTTAAAATATTCTATAAAAAATGTGATCTATCAAACAGCAAGGTAAATGAATTATATGAACTATATTTATATCACACTGTTCAAAATAAAAATAACTATCAATGAGATAAACATAAACGTATATGTTATATAAAACCACTGTTGAACTTATGTTATTGTGTATAAATTATTTATCTATACAGTTTCTGTTAGGATAAAAAATACTCGCAGTAATTTTAAATTTGTTTTTAAAATGAATTTTTGTAATAAAACTTAAAGTTTTGATTGTAACAAATTATCTTAAATAGATAAGCTGATATATTGTAAAAGGTAATTTTATAATAACTGATGTATTGTAAAATGTAATATGATCGTAAAACTAGTGATGAATTATTGATAATTGTGTATAAATCAGTTAACCATACATTTTTATTATTGGTTTGGAAAACTATTTCGATTGCAAGACCAAAATATTTTAAATCCAGATTTCAATTTATGATTATTATGTATAAATTAGTTATCAAATACTTGGGTTGTGGAAAATTAGAAGCAAATCTCATTTTCAACCAAAAGCATATACGATCGTTATTGCTACGAATAAATTAGTCTTAACTGAAAGAGATTATCAAATATTATTATTATTGATTTAGAAAATTATTTCAATTGTGAGAAAAAAAAATATAAATCCAGATTTAAATTTATGATTATTTTGTATAAATAAGTTATAGAATGGTTGGGTTCAAGAAAATTAGAAGCAGATTTCATTTTAATCTTTAAGCATATACGATCCTTATTGCTACGAATTAATATTTGTCATAAAGTCTTAACTGATAGAGATTATCAAATATAGATAAGCTGATATTATAAAATTAATTTTAAAAAGCTTGCGAATATGTTGAAGTTAACACCAAAACGCTGTCTTGCACCCTCAAATTTACAAGACTAAGGTATTATTTTTGTATAAATTAGTTATCGATACATTTATTGTCAGTATGCAAAATGCTTTAAAAGAAATTTAAAAATTGTAATCATTATTGCTACAAAAGAATTTTTGTCAAAGTCTTAACTGAAGCAGGTTATCAAACATAGATAAGGTGATACAATAAAAATTTAAATTTAAAAAATTAGCTTGCAAATATGTAGTTAACAACAAAATGCAATGTCCTGCACCCTCAAATTATTTTATTTATGAGACCAAAACATTTTAAAGCCGAACATAATTATGTATGAATTAGTTATCGATACATTTATTGTCAGTATGCAAAATGCTATAAAACAAATTTAAAATTTTCAAAATTTTTGTCATAAAGTCTCAACTGAAGCAGATTATCAAATATAGATAAGCTGATATATTACAGAATGTCATTTATAAAATTAGCTTGCACATATTTTCTAGTTCATTTCATTTTAAATCATACTTAAGCCGGGTTTTATATAGACAAACGCAAACACATCTTTTATACAAAACAAACATCAGAGCCCTAACATCATTCTTCGGGTAAATAAAAAAGAACAATTATGTAAACAAAATAATGGGTGGGTGGAAGATATTTAATTTTGGTACTGACTAAAAAATAAGAGACTTTTAAGAGAGTAAGAGACGATTAAGACTTTGATAAATATTCATTTGCAGCAATATTGATTATATTTATTTTGAGTCAAGTTTATAATGACAATTGCTTTTAAATTTCTTCTCCACAAGCTTTTTCCAAACAGCAATGGATGAACAATTAATTTATACACAATTATCACAAATTCAACAATGGTTTTACAATAATATACATTCTTATTGATAACGTGGTTTATGAAATATCTTCCACTCAGAAATTTGTAAGTCCCAAACATTTTCAAGCACACCTATGCCGGGTTTTACAATAAACCTTAAACCCGTCCTTTATCGAAAAACAATTATTATTATCCCAATATCTCAAATATATATTCCTGTGTCCATTTTTAATAAGTCGGCCAAGATTTCGCCGAGGAGCCTCATTAAAATTCTTGACACAAGTACAAACCTCTCTTGCAACAATTTATAAGTTAGGTTATAATCCGCGAACACAAATTGCACAAAGACACTCGACAGAAACCTAATTAACACCGTTTTGTAAAAAAACAACTATCCTCGATCCCCACAATGCTTTTATTTATCCAAAAACCAACTGCTTGACTTTTTTAACCGAAATTGTAACCATTATCAGCCATCTTGGCCCGTCGCGTCACACACACCGAATTAAAATGAAATATGTCATTTTAATCACAATAAATAATTTATTCGATTCGATAGGAATTGGAATTGACGAAATGTCGATTATTATTGTTGGCGATTGAGTATTTATTTACCGAAACGAGGGTGACACTTACTTTGAAATAAAATGGGTTGGGCTGCAAACACTATCAAGTACTTCTGTCACTTTCTGTAATCATCGACACACTGTCGGGGAGAAGGTTGAGATAAAAGGCGAGAGATGGCGCTGGGAGGAGGTGCGGAGGTGGCGGTCTTTTTGTCTATGGGCGGTTAAATTTGAATTATAGGAAAATCTGAAAGCAATATTATATTATAAATAAAAAATAAATAAATAAATAAATAAATAAATATATATATATATATAAAATTTGAGTTCTTGGATTTGCATATGTTGTGTGGTGTTTCAAAAAGAATAATCTAATAAGTAGTAGAAAATAAAAAAGTGTTTTCAAAAATTTTTATTTATCGTCGAAATTTTGCAAAATTATTTTTTATTTCAACGTTTTTAGACGATTTGTAAAATATTCAGACAACTTGCAGCAATTTCAGACAATTTGAAACAATTTTCAGACTTTCCACAACATTTTTAAATGATTTGCAGCATTTTCTAAAATTTGCAACATTTTCTGATAACTTGCAACATTTTCAGAATATCTAGAACATTGTTAGATTAACAAGAACATTTTCAAAAATATTAAGAATCTTTTCAGACTGTCCAACGCATTTTCAAAATTATTCAGAACATTTTTAAAATTATCTAGAACCTTTCCATACTATCCACAGAACACTGTCAAAATTATCTAGAACCTTTTCAGACTACCTACAACAATTTTAAAATAATCTAGAACATTTGTAGACTATCCAGAACATTTTTCAAACTTTCTAAAAAAATTTCAAAATTATCTAGAACCTTTTCAGACTATCTAGAACATTTTCAAAAATATCTAGACTATTTTCAGACTATTCAGAACTTTAACAAAATTATCTGGAACGTTTTCAGACTATATAGCACATTTTTAGACTATCAAAAACATCTTCGAAATAATATTTTTTAAACTATCCAGAACCTTTTCAAAATTATCTAGAACAGTTTCTGCCTATCGAGAATCTTTTTCAGACTTCCTAAAAAAAATTCATAATTATGTAGAACATTCTCACATTATCTAGAACAATTTCAAAATAATCTAGAATCTTTTCAGGCTATCTAGAACATTTTCAAAAATATATAAAATATGTTCAGCCTATCCAGATTCTTCTCCGTGCCATCAAAAACAATTTCAATATAATCCAAAACATTTCCAAAATTACCTAGGTTATTTCCATACTAAGAACATTTTTATACTATCTAGAACATTTCGCAATTATTTTGAAAATCCTCATAATCAAATCATCAGATAAATCTTACTTAATCACTCTCATTAGCATTAAGTTTCACTGAAATTTGTTGTAATTCACATTAGAAGTGTTACTTCAATAAACAAAACACTCTTGTTCTCTCTCTACTTAAAAAAGTATAACTTCAATAATACACCAGATATATACATAAATATTCATTTATTGTTCCTACGGAAGACATATTTGCTCCAACATGTTTTGTATTTATTTATATACTAAATTTAAAGTAGAAATAAAAGTTTTTTAAATAACAATTAAATTCCATATAAAAAATTATAAAATATAAAATATTTTACTAACCACTATAATAAATTATAAACAGGAAAACAATATATAATAATTTTCTATAACATTAAACGACTTATTATTAAATTCACCCAGTGAATATATAATAGTCGTTGTAATAAATACTAATTTTTTGTGATTTTTTCATAAGTGCTTTTAGCGTTAAAAAATCAATTTTGTATAAACATTCCATTGGTACCATATTTTTTATTTTCTATATTTTATAATATTTACTAATTTTATACCTTTCTCTATACTAATTAAGCACAGTCTATTATTATCGTGTACATAAACACATTTTAAGACATTGTCTAAGTTTTTCTTAACTAACTTATTGTTTCGGCCATTTTCCAAACTTATTAACTAGTTGATAATTATAATATTTTAAAAGCCAGGAAACAATAAAAAATAAATTTCTTCTGAAGAAGTACTACTGAAAACGAAAAAAGGATGTTATTGTTTATATAGAAAAAGGTCAGCACTAAATGCTAAATAAAAACGATTTAATAAATATTATACAGGGTGTCCCAGAACTCAACGTCAAATTATAAAAACTAGTGGTGTATGGCGTCGTGTCTTAAGGCAAATTGCTGGAACTTCCCGTAACAAAAATTAAATTTTTAAAAAAATATAAAATTTTTGTTTAAACTTTGAAAAAATTAGATTTTTGAGAAATTTTGAATTTTTGAAAAAAATTGAATTTTTGGATAATTTTTTTTTTTTTAATTTGAAATATTTTAGGAGTTTTGAACATTTTTTCAAAGCAATCGTACTGCTTTAGCTGCACAGAGACGATATAGAAGCGCGTAAGCGCTGCGTCGCCGTCTTACGGACAAACAAAGTTAGGAAACCCATAGAAATTTAAACAAAAATGATACACATAAGAATCTCCACAAAATATCTGATAATTTGATGTACATATGTCTAATGATTATTTTTGAACACCAAATGACATTTTTTTATTAGATTTCCAAAACCGCTAGACCTGCCTTCCCAAAAATTTAATCATTTCTTCATTTTGTCAATACAAATAAAATGTGTCAATACAAATCGGACGCTCCGTTCTCGCAAAAAATCAATTACTATATTTGGAACTTTTTGCCCCGTATTTCCGAAACGGCTACACCTACTTTCGCCAAAAACTAATCGGCACGTCCAGTTATCAATACGAATCGAATGCTTTTTGAATTATTCAAATCGATTGCTCGGTGTTCCCAAAATCGTCGACGCAAAATTTGTATCCGAACACACACACATAAATTTTTTCTAAGGTATGCCAAAATGTTCAGAAACCTTTGAAACGTGAAGATAAGCGAACATTTTCATTTTCCATTTTAAGCTCTTAAGTATAACCTAACTTTGGTAAAGTTCTAAGTTTTTATTTTTTAGTCGAATTTTTTTATTATAATATTATCAAGTATTTTATCATTTTACAATCCTGATTAAATGCGCCAACTTTTTATGAAATTTGCCAAAACCCTTTAGTACATTTTTTTAAAGTACATTCTGTATGTTTCAAAAACAACCAATTTAAACAAAATGTCTTAACTCTTGAAAACTAGATAAAAAAATCTAGAAATGTTATTTACGGTTACAGTTCCAAAGTTTTAATTGATAAAATTAATAAAAATTAACCATAATGACTAAAAAATTGTCATAACTTCACCAAAGCTCTTCGATTGTAAGTAAAAGCTCATTATTTCCGAAAAACGTTAAATATATAGTTTTTTAAAACTCTTTTAGGACAGTTACAGTTGAGTTCTGGGACACCCTGTATCGGATATAAAGAAAAAACGATTTTCTTTAAACGAAAAAAATAACCATGATGAATAAAAATGTTAATAACTTCACCAAAGCTCTAAGTTGTATTTAAAAGCTCATATGTTCCAAACAATGTGAAATAAATACTTTATTTAAATTCTTTCAGGACAGTTACAGTCAATATATCGCCGTTGAGTTCTGGGACATTCTGTATGTACATATAAAGAAAAAACGATTTTCATTAAACGAAAAAATTAACCATGATTACTAAAAAATTGTCATAACTTCGCCAAAGCTTTTCGGTTGTATTTAGAAGCTCATTATTTCCACATAACATGAAATAAATACTTTTTTTAAATTCTCTTAGGACAATTACTGTCAATATTATCGCCGTTGAGTTCTGGGACACTCTGTATGTATATATAAAGAAAAAACGATTTTCTTTAAACGAAAAAATTAACCATGGTCATAACTTCACCAAATCTCTAGGTTGTATTTAAAAGCTCATATGTTCCAAACAACGTGAAATAAATATTTTTCGTAAAATCTTGCAAGACAGTTACAGTCAATATTATCGCCGTTGAGTTCTGGGACACCCTGTATAAATATGTAAAAAAAATCCGATTTTTCGTTTAATAATTCCACTAAAAACACAATGTACGTGGTCTGTTCAAAAAGTACCCGGAATTACTAATAATTAAATTTCGCGGGTCTGGAGTGTCTGATTGTCAAATTTTTTTTTTTATTGTGTTGGTATACATGCCCCTAAAGTATGATGAAATTTTCAGCTATATTCACTGTTTACTTTGTCTGTGGTAGTCGCTAAGGTTCGACGTGTTTTTCTGAGCTCGGCGATTTTTACAATGGAAGAATTGAAAAGTCAAAGAATTTGTATTAAATTTTGCGTAAAAAATGAAATAAAGTGTTGCAAAGTGCAAAAATTCACCAGATATGGCTCCGTGTGACTTTTTCCTATTCCCAAAGTTGAAGAGACCCATGAAAGGACGGCGGTTTTCCTCGATTGAAGAAAATCGCTGAGAGTGCTCAAGGACATATCAAAAAGTGAATATCAAGGGTGCTTCGAAAATTGGAAAAAACGCTGGCATAAGTGTATTATATCTGGGGGGGACTACTTTGAAGGGGACCACATTAATGTAGACGAATAAATAAATATTTTATATTTATATACGAAAATTCCGGGTACTTTTTGAACAGACCACGTATTTACACCATAGTAAAACCACAGAGATAAGCTTTCCCAAGAATGTTATCACATTAATTATTAAAATTTAAAATAACTTCTTAAACTATAAAGTAATGTTACTGTTCAAAATATACTTTGATCCATATCCATAATATACCTAAAATAACTTATATCTATCCATTCTAATATTATTTTTCCTTATTAAATATACACTAACTCACAACACATCCTTCGACACAAAATTATTAAGTAACAGACAATTCATTGTACACATTCTTACTAAACCACTTGTAATACTTCTCGAAAACACAATAAAATATTTACACATAATTTTATACACTGAATATTTGTGTCATTTTAGAGAAATTATCGTGGCATGTCTTTAATAAACCATAAAACAGATATGAAATAATTACAGTTTTTTAAGACATTTAAGTCTTGATGGATTTTACTATGGAGAGGTAGATTTTAAGTTAGAGTATATATACATAATAATTATGTACTATGATAAAACGAATTTTTCATCATTTCAAAGTCTCTCATCATTTTTAATGAAATTAATTGGTTACAAAACTTACTTTATACTTCCGTAATAGCAACTTTGTCCATTTTGCTATCAACACTTATTGATTGTCACATGTGGGTATCATAGATTAATTTGTTGTTTTTGACTGGTTCCACATCGCTCAACTAAAATCGATAAATATAATAAAAATTACATATTGATTTATAAAAACAGATATATATATATATATATATATATATATATATATATATATATTAAAAGAGGATCGTGTTAGTTACAACACTTATAACTCACGAACGGCTGAACCGATTTAGCTGAAAATTATCAGGAAGGTAGTTTAGAGCCAAGAGAAAGACATAGGATACTCTTTATCCCGTTTTGCATCCAAATTCAAAATTTAAATAGAGTATTTGACGTGTTTATAATCAGAAGTAAGTATAATCATTGACAAATTAATAAAAAAAAATAATTTTGTAATATGGTCTCTTAACATAAGCTCAAAATTTGCAATAAAAGTGGAAATAGTTATATATTAATTGTTGTTAATGTATTATAGTTTGTTGGTATTTTATTTTTTCGAATTAAAAAAAGGGCTTTATTTATTGCCATTAAGGCGGAACAAAGTTCGCCGGGTCAGCTAGTATATGTATATATATATATATATATAATTCTCGTGTGATTATGTTATACCCCGAAACGGCTTGACTGATTCTTATGAAATTTTATAATCGCGTTCACTCTAACTAAAAAAATCAGCCTCTCTATTTTTAAATCTTTAAATACAGTTCTGAATTAACACCCTCCTATTTTGCTTATAATAATTTAGTGATTTTTTTGCTACCTGAAAAATTCTCTAGAAATTCTTTACACAGTAAAACAACGTTTACTGGGTCAGCTAGTATATATATATCTTCGAAATAACTCCAGAACGCACGAACCGATTTCGACAATTTTGCATTCGTTGGAAATGTCTCGGGCTCCGCAAGATTTGTAGCTAAGAAAATTAGTGGAGCATGGCATCGTGCCCTAATGCATATTGCTGGAACTTCACGCACCGTAATTAAAAATTCGAGTAATTACATTAGTGAGAATTATCAGAATTATGCTTGGTTAAGTCAACGAGCAATTCTTGCCGCAAACAATAATGATGTACACGCACTGCATTTCACCATTCAATCAAAAATTGCTGGCGATTTGGTGACATACCAATGATTCCGACTGGTCTTCCCTTTGACTTCAAATGATTGCAATTTCCAGTTCGCAATAACAATTAACAAAACAAGTCGCAAGGCCAATCGCTTAGTGTTTGCGGGATAAATTTCAAATAGATTATTTAGAAAATTATTGTTTTTCACATGGCAGTTATACGTTGCCTGTTCACGAGTTGGAAAACCATTCGCTTTGTTTGTGTTAACGTCAGACCAAAAAGCAAAAAATGTGGTTTACCAAAGAGCACTTCAATGAAACGGGTAATTTGCGGATTCACTTTCATTTATTTGGAGAAGTTCAACTAAAAAACACTTAATTTTTGTAATCGAAATAAATTCATTACTGTTGTGTAATAAAATCAAATTTTTCCTTTTCAAATACAAAACAAACAAAAAATTTCTTCATCTTTTTCATGAAACCATCTGGTGGCGAAACGGAGTTCGACGGGTTTGCTAGTATATATATATATATATATATATATATATATATATATATATATTATATGTATGTATATATGTATATTCCTAAAACCAACATACCTAATGTTTCTACGACTCATCTCTACTCTTACTGACCTGAGCAACCCCATTCGTGAGCATAGCTGCCTGTTTACGTCTGACTCTACGAGCAAATGGAGGGCTGAACAAATTAGGATCCAGGTGCATGTAATCTGGACGTGGTTCCAATCCTGCACACTCGTAGATGACACTCGCTAAGGCTCCTATGATGAAAGTCACCAGAAATCCTAGGACGCTGTACCACAAGTAGGAGAGACGGTAGAGGTAGAAGTAGTCACTGGAAAAAGAAATAAATTGGTGGAAAATTAATAGATATATATATACTCATATATATATATAATATATATATATATATATATATATATATATATATATATATATATATATATAAAGAAAAATTAATTGGTAAAAAAATGGTGGATATATATTTGGAAAGACAAAATTAATGATAAAAAAGTGGTAGATATATATTTGGAAAGAAAAATTAATTGATAAAAAATTGGTAGATATATACATATTTGGAAAGAAACAATTAATTGGTAAAATATTGGTAGATATATATTTGGTAAGAAAGAATTTATTGGTGAAAAATAGGTAGATATATATTTGGTAAGCAAAAATTAATTGCTAAAAAATTGGTAGGTATATATTTGGAAAAAAAATTAATTGGTAAAAAATTGGTAGATTTGGAAAGAAAAAATTTATTGGGAAAAAATTGGTAGATATTTGGTAGATTGGTATATATTTGTAAGGAAAAAATTAATTGGTAAAAAATTGGTAGATATTTGGTAGATTGGTATATATTTGGACAGAAAAAATTAATTAGTAAAAAATTGGTAGATATTTGGTAGATTGGTATATATTTGTAAGGAAAAATTAATTGGTAAAAAATTGGTAGATATTTGGTAGATTGGCATATATTTGAAAGAAAAAAATAATTGATAAAAAATTGGTAGATATATATTTGGTAAGCAAAAATTAATTGGTTAAAAATTGGTAGATATATATTTGGAAAGCAAAAATTAATTGGTATATATATATATATATATATATATATATATATATTTTGGTAAAAAAAAATTTAATCGATGAAAAATACGTAGATATATATTTGAAAAGAAATATAATTGGTAAAAAATTGGTGGATATATTCGGTAAAAAAATGGTCTATATATATTTGGAAAAAAACAATTAATTTGTTAAAAATTGGTAGATATATATTTGGAAAGAAAAATTTGATTGGTACAAAATTGGTAGATATATATTTGGAAAGAAAAAATTTAATTGTCAAAAAATTGGTAGACATATATTCGAAAAAAAAATTAATTGGTAAAAAATTGATAGATATATATTTGAAAAAAAAAAAAATTGGTAGATATATATTTGAAAAAAAAAATTAATTGATATTTGAAAAAATAAATAATAAAGATATATATTTGAAAAAAAAATGATTGGTAAAAAATTGGTAGATATCTATTTGGAAAGAAAAAATTAATTGGTAAAAATTTCGTAGATATATATTTGGAAAGAAAGAAATTAGTAAAAAATTGGTAGATATATTTAGAAAGAAAAAAATAATTGGTAATTAATTGGTAGAAATATATTTGGAAAGAAAAAATGAATTGGTAAAAAATTGGTAAATGTGGTTCTGGAAAACAAAGATGAATTGGTAACAAAAAGATTAGTAAATGAATATTTTGGAAGTGAAAGATAAATTGGTAAGTAGGTAGGTAGGATAAATTATTAAGGTAGTGATAAGAAAGATAAATTGGTAAATGATAATCAAAGCCAATTGAATGTATTTTCTCTATTTTTATATATTTACCTATCATCAATTGGTTGAGCTGCCCGGAATACACTAGATTGATAAGTATGAGTTCCATTATTATAAGGGCATCCTTGTGTTGAAACTGGCAGAGTTTTTGGAGGCGGTTTGGGACCTCCAAAACCGATCCATAAAGAAAATGCTAAGCCGCACACTAATCCAGTTAAAACGCCCTGAGATAAAAATTATATTAGGATAATTGAGGAGTTTAAAATTGAATTTTATAATAAGTACCTTTTGATTAGCTCTTGTGGTAAACATTCCGAGCGTAAACATTGCAAACAACGGTCCTCCGACTACACCAAAGATTGTCAATGATGCCTAAATATACAAAATCAAGTATTTAAAACAATTTTGTAATTTTAATAATATTTCCTTTATTACCTGTAGGACTCCTCCAAGGCTTTCAGCAGCAAAAGCAACGGCAACACAAAGTATACCATAAAACAAAGCCAAAAGTTTACTATACAAAGCTCCTCCGACATCAGGAAAAGGCTTCTTCATAATAACTTTGTACAAAGGCTTTATATAATCCTCCATCGTAACAGCTGCTAAACTGTTGACTGCTGCTGATACTGTTGACAAAGATGCTGAGAAAATACCAGCTACGAAGAGACCTGATAATCCTGGCAGGTGGGAAAAGTTGTCTACTACGAATATTGGCATCAACTGGAGAAAGAAATATGATGAATTAGATTAGATTAAACACAGTATTTATAATACTGTTTAGGGTTTGTTTATACAAAAACCGACATTTCAGAAAACCGGTTTTCGAATTTTAATTTTACTAAAAAACCGGTTTTAGCCGGTTTTCGAATTTTATATAGAAAGTAAAATTTTTGCTCGAATATTCTGTAATTTATCCGCAAATTTAGTGTGATTTACAGCAGTATTTGACTGAATTTATTTATTGTTCAATTATATGGATAGTAAACAAAATTATTTTAATTTTAATTAGTAGAACTAAATAATAATAGTTTATCGTGATTAAATAACTTTGAAAATAATTATTCGTTATTCATGCATCATTTTCACATATAAGAATAAAAATATTTTTATAATAATGAAAGGAAAGTTTTCGAATAAATAAAACTAATACATTTTTAAATAAAAAACATTCATTAAATTAAAAAAATAATTAGATACATGTTGATACCTACTTTTAATATCAATTTTAAACAATTAAGCTAAACTCGGGTTTTGTCTATTCTGAGCAATTTTCATTAATTAATTTTAAACATTCTAATTGTTTTTTTGTTTAATAAAATATGATTTAAGAAAAACTGAGAACGTCTATCGAATTGCTACTTAGACGTGTCCTTTGTTCACTCACAAATTTTTCTGAAATAGAAAATAGTCTCATATTTGCGACCAAATTATGCTTAATTGTTTTTAAAGCCTGATATAATAATTATAAGTTTCTTGTTCTTTAATTTGTGGCTTCTAGGGTTTAAAACTCTTTTTTTAAGTTTGAATAGAGGAAGTTACTTCTTCAAGAAAAAGTAACCCTGATTTAAATTAGTATATACACTGGTATAAAAATCTAAATTAATATATACAAACCCTTCCTGGAAACCATTGCAGAGTGATGAGATATCAAATGTTGAACCGACATGATTTCAAGAATCAAAAATCTTTCATTTATCTTTTATATTTGGCATATTTGTCATTTTCCATTTATACAGTGAAAACTGATTTTTTTCAATAAAAAACCAGTTTTCGAATTCCATAATTTTCGCCAAAAACCGGTTTTTGAATACCGACAAACCCTAATACTGTTGTTGGTATACACTAGGATTTGTCGGTTTTCAAAAACCGGTTTTTTGGCGAAAATTATGAAATTAGAAAACCGTTTTTTTGGAGAAAAATGTCGGTTTTTACTGTATATGTAGAAAATGACAAATATGCCAAATATAAAAGATAGATGAAAGCGTTTTGATTTTTGAAATCATATCGGTTCAATAGCATTTCATATCTTGCAATGGTTCCCTAAAAAGTTTTGTATATATTAATTTAGATTTTTATACCAGTGTATATATTAAATTAAGTGTATATATTCAAGTAATAATTAAACCAGTGTGACTTATTCTTGAAGAAGTAACATCAAACTTAAAAAAAGAGTTTTAAACCCTAGAAGCCACAAAATGAAGATAAAAAAACTTAGAATTATTATATCAGGCTTTAAAAACAATTAAGCATAATTTGGTCGCAAGTATGAGAGTATTTTCTATTTCAGAAAATTTTGTGAGTGTATAAAGGACACATCTAAGTAGCAATTCGATAGACGTTCTCAGTTTTTTTTAAATCATATTTTATTAAACAAAAAAACAATTAGAATGTTTAAAATTGATTAATTAAAATTGCTCGGAACAGACAATACCCAAGTTTAGCTTAATTGTTTTTAAAACTATAATTGATATTAACAAAATAAAATAAAAAATATTAGATACATGTTGATACATATGTATCAACATGTATCTAATATTTTTTATTTTATTTTAATTTAATGATTTTTTTATTTAAAAATGTATTATTTTTATTTATTCAAACATTTTTCTTTTACTATCATAAAAATATTTTTATTCTTATATGTGAAAATGATGCATGAATAACGAATAATTATGTTCAAAGTTATTTAATCAAGATAACTATCATTTTTTAGTTCTACTAATTAAAATTAAAATAATTTTGTTTACTATCCATAAAATTAAGCAATAAATAAATTCAGTCAAATACTGCTCTAAATTACACTTTTGCGGATAAATTACAAAATATTAGAGCAAAAATTTATTTTCCATATAAAATTCGAAAACCGGTTAAAACCGGTTTTTTAGTAAAATTAAAATTCGAAAACCGGTTTTCTTAAATGTCGGTTTTTGTATAAACCCTAGTATACACAACACCAACCTGGTCACTGCTGCTAATCCTGCCTTCTTTAAGCGGATCACAGTCTTTGTAATTAGCATAAATAGCCAAACCGCTCAGTGATGTACTGAGGGATAACAAAGACAGTATAGGCCAGTTGAGCCACAAGGCCCTTTGCGATGATTTCAAGTCCTTCACTGTCAACAAACGTTGAACTTGGGTTTGGTTAACACCATAAAGCGACAAATATGTAAATCCACCTCCAATAATCAACGACCACCAGGTGTGTCTGGTCGTGGGATCCGGATCAAAACTAAAAAACACAAACAGTTAAAAATTAGATTTGCTATAAATATTTTCTTATTATTTATTATTATTACTTGAGGAATTCTATTCGTCCCCCATCAGTGGCTCTCTGC
The DNA here is from genome assembly GCF_003426905.1 of Ctenocephalides felis. Lineage (NCBI taxonomy): Eukaryota > Metazoa > Arthropoda > Insecta > Siphonaptera > Pulicidae > Ctenocephalides > Ctenocephalides felis. Next base: position 82,500,279 of record NW_020537324.1, read on the forward strand.
CAAATGCCTTCGAGTCCAAATCTCGCCCAGGCGACTCCAATAACACTGAAGATTGCCCCAAACATCAAGATGGATTGGAATACATCCGTGATTAGGACTGCTTTCATTCCACCAACTGTTGAGTAGAAAGTGCACACCAGGCCTACTGTTAGGATGGCGCCAGCCTTGGAAAGACCTAGTTAAAAAATACATAAATAATATGATAAAAGTCATGTACTAACAGAGCAAAATTTTGTTTATTAACGCAAAGGGGGTATAAAAACATAAATACAGATTCAGCAAATTTTCTGAGGTCAACATTTTTTTCCTTATGTAAAATAATAGGATTTTTGGTATGAAAAGTATGGTTTAAATTAATGATATGTTCCGAAAACATTGTCTTAAACTGGTTTGGACTTTCTGAATTGCAAATGTGTTAGTTCATTCTCTTGTAGATATATTGCGAACTTTCGCCAATATTTTTTTTTAATTTCAATAATTATTACAACTGTTAAATAATTAAAATCTAGTAATAATAATAAATAAAACATAAATTTAAATAAATAAAATTTACATTGAAATGATATTCGTAGTATGATGATTTAATATAAAATAAAAGCAAATAATAACAATAATAAAATTAACTAGTGGGGTGTATGGCATCGTGCCTTAAGGCAAATTGCTGGAACTTCCCGTACCGTAACGAAATGTTCGAGAAATACTGAATGTTTTCAAATAGATTATTTTTAATATTGTAACATTGTCTAATATTTATAAGAATTATATAAACTGAATTGCAAAGTTGAAATTATTTGTTTAAAGTATATTAGAACTATAGTCAAAATTAAAAATAAAATATGAATTATTTCCGATATACAAAAAAAATTTTTTTGAAAAAAAAAAGTTGAAACAAATTTTTTTTTTCAAAATCAATTATTTTGTTAAGGCAAACAGAAAGTTCTTTGAATCATTTAAATCGGACGCTTAGTTCTCTCAAAAACTGCCATTTTTTACATATTTAGCTCCGTATCTTCGAAATGGCTGGGCCCGCCTTTGCCAAAAACTGATAAACACTTCTCCCAATCATTACTAATTGAATGTTTTTTAGATCATTTAAATCGGATACTCCGTTCTCTCAAAAACTCGATTTCTATTTTTTGCACTCTTTGCTCCGTATCTCCAAAACGGCTGGATCTGCCTTTGTCAAAAACTAATCAGCACGTCTCCTTATCAATACGAATCGAATGCTTTTTGAATTATTCAAATCGCTTCATCCGTGTTCCCGAAATCGTCGCAGAAAATTTGTATCCGCACACACGCACACACACACACATACATCCATTTTTTCTAAGGTATGCCAAAATGTTCAGAAACCTATGAAACGTACAGATATATAAAAATTTTGATTTTCGATTTTTTTGCGATTACTATCCTAACTATTACTAACTTACCCTACGGGAAGTTAATAACACTGACGTTTCTTAGTTACCAACATAAAACATTTGACAATACTTTTTCATCGGCTCACTAGCGCCAAATTTGCGACTACAATATGTCCCCTAACTAATCCTTCTGAACGCGTCTTTATCAAAAGATGCTCTATGCTCGAAATGTCAACTTGAATTCGGATTTCGGAACGACCATAACCGTGTAATGTAAAGTGTTAATATAATTTGGAATAAACAGCTGGAAGATTTTCTACGACAAGTGCAAATATATTTAGATTCATTATAATATTGAGATATTTGAAAAGGATACCATACGCAGTGAAAATGTCTGAAGAAACAATTATGGATGATCAGAAAATTAAAATTGAGCCACTAGAACTTTCAATAGAAGACATAAAACTTGAAAATGAATGTGATTTTGAAGGTATTGTTAAGTCTGAATCATGTTTAGAAGATGATGAAACTTGTCGGGAAAGATTTATGAATTCCGAAATAACTATTGAAGAAGAAATCAAACAGGAGGTAATTGAGACACCCGATTGTGAATATGACAATAGTAATAGATCATTTTCAGAATCTAATTATTCGAAAGAGCACATGGTTGACCACATACCTAGAAATGGCAAAAATGGCAACAGGAAATGCAATGTATGCGATAAGACATTTAAATATTCATCAAAATTGCAACAACACATGATTACTCATAGCACAGAACGCCCTATCGAATGCAAAATCTGTCATAAGACGTTGAAAGAAAATAGCATTTTGAAAAGACATATGCTTATTCATACAGGAGAACGCCCGTTCAAATGCAAAATCTGTCATAAGACGTTGAAAGAAAAAAACACTTTGACAAAACATATGCTTATTCATACAGGAGAACGCCCGTTCAATTGCAAAATCTGTCATAAGACATTCAGACGAAAAGCTAATTTGAAATCACATATGCTTTTTCATACAGGGGAACGCCCTTACAAGTGTAAAATATGCAGTAAAACATTTTCACAATCGAGTGTCTTGAATAGGCACATGCGTATTCATACAGGGGAACGCCCTTTCAAATGTGATACATGCAATAAGGAATTTGCACATTCGAACAGCTTGAAGAGTCACAAAGTGAATGTTCATAATAGAAAACTTGATGAAGATCAATGAAATATTAACAAGCAGAAAGCAGAAATATCTATGAATTACTTATATTTTATTTGCATTGTAAATTTAATTACTGCTGTACGAAAATTTAGTACTATGAATAAATTTATATAAATATATTTGTTTTTATATTATAAGATTCACAGATATTGTTACAAATTTTAATAAAATGCATCTTTCTTATTAAACAGTACTCAGTTGTAATATTTCAAACAAATTAAAAAGCAAATTTTGATCCATTAATGCTAAATTATACTGATCAATTAGTAGAATGGAGCAAAAAATTTTAAGCGCAATCCTAAACAGATTTCAATTGGTGGATTTAAATTGCTGAAACTTCCCGTACTATTTAAAAAAAAAAAATGTTTGAGAGTAAAAAACAAAATTGATATATATATATATATATATATATATATATTCTTTTCCCAAAAACAATCATTTCTTCAACATAAGCAGAAAGTTGTTTAATTCATTTAAATCGGATGCTCCATTGCCTCAAAAACTATCATTTTTTGCACATTTAACTCTTTATCTCCATAACGGCTTCACTCGCCTTTGCCAAAAACTAATCATCACTTCTCCCCAACATTACGAATTGAATGTTCTTTGAACTATTCAAATCGGATGCTGCGCGATCGCAAAAACTCGATTTCTACTCTGCACTCTTTGCTTCAAATCTCCGAAACAGCTGGACCAGCCTCTGTGTAATTGAAAAATGTGAAAACTCTCCAAGCAAAGCACAGTATGAGTGAAAATGTCGCTCAGAATTATTTGCAAATTAGACTGTGACTATACGGGAGCACTTTTTCAATTTTGTGTAAATTAGGCAACTATTTTTTTTTGAAATTGAATTCGAAATGAAATGACAATTGTTAATGTTCTGGAGATAAATTGATTTATTTATGATTTGCTCAGATATAACAATATAGCAAATATAATGAAACAATTACAGTATTTGTAATAATATATTTGAAAACGTTTAAAATTTCTCGAATATTTCGTTACCGTACGGGAAGTTTCAGCAATTTGCCTTAAGGCACGATGCCATACACCATTAGTTTGCTTTATTTTTCATCGATTATAAATTTTAAACTTACCAGTTACTGCTTCAAGTGCTAAAGCAGGAGCATACAAAACAATTCCCATATAGAGAACCATCTGAAGAGTGTAGGCTATACTTGCAGCTAGACGTGTTGCACCACCATATCTTCGATGGAGATACTGAAATAATTGTTTAATAAATAATTTATGAATAAATAAAGGGAAAGCTAATAATCCAACTACTAAATCCCTTGAAACAAAACCAACAAACAACAATGTGATTCCAAATAGGTTTTGTGTGAGAAATGAAAGGGGAGTGATGTGGCAATACTAATTGCCACAGTGCTTGGTTTGGCGGAAGATGATAATAATAGAATCATATCTAGATATTTGTAACCGATATTTTTTATGCATTTAAGTAAATATTTAACAATATGGTAAATAAATTTATCTACATATATATAAAAAAAAGTCAGGTTTTCCTTTCTGACGATTTAACTCCAGAACACACGAACCGATTTCGACAATTTTGCATTCGTTGGAAAGGTCTCGGGCTCTGCAAGGTTTATAGCTAAGAAAATTAGTTGTGCATGGCATCGTGCCTTAATGCAAGCTGCTGGAACTTCGCGCACCGTAATTAAAAATTCGAGTAATGACATTAGTAAAAATTATCAGAATTATGCTTGCAATTAAGTCAACGAGCAATTCTTGCCGCAAAGAATAATGATGTACACGCACTGAATTTCACTATTCAAACAAAAATTGCTAGCGATTTGGTGACATACCAATGATTCCGAATGGTCTTCCGTTTAACTTCAAACGATTGCAATTTCCAGTTCGCCTTGCGTTCGCAATGACAATTAACAAGTCGCAAGGCCAATCGCTTAGTGTTTGTGGGATAAATTTCAAATAGATTATTTAGAAAATCATTGTTTTTCACATGGGCAGTTATACGTTGACTGTTCACGAGTTGGAAAACCATCCGCTTTGTTTGTGTTAACGTCAGACCAAAAAACAAAAAATGTGGTTTACCAAAGAGCACTTCAATGAAACGGATAATTTGCGGATTCACTTTCATTTACTTAGAGAAGTTCAACTAAAAAACACTTCATTTTTGTAATCGAAATAAATTCATTACTGTTGTGTAATAAATCAATTTTTCCTTATATATATATATATATATATATATATATATATTCTTTTCCTTTATTACCTCGTAGGCGCTGGTGGCCTGCAGCCTAAAGAAAACAGGCAGGTACAAATAGGCTGCAATTGGTGTCGCCAATCCATAACTAAGATTGATGATCACAAATAAAGTCCCGAAGGTGTAATTTTCCGTTGAGACTCCCAATAATGTTATTGCCGACATGAAGGAGGCCATCAGCGAAAAGGCCACTGGCCATATGTTCATATTCCTGTCGGCCAGGAGGTACTCCTGAGAAAAATAGAGAAGGATAAATATTAGAAATAAAAATTAGGAAACATTTTTTTCAAACAACTTTTTCTTTTTCTAAGTTGAAATTAAAGTTTGCTTATCAGCAGTTCTTTGAATTTTTTTTGTCAACTTTTAGCTTGCCTGGCAGTAGAGTGCTTTTTATATTTGCTAGTTTCAAATTTGATCATCAGTAGAGTCCTTTTTAACTTCCCGTAGGGTAAGTTATTGTAATGGGCCGAAAATCGGAATTGAAAATTTTTACATTTCTCGACGTTTCGAAGGTTTCTGAACATTTTGGCATACCTCAGAAAAAATGGATGTGTGTGTGTGTGTGTGTGTGTGTATGTATGTATTTGTGGATACAAATTTCCAGTCACGTTTTAGGGCGCACGGATCAACCGATTCAAATGGTTCAAAAAACATTCGATTCCTATTGATAAGGAAAAGAGCTGATTAGTTTTTGGCAAAGGCAGGTCCAGCCGTTTCGGAGATACGGAGCAAAGAGTGCAGAAAATAGAAATCAAATTTTTGAGAGAACGGAGTATCCGATTTGAATGATCTAAAAAACATTCAATTAGTAATGATTGGGAGAAGTGTTTATTAGTTTTTGGCAAAGGCAGGCCCAGCCATTTCGAAGATACGGAGCTAAATATGTAAAAAATGGCAGTTTTTGAGAGAACTAAGCGTCCGATTTAAATGATTCAAAGAACTTTCTGCTTGTCTTAACAAAATAATTTATTTTGGAAAAAAAAATTGGTTCCATTTTTTTTTTTTTTTTTTTAGTTTAGTTTTTTGTATATCGAAAATATTTCAGATTTTATTTTATTATTTTATATTAGACAATGATACAATATTTATAATAATCTATTTGAGAACATTCAGTATTCAACGGGAAGTTCCAGCAATTTGCCTTAAGGCACGATGCCATAATTGCCTCAAGACAGAATTCCACTTACAGCTAGTTGTATTTTCTTATCAATTAAAACTTGTCAGTAGAATCCATTTTTAACTTTAAGATAAAATTTATGATCATATTTTAACTATTCGATTTTTTATTTGCTCGTCAGTAAAATCCTTTTTAATCTTTTAGATCAAAACTAAAGTTTCCTCGTCAGTAGAGTCCTTTTTTATATGTTTTCTTTCTATATCTTTTATATCTATACCAGTTAGTGGAAATCTTTTACAGTTTTTATATTTACTACATATATAGTGACCCAGAACTCAACGTCAAGCCGAAAAGGGGCATTTTTGAAACATTTATAATTTTAAAAAACAACACTTAAAAAAAATATATAACACATTTTATCTAAATTCGTAAGATCTTTCGATTTTGAAATAATTAAAAAAATGTATAAGTAAATAATTTGTGATGTCCCATCATCCCGTATCTCCAAAACGTTGAATAACTTATATATAATTAAATTAATGATGTATGAAAAGATAATCCTCCTAAACGATTATTCGGATTTTGATAAATCTTTCTAAAGTTTGTTAAGGGATTTTTTTAGGATTTTTTGAATTATAGAAATATAGTTAGATTGTAGAAATAAATGGAAAAAATACAAAAAAAATTATCATTGTTTGACATAAAAAATATTTTGATACATTAGAACTGTCTGAAAGGACATGAGAAAATAGAATATTAAAAAGTATAGGATAGGATATTAAAAAAAAATTGGAACTTTTGAATTGTAGACGTGAGTATGAAAGGATAATCCTTCTAAACGATTATTCGGATTTTGATAAATCTTTCTGAAGTTTGTTAAGGGTTTTTTTCAGGATTTTTTGAATTATAGAAATATAGTTAGATTGTAGAAATAAATGAAAAAAATACAAAAAAACGTTTATAATTGTTTGTCATATAAAATATTTTGATACATGAGAACTGTCTGAAAGGACATGAGAAAATAGAATATTAAAAAGTATAGGATAAGATATTAAAAATGTTTGAACTTTTGAATTGTAGACGTTTCTGTCGGGTCATCTAATATATATATATATATATATATATATATATATATATATATATATATATATATATATATTAATTAATTATCTTTCCATCCTTTATATTGAGAAAAAAAGTGACCTTAGAAAGATAGTTGAGTCTTTACTTATATCTCTTAATACTTGTGTAAATAAACGTAATTCTTCTCATCTCTTACATGACAGTTACAAAGTCATCATTAATTTCATAAAAAGTAATTCTATACAGTTTTAGAATCTTTCGTTCGTTATATTTTTTCTCTGTTTCTCTTTCCCCTTTCGTTTCTCACAACCCGCTCCCACTCCTTCACTACACTTGCTTTGTAACCTTGATCAGTGTCCATAATGCACCGCTATTAATAACATAAAATATAGGAGGGCAATATGTGCTTCTTCAATTTCTCGTTTGTTAATATAATAGTAGATTATTAATTTACACAAATTTAGTGTTCAATCATAATTAATTTTTTCTGATGTTTTTCCTGGTTTGGTATGTATAATTTCCTCCTTTTTATATATTTATATTTATTATCAACTTTATATTTTTATATGTTTTTTAGATTACTGAAAGATGACACACATCAGGTGTCAAAACGTTTAATGGAATAAATAATTTTGTTATTTAATCTTTTTTAATTCGACGATTGGGCTGCAAAAATATTATATATATATATATATATATTATATACGTGTATATATATACATATATATCGTCTGTGGTTCATTTACATTCTATATTTACTTTCAGCGTCTGCAATTACAATTTTGCGTTTAATTTTATGCTCGAATCCCATTTTTTATTCCGCAGTTTAAATCAATTTTTTTTCCTAAAAATAAATCAGCGATCTCGAAATCAAAGATCAACATGCATATATTAAAATGAAAAAAAAAAAAAAATAGAACGTTGTCACCATTTTATTATAATGACAATACTCTTGACCTGTGACCATTCATGATTAGAGACGAACGGTGTCTCGAAATAATCTCTAGAAATACATATATAAAATGATATAATTAATATAAATTTGTTGTCGGTGCTTGAAACGGCGACATTGAAATTTGGATCGATAACATTTTAATAACATACACGTGCAATTGTTAAAAAAATAAATATTCACGCTCATGAACAGGCCGATTCTTGTGCCCTCAAAATCTAGATAATAAATTTGACTTGTAAGCTGGCATAAAGTTTATTCCAGAAAAGTAAGGAAAAAGTTGTTTTTTAAAGGCAGTTAGGAAAAAAGCAATGTGAGAAATTCCTGTTTTTTTTAACTTCCCGTAGGGTAAGTTATTGTAATGGGCCGAAAATCGGAATTGAAAATTTTAACATTTCTCGACGTTTTGAAGGTTTCTGAACGTTTTGGCATACCTCAGAAAAAATGGATGTGTGTGTGTGTGTGTATGTATGTATGGATACAAATTTCCAGTCACGTTTTAGGGCGCACGGATCAACCGATTTGAATGGTTCAAAAAACATTCGATTCCTATTGATGAGGAAAAGAGCTGATTCGTTTTCGGCAAAGGCAGGTCCAGCCGTTTCGGAGATACGGAGCAAAGAGTGCAGAAAATAGAAATCGAATTTTTGAGAGAACGGAGTATCCGATTTGAATGATCTAAAAAACATTCAATTAGTAATGATTGGGAGAAGTGCTTATTAGTTTTTGGCAAAGGCAGGCCCAACCATTTCGAAACTACGGATCTAAATGTACAAAAACTAAGCGTCCGAATGATTCAAAGAACTTTCTGCTTGTCTTAACAAAATAATTGATTTTGGAAAAAAAAACTTTGTTCCAATTTTTTTTTTTTTTTAGTTTTTTGTATATCGAAAATATTTCAGATTTTATTTTTAATTCTGACTATAGTTCTAATATACTTTACAAATAATTTCAACTCTGCAATTCAGTTTATATAATTCTCACAAATATTAGACAATGTTACAATATTTATAATAATCTATTTGAAAACATTCAGTATTCCTCGAACATTTCGTTACGGTACAGAAAGTTCCAGCAATTTGCCTTAAGGCGCCATAATTGCCTCAAGACAGAATTCCACTTACACCTAGTTTCGTTTTAAAATCAAAAACTTCCACCTATAAATAAAGTGTAGTGATTGTACTTATTGCTATACTGGTCGAGTTGAATCGATATTTTTAAAATTCTAAAAATCCAAAGCAATTCAAAACTATGCTCTCCGAATTATTTGATTTACCTCTTGATATTTTTATAAATTACTAGATTTCCTTAAATCTGCTTTTTGTGACAATGATTTTTTGCCTCTATCATTCTTATAGTATGAAGTCTTTCTTCTGCTAAAATTTTTTTACCTGTGTGGTTTTCTGCCTTCCTCCAGTAAATCTATAATAGACTCCAATACTTGCAGAAATCAGTAACATCAGAATAAAAACAGCATAATCCCATGCTCCAAACGATGCCATCTTGACTTGATTTATATTTAATAACTTTATTTATATTAAGTATTCTTTCAAATTTAAATTTACTATTGTTCAGCCCGCTCTTCAGTCTTAATATTTATAAGCACATAAATTCAACACTAATAAATATAAACAAACGAATAAGTAGTTTTCAACAATTAATACTGATTTAATTTGATTATATATTAAGCACTATTAAATATTCATTAAAACTATTTATTAAATCAAAAGGCAGTTCTATTAAGTATTTTTGCCTAATTATTATAAAAGATTATGATATTAAAATTATTTATTTAAACTAAATTAAAAGTTTTTAAAAATAAACTGTCACGTTTCCGTCATGTCCGCCATTATGACTGTCACGTTTCCGGGTCCGTTTGACAGTTAAGAAGTTTGGCCAACCTGTAAAAGAAATTTAAATTATTAAAAAATAATTAAAAAATTAAAATATTATTACTAAATATAATCGAAAATAAAATGTATTATTATATTTATTATAATAGTAAATTTCATTCGTTAATCATGCTATTAACCATATAATTTGCTAGTTTAATTTTTAGTTTATTATTTTATTTTACTGTTTTTTTTTTATTAAATAATGTATTTGAAATTGGCTTGTGTTGAGTTCTTTCCTTGTTTTCGTATCTATTGATATTTTTATTATATGTTCTAGCAAATTATATAAACTCAAATATTTTTTATAATTTGTTAAAAGTGCTGAATGATGACACACATACAGTGTCGAAACGTACATAATAAATAATTTATTTATTAACTTTCCGTAGGGTAAGTTATAGTAATGGACTGAAAATCTAAAATGAAAATTTTTGCATATCTTCACGTTTCAGAGGTTTCTGAACATTTTGGCACACCTCAGAAAAATACAAATCGAGTTTTTGAGTGAACGGAGTATCCGATTTGAATAATTCAAAAAACATTGAATTTGTAATGATTGGGGGAAGAGGTGTTTAGTTTTTGGCAAAGGTAAGTCAAGCCGTTTTGGAGATACCGAGCTAAATGTGCAAAAATTGCAGTTGTTGAGAGAACTAAGTATCTGATTTGAATGATTCAAAAAACTTTTCGCTTGTTTTAACAAAATAATTGCTTTTAAAATAAATTTTGTTCAGAATTTTTTTTCCAAAGAATATTTTTTTTATATCGAAAATAATTCAGATTTTAATTTTAATTCTGTTCTAATATACTTAACAAATAATTTTAACTTTGCAATTCAGTTTATATAATTCTTATAAATATTAGACAATGTTACAATATTTATAATAATCTATTTGAAAACATTTAATATTCCTTGAACATTTCGTTACGGTATGGGAAGTTCCAGAAATTTGACAGAAATAAACAATACAATGTTCATAATAAAATATAATATGATGAGATATTTCAATAATTGTTTAAAATGACAATTAATTGTATTAATTTTGTTGACAAAAATATGAAGCAAAATATTTAGAAATAGGTATAAATCGTATTGGAGTTTTTTTAGAGCTTAGTATATTATGTATATTTTTTAGAATTTATATTATAGATTGTAAAATTAAAAAAAAACGTTAAAAAATGTTCATGGTCAAATAAAAAAAAACAACACATAAGTAGTTTTTAAACCTATCCTGGTATTTTTTAAATAATTGGATGCATTTTTAAATATAAAAACTTTTGTTATATTATATATTCTAATATTTATATTACATATTTTAAAAGTTATAGAATTATATTAAAATCGTTTAGAAAAAATCACATATCAAATAAAACTAGCGGGGTGGGTGGCATCGTGCCTTAAGGCAAATTGCTGGAACTTCCCGTACCGTAACGAAATATTCGAGAAATACTGAATGTTTTCAAATAGATTATTATAAATATTGTAACATTGTCTAATATTTATAATAATTATATGAACTGAATTGCAAAGTTGAAATTATTTGTTTAAAGTATATTAGAACTTTAGTCAGAATTAAAAATAAAATATGAATTATTTCCGATATAGAAAAAAAAATTTTTTTGAAAAAAAAAAGTTGAAACAAATTTTTTTTTTTAAAAATCAATTATTTTGTTAAGACAAGCAGAAAGTTCTTTGAATCATTCTAATCGGACGCTTAGTTCTCTCAAAAACTGCCATTTTTAACATATTTAGCTCCGTATCTTCGAAATGGCAGGGCCTACCTTTGCGAAAAACTAATAAACACTTCTTCCAATCATTACTAATTGAATGCTTTTTAGATCATTCAAATCGGATACTCCGTTCTCTCAAAAAGTCGATTTTTATTTTCTGCACTCTTTGCTCCGTATCTCCGAAACGGCTGGACCTGCCTTTGCCAAACACTAATCAGCTCTTTTCCCTATCAATAGGAATCGAATGTTTTTCGAACCATTCAAATCGGTTGATCCGTTCGCCCGGAAACGTGACTGGAAAATAGTATCCATACATACATACATACACACTCACACACACACACACACACATCCATTTTTTCTGAGGTATGCCAGTAAAATGTTCAGAAAGCTTCAAAACGTCGAGAAATGTAAAAATTTTCAATTCAGATTTTCGGCCCATTACAATAACTTACCCTACGGGAAGTTAAAAAATCAAAGTATACAATTACTTACAGCTTTAAACCAATTTGTTATATATTATATATCACGCATAAAAATATTTTAAAACATAAATGTAATTTATAAACTTATTAAACACACCAGCTTAACAATATAAATATACACACAACCATTTATTATTTAATTCGATATAAATTCAATTAATAAGCAACTCGACAAACAATAAATCAAACTAAAACAGCCACCGACTATTTATACACCTGTATATGTGTCATAAATATTTTTTTTATTAATTTTTCTTAATAATCGAGACAATCAAGCTGACGCAATATAAATTTATTATCAATAATAATACATGTAGTACATGTATATCAAATGTCGTTGTTATAGTTAAATTAATTTGCTGAACGTTTGAGTGTTGTTTGCACTTTGAACAATAACGCTTTGGATTTATAAATATAATATTAAATTGCACTTATGTACTTATTAAATTGAGTTATAAACGATTTGCTGTGTAAACAACTTTGATAATAAAATAATATGTAAAATGGCGGCGCGGAGGTAATTAGGCGAAATAATTCGTACAGACTTTTTCAGGGAAGGCGAACATTGAAATATAAATATTAATAAAGAAATATATATATATATATATATATATATATATATATATATATATCTTATATATAAAAATGGAGCTCTCTTTCAAATGTCCGAATAAAACTCGAAAACGGCTGAATCGATTTGGCCAGTCTTAGTCTTGAAAAATTCGTGCCAATCCAGAGAAAGTCCAAAAGGTGAGAAATTATTTCAAATCCGCGTAGAAACTTTACATTTTTAAATTGAAAATTTTTGTAGAAGCGTAATTTAAATAAAACAATGGACGGTGGCAATTTCGTGAAATGTCAAACGCTTTTGACAGATGATGTTCAATTACGTTTAATAGGATGTTTTACGCGAATATTATTTAATTATGATAAATTTGTAGTAAGTAGTCTTGTTTGTAGTTTTGTTTATATACAAAAACGTTAGTAAACGGGCCGCAAGTGTTACTAGAGACTCAAAATATAAACTTTTTTGATATGTTAATATGAAAATGCACTTTTTCGCATATTTTTCTCAAACACGGTGCTCTGAAAGATCTCATTTGTATAATTATATTATATTTTATTTTCTAGGTTATATTATTTTTTATTTATCTTATTTAAATTCAGAACTTAAATTTGGTATCGATCAAATGGACATTTTATCGAATAATATTTTTCCAGTTATAATTTCCCAGAATTTATCGCAGAATAGATAGTAATATATGAAGGTACGGGATTGAAAAGATCCACCACCGATGTGCCAAAAATCAGTAAAGTTAAGCATTGTTTAACAACAATATTTGAAAGTAGAGGAAAAAAGATGTATAGCCAGCTACAAACTTGATTTGAAAACGATAATCTTTGAAGTGGGGGAGATAAAAGGTAATCTTTGAAAATCCATAATAAAAGTATTTTCTTCCGCTGGTAGTTTTAGCATTAGTTAAAAATGTAATTATTTTGTAAAATACCTTTAAAATTATAATAAGGCTTTAAACCTTTTGCCACCTGCCCGATACAAGTTACCCAGCATATAGGATAAAGAGGTCTAGATAAAAAAATTTTTGGAAGAAAAAAGCACATTTCTACAATGATGAAGTAGAAGTCAGTTTACTGAACGTAGTCAGATAATTGTTCCTTTGATATGTCTTATTGGTTGTGATATAATTGTTATGGTTTTCACAATATAGTTTATATTTGCTCAAAGTCAAATTGGACCTTTGTGTCTCGCCCTGCTCTACATATATACTTTTTATTAAATATACTTTAATTCATCGAATGTAACTTGAAACTTTTCAAAAAGCAGGTCAAAGAAGAAATACTTAATTCATTTTTTATCTCTCCTCGCAAAAATTTGAAAATTTTGTATAAGCTCAGTAGTATTATTTACAATTATACACAAAATCCAGAATCCAAAAAGAATCTGAAAAACTTGAAACGTTATTAATAAGCCGAAAGACCAAAAAAGACTCGGATTGGATTATACGATGTTTTCTATAGAAAGTGTATAAAACTTGCAGTTTGATTGCATTGACAAAATATAGACAAACTAATGGGGTTTATTGTTTTGATAATACCTCATTGTATACAGCATTCAAACAACACATCCTTAGGCACATAAAGTATTAATATTTTTGATTCTCTAGAAATGGTTTAGAATATACCTTATTTAGCAAAACAACGTTTGCCGGGTCAGCTAGTATATATATATATATATATATATATTAGATGGTAGAGTCTTGATTTGTAAATATTTAGTAGAGCTTCCAACAAAGAATTCAAAAAGTAATAAAAAACAAAAAAGTTTTTTAAAAAACAATTTCATTGTTTATTTACCGTCGACGTTTCGGAGCTAGGTACGCTCCATCTTCGAAACACCTGTCAAGAAACATGATCTTAATAAGATTTAAGCAAACAATATGTTTAAGAGAAGCAGAAGATGGTGGATTTTTCCATCATTCAAGTCAAAAATTTGAAAAAACATTTTTAAAAAAATTAATAATATGATAAGAGTCATGTACTAACAGAACAGAATTTCGTTAACGCCAAGAGGGTTTAAAAAGATAAATACAGATTCAGCAAATTTTCTAAGATCACCATTCTTTTTCTTATGTAAAATAATAAGATTTTTGATATTGATCATATGGTTTAAGCTAATGACATGTTCCGAAAACATTGTCTTATACTGATTTGTATTTTTCGAATTACAAATGTGTTAGTTCATTCTCTTGTAGATATATTGCGAACTTTCGCCAATATAACAACAATTACAATCATTACAGTTAATTTTGTAAACAACATCAGCAATACGCTCAACTGAAGTTTTAGACTTTAAGGGAGTAAAAAGCAAGTTAAAAGTATTGTCAAAATCAAAAACTAACAAAAAACCTTCATTCAATGTAAATTCTTATGTAAAATAATAAGATTTTTGATATTGATCATATGGTTTAAGCTAATGACATGTTCCGAAAACATTGTCTTATACTGATTTGTATTTTTCGAATTACAAATGTGTTAGTTCATTCTCTTGTAGATATATTGCGAACTTTCGCCAATATAACAACAATTACAATCATTACAGTTAATTTTGTAAACAACATCAGCAATACGCTCAACTGAAGTTTTAGACTTTAAGGGAGTAAAAAGCAAGTTAAAAGTATTGTCAAAATCAAAAACTAACAAAAAACCTTCATTCAAAAACAATTTATTTAAACAAATAAAATTATATTTAAAATTATATAAACTGAATTGCAAAGTTAAAATTATTTATTTCAAGTATATATACGAGGTTTAAAATTTTAGATAGAATTGAAACCCGAATCATTTTATACATTAAAAAAATGAAAATTAAACAATTTTTTGAAATCTAAAAAAATGATTTTTTTTCAAATAAAATACTAATCGTTCCTTCATACTGACAATACAAGAAAAATGTTTTTTATCATTTTATCATTCAAATCTGTTGATTCATGCGCCCGAAATCGTGGACAAATAATAGTATCCACACATACGCATACACGCATCCATTTTTTCTAAGAAATGCCAAAATGTTCAAAAAGAAAATAAAAATATGTGAGAATTTTCATTTTCGATTTTTGGTCGATTACTTCAACTTACCCCCCATAAAATTATTAAATAGGACTCTACAGACGAACAACATGAAAATCTACCGAGGAGAAAAAGGGCATTACCAAGGGACAATTTGGAGTCTCAACTTTGGAAAATAACTTTTAAAAGATTGTATTGAAGCATTACTCTATAAGGATAACATGCATTTTAGGGATAATATAGCTCTATGCGGATCAGAGATATGGATCAAGAAAAACAAGGACTCTACTGACGATCAAACTTAGAACAACAGTTTCAGAACAACCTGATACAACTCTACGTTTGTTTTGTACGTATCAAAACATGAACACAAGACAAAATATTAAATTCATTTAAGAAAAAAAAGTTTTAACAGCGTTTTGTAATGTGCTGTCTAGAATGCATCGTTATTACTATTAAGTTGCAAATCTCTAGTCAAACCAATATAAACATTTTGCAAAAATCACAAAACTGAATTATTAAAAAAAGGATTAGAGGCGCCCAAGTATGTTCCAAATTGACTGATCGACCAGAATTCCAATATGTTCACGGTAGCATAAGAAATCAGAAGACATGCATTTAACAAGTAAGTACAAAATCAGACTGAAAGATCATCCGAACCAAAGACTTGCTCTTCGCAAATGTACCCAGAAGACTCAAAAAAACTAACTCTCTAGAATTAGCAAAAAAACATTACTACTGTTCTGTAACTTGATCTAATCCAATTTCAAACCTAAAATGACCACCACTGGGTAGCATTTTGAAATCTTGCATTTACACATGTGTCACCAAAGTTACTGAATGTCTTACCAGACAGATTGTAATTATATGAAAAAACTAGCTGTAAGTGGAATTTTGTCTTAAGGCAATTAGGGCATCGTGCCTTAAGGCAAATTGCAGGAACTTCCCGTACCAAAAATTATTATTTTTTTAAAAATGATTAATATTTTTGAAAAAATTTTACTTCGCAAAAATAAGATTTTTGAGGAACTATAAATTGGACAAAGAATTACTTTTTCTTGAAAAAAAAATTTTTTATTTAAAAAATAATTCTAAAAAAAATGTTTTCTTTATTTTGACATATTTTGGAAGATCTGAACTTTTTTTCAAAGCAATCGTACTACTTTAACTGCATAGAGACAAAATATAAAGCGCGTAAGCGCGGCGTCGCTGTCTAACGGGTAAACATTGGTACGGAACCCATAGGAAAATAAACAAAATGTATACTATTGTTAAAATCTCTATAAAATATCTGATAATTTGATGTGCATATGTCTAATGATCATTTTTGACCGCCAAATGGCATTTTTTTTACTTTTTTCGTTAAATCTCCGAAACCGCTAGACCTGCCCTCATGAAAATTTGATCACTTCTTCATCTTGTCAATACAAGTAAAATGTTTTTTTGAATTATTAAAATCGGACGCTCCGTTCTCTTAAAAACTGAGTTACCGTTTTCGGCACTTTATGCCCCGTATCTTCGGAACGGCTAGACCAGCCTTCGCCAAAAACTAATCAGCACGTCTCCTTATCAATACTAATCGAATGCTTTTTGAATTATTCAAATCGGTTGATCCGTGTTCCCGAAATCGTCGACGAAAATTTGTATCCGCACATACATACACACACGTACATACATACACACACACATACACACACACACACACACACACATACATCCATTTTTTCTAAGGTATGCCAAAATGTTCAGAAGCCTTTGAAACGTAAAGATATATAAAAATTTTCATTTTCGATTTTTTTGCGATTACTATAACTTACCCTACGGGAAGTTAAAAAGTTGCAAATCTACTATATTATTATGTGATATATTTTTGTACTTACATAAATTTTAGCACTATGATGAGACAAATAATTCCCGAAACGTTCATTAAATATTATATTTTATTCAGATATGTTTTAAATAATATATTTGAAATCTTCAAGATACTATATATTATTAAGTAGATTTATAAAACGTTGGCAACCGAGTTGGCAAACATTGCCATACACCACTTATTATCTTTATAAGTCGAGTTCTTCGCACGTGACGCGGCAATCCCGTGTTGCTGTGCAAAGTATTAAAGTATCAAGATAAATAAAATTTTATAAATTTTCAACCTTGAAACAAACGGCGACTCGTACGCCGCCGGCGTCAGGTAATCAGCGGCCAAGGAACAAGATTACAACTCGAACATTATATTAATAAGTTGGAGAGCTGGCGAGCATAAAGGATGGACAGAAAAGATAAAGGCTTCATCAAGGCTTTTGCATTATAGATATATTTCAAACATACGCATATAAATACGAATATCAAAATTGCAAAAAAAAAATTAATATTGGCATTTTATTATGATTAGCAGCAGCTCTCTAGGTGATAAATCGAGATATCTTCGGCATTACCAAAATTTATAGAAATATAATTCTCAGAGTCCAAGTCTTTGAAAACTTAACGTAAAGGGTATGGGCGCATTGCCATACAGAATCGGCCCCACCCTGGTATTTAAATAATTTATACACCATTTTATAGGTCTATTTGATAAAAACCGATTTTATATTCACAAATACACATACTCACATATAAATTTTTTCTATTGTATTCCAAAATGTTCAGAAACCTTCGAAACGTGAAGATGCGCAAACATTTTCGATTGCGATTTTTGAACGATTACAATAACTTACTTGCGGAAAGTTAAAAATATATACTGAAATTAAATGCATTTAAAATACAAAATTAGTTAAAAAAAAACACAATCTTTCGCATAAACCACACAAAAGATACAAATATTATATTTATAAATAATATAATTTTCGAAATAAATTAATTAATATATTTTATATTATAAAAATAATGATTATTAGAATACTTTCAGTAATAATTTTTGTAAATTACTGAAGTACTATACAAAAAGCTTCTACATGAATTTTTTTTTATTTATTTTTCATAGCAAACTATACAAAGTACATTCAGCTATATTTTATTAGAGGTATATATTTTTTTACATCAAATGAAATTGTAGTACTGATAAAGAATGGTCATAATAAGGGCTTTATTGTCACAATGTTACAACTATTATTCAAAAAAAAAGTTTTTTTGTGTTTACTAAAATGTTTCATTATATCATTATTTCATATGTATATGTACATATATAACTATAAAATAAATATATTCGCATTCAGAATTTCTTAAGAATCGTTTCGGCGCATCGCGCACTGTTTTGCGTCCGAACGAACTCTATGCAATTGCAGGGTACTATTAGCGTTACGCGCGGGTGTACTTGCTCTGTTCCTTTCAATTTTCCAATGTGTTCCACTAAATTGATTTGAACAATATTTGCAGTACTCAAAGAAAAAATCATAGGCTTTCGAATAACGCTAATTAGAAAGTGGTCCAAATAAATGCACTACCCGAAATAATCAATTGAAAAATTATTTTGTCTTTTTCAGCTAATAGTAAACGATTTTTTGGAATCGATTGTTCTACGTAGTGTGGTCTGAATCAATGTGAGTAGAATCACGTGAAAATTTTTTCGATATCTCTTATGGTTACGCCAAAAAGTGAGTTTGAAAGAAGGGGCCACTTTGGCATATTTTCAATGATATCTCGGCCATAAGATGAGGTACAAAGTTGAAAATTGGTATATCGGTTTTTATCAAATAGACCTATAAAATGGCGTATAAATTATTTAAATACCAGGGTGGGGCCGATTCTGTATGGCAATGCGCCCATACCCTTTTCAACAGTTCATTTTGTACGTTGAGACGGAGTTTTGCTCGTCAGTAGAGTCCTTTTCACCTCGTGAGGCCTAAAAGGTGAAGCATTATCGAGTAAGATGTCACGTGTACCTACCTATCTAAACTTAAAAAAAATCTGATTTTATTTTTGCAAGAAATTCCAAAAAGTCAACGTTTTTTCTAGGTACACGTGGTCCAAAAATCCTTAAAAATCGATCACGTGCTAATGGACCCTTCCCAATATCTCCATCAGTACAAAATTATGCTTAAAATGTTAAATGTTGCTCACCAGAAAAGTCTTATACAGAAATATCTATGATCCGTAGAGAGTAATACTCAAAACGTAGCATTTTATCAATTTATTCTGAAAGTCGAAAATCGTTTTGCTCCTCAGTAAAATCCTCTTTTTTCGAAAATTGTTTGATCGAGTCAAGAATAATCTTGGTCATCAGTAGTGTCCTTGTTATTGATAATAGGCAATACTGTCGATTATTTGATTATATACAAATTCTTAAAATAAACTACATATTCGAATACGAATATGTTTCGAATAGTTCAAAAGTTTTTCCAAATAAAGGGGCGTCCATTAATCACGTGAGCGAGTTTTTAAGGATTTTTGGACTTTCCCTCCCCCTTGGTGATACATGTTGATATACAAAATTTCCCCCCTCCCCCACCAAACATCACGTGTATTTTTAGCTATGTAAAAAAACTGTAAAATTTTTGAATGAAGTAATTTATTTTTGAAAATGATTTTCTAAAAAAAATCAGTTAAAAAATAAATACACGTGATGTCTTAATATACCCCTCTCTCCCCCACGTGATATTTTGTGATTTTTGTCAAACCCCCCCTCCCTCAAAAAACCTCAAAAAAGTGTTTTGTTCGCGTTTTTAGAAAAGGAGTTTTGAGTTTCTTTTGATTTGATAGTTTGATATTAGACAAGAATTAGTTAGTATTTAACTACGATAAAACACAAGGGCCAACTCCACAGCAGATTTTTTTTATTTTTTATTCATTTATGTATTTTAATTACAATATTTGTTATAACTAACTAACTTAACATCTAGTAACAATAATGAACAATAATATAAATTTAAATAAAAGAGAGACCAAATGAAAATGTTTGGTTTCGATTAAATTATGGAACTATTAAAAATTCAATTCATTAATTTTCATTTCTCAAAAATTTACACCAGCTCTCAGTCTACACATTGTACGGTGTATTAATTCTATTCGAGACTTTGGTCCGTTATCTTTTTTTTAACAGTATTCTCGGTATTAATATTAATAAAAATAAACGTGGAACAAAAATAAAAAATCAGCATAGTCTTATCTTTTCTGCTCGTTGATATATTAAAATATATCAAAGTCACGCGATGATCAGGGAAGGAGAACCTTTTCATATTAATTTAATAAAACTTAATATCACTTGTTTTTATTGCTACTCTTTTGATACTCTTGCCAACATTTGTAATAATTTAAATAGTAGATATTTTAAAATTGGTATTATAGATACTGAAATATACAAAATATAATATCGATTTAGGATTTCAAAAAATGGTAGGTCAACTTTAATAACTAAATAATTTTTGAAATTGTTAACAATATTAATGTTCAGCCCGAAGGCAGGTCCATAATGTAGTGGTGCCACATTTTATTTAGCCTTCATCCAAATTATTTTTATATTTATTTTGGATATAAATTTTACATTAAGATAAAGGTTTATTTAGATAAAGGTAAAACATTTAATTTAATCCTTTGCCCTTCATGCCCCCATATTTTCTACAGTTAATATAAACTTTTGGAGTGCAAAGAGTTAAGACTAATCAAATTATATATATATATATATATATATATATATATATATATATATATAACATTATTAGTTTAATTATTTGCTTCCCTGCAATTAAAAAAAATGTAGTACTAATACAGTTTTAGAAAAAAATATATTTAGAAATCTTACCAAAAAGTGCAATGACACTGTAGATATATATTATATATTATTAACTTTATGACTATAAATAGTACAATGGGATAACATATTTGATAAGTGGATTAGGAGCGTTTTATTAGCTTAATTAATTAATTTCAAGTATTTGTTTAAACAATTTAAAAAAAAAATCCGGTTTGAAGAGTGTACTTGAGATAAAAAGATTTGTTTAACTGTTCTGATAATCCATTTTGCAAATATTAAAAATAAAATTCCTATGGATCATGAAATTGCGTAAATAATAGTTGAAAATATTTAAATAAATAGTAATATACATGTTAATAATTACGTATATTTATATGAATCAATTCAACGACTAAACTAAATTAAATTGTATGTTATGGAATATATAAGGTTAAGAAAAGCATTTGTATTTTTAATGTATGTAAATTGATATCAGTCTGCTTATATATATATATATATATATATATATATATATATATAAATTAATGTCAGGTAGGTCATTGTATGTATATTGAACCTTATAATGTTGCTAGCATAAAGAACCTTTGAAATTATGCAAAAATATTCACAATGTTACTAACAATCTATAAATAGTTGTTGAACATATAAAACAGTTAAAAATTCTTATTAATAATATTAATACTGATGATAAATATTAAACTATATGAATATAAAATTTATAGAAACAAATCGAGTTCGGTTGAAAACTTATGTTCAAAATCGTTCATTTTAATAATAATTTCGAAGTAAATAATATCTTGAATTAGAATTTGTATTGCTGATTCAAAATTGCTTGAATTGATTCAAAAAAATATATATAAATATTTATCTTTATTTATTATTTTGTCAATCAAAACTTATAAAGTCTTATGATACAAAACTGCTTGCTTAGGTAATAAAAAAAACAATCAAATAAAGTAAGCAATATACATAATAAGTAATAATAATTAAAAAACTATACGAAAATTATAAAATGAAGTAAAAAAATAAAAATATAAATGACACAAAATAAACTATAAAATTTTGTATAAATAATTCCTAGTCTGTTATTTAAAATGATTATTTAACTTTAATGTATCAAATTTATAAATTTAATTAAAAATTTGCATAGAATGTTGGCTTGGATGGATTCTTATAAGAAATCGATGTGAATTCTTACAAGAAATTTGTAAATTTTCATTTATTGGTACAGAACCTTAAATTAAGTGATTGAAATAAATTCGTAAATAAAAATAAAATAAAAATTCATTAACCTCAAAACCTTAATTGGCGGATTTTTATAAGAATCAATTGGATCTCATTAGAAATCAATGTGAATCTTATTAGAAATCAATATGAATCTTATAAGATATTTCGAAATTCTCATTCTGGTACGGAACCCAAAATAAAAAAAAAAATAAAATAGATTCATAGAGATGACCTATAAAACCTAAAAAACAACCTGATAATTTGTCTCTGCGCATCGTCAATACTAATCGAGTGTTTTTTTTAACTACTAAAATGAGTTCAGCATTTCTTCATATTAATACTATAATTAAAATGGCTTTGTAATACATATATATATATATATATATATATATATATATATATATGTATATATAAATGCTAATGACCTAATAATTTTATTATTCTCAATTATTATTTGAACAATTTAATCTATTAAAATTTTATTCTTAATACTTGTAAAACGAATAAACAAAACAGTTAAACAAATCTTTTTATCTCGAGTACACTCTTCAAACTGGATTTTTTTTTAAATTGGCAAACAAACAAAATCTTGAAATTAATTAATTAAATTAATAAAATAATAATAATACTCTAATCAACTTATCAAACAAAACCTAATTACAAATAATGGTACAGCTGAATCATGAAGTAAAAATATTCATAAGATTTTTGTTAAGATATATATAGAACTTGTATAATGTTAATTCTTTAAACCTTATTAATACTATTAAAAATATATTTAAGTATTTTTATAAGAAAATTATTTATTTATTTTTCGAACCTAATTGCAACTAATAATACAGCTAAATCATGAAGTGAAAATATTTATAAGATTTTTAATAAAAATTCATATTTTTTTTTTATAAAATTTATTTATTTTAAATACTAATAATGCAACAGAGAAGATATTTACGAGATTTTTATAAAATTTGTATGAGATTTATTTATTTTATTTTTTATTCATTAATTTATTTTGAAACCTAATTACTAATAATGGTATAGCTGAATCATGAAGTGAAAATATTTATAAGATTTTTAATATAACATTCATAATTTTTTATAAGATTTATTTTATTTTTTATCAATTTATCTTCTAAATCTAAATACTAATAATGCTACAGATAAATCCTGGAGTGAAAATATTTATAAGATTTTTTATAAGATATTCATAAAAAAATTATAAGATTTTATTTTTATTCTTTTTAAACCCTAATTACTACTAATGATATAGTTGAATAATGAAGTGTAAATATTTATAAGATTTTTTATGAAATATTAATAAACATTTTATAAGATTTATTTATTTTATTTTTTATTAATTTATTTTGTAAACTTAATTACTAATAATGCTACAGATAAATCCTAGAGTAAAAATATTTATAAGATTTTTTATATGATATTTATAAGAAATTCATAAGATTTATATATAAAAGCTAACGCGCAGAAATTGCATTTCTTATGTAATATCTTATTAATTGTTTTTAAGTACATATTATATTTTTGACAAAGGATCAGCAAATTAAAGATTCAGGAAAGAAAATACAGGGCATTGAAAGAAGAGACATATGACACAAAAACATTAAAGACAACAAAGGATTTTTAATAAGAAAAAGTGCTCTATAAACAAAATGTGGTACCCTCAACTTAGACTTGTCTTCTGATATTAATATTTATAAATGTCTCATAATTGTTGTAATATCGGAAATCAAAATATGCAATTTCAAATTATCCCTAGTCACGTTTGTTTGTACAAAATTTGTATCGTATAATTTTAGCACTGTATTTATATTGCATATTGGATTTTTGCCAATTTTGTGGAATCCCACAATCAGACGGAACGCATTAATTCCTTTGCGATAGGTCAGTTCCACAAACGATAATAAAATTGTAAAAAAAAACTAAAAACGCACTTTGGACTTTCCAAAACTCATTTGTCAATTTTTTTTAACCATATAATTTACAATTGTCTTTAGTCCACAACTAGTAAATTTAAAGATAATATAATTAGATTACATATGACAAATAATTTGTTAATTTTGTAAATGAGATTTTTTTTAAGAAAATTAGGAAACAAACGACTATGCTCATATGTTTCAAAAATTTGTGTAAAATTGTGAGAAGCTTCGAAAAAATATGAGTCATAAATGTAATAGAATTAAATAATGTAATTATTTCAGCTTTAGAATTTGAGAAAAAAAAATACTTTCCCATCTTATTAATTAATTGATGATGATTTGTTTTTCTAAATTATCTCCGTGAAAAAGACTTGGAAATACTCTAAATATAATATGACAAGATCTTTAACAGAGTGAGAGGTAATAATGTTTTTGTTCAAGACTATCGATTATGGAGTGCCGCAAGGAACTGTTTTAGGGCCACTTTAATATTTTTGACAATTAATTAATTTGATATTAATAAAAAAAATTGAACAAGGCGAAGACAAATTTTGTAGAATGTGTGGCTGAGGCGATTTTTGGTCTAAATTAATAAATAAAATATTTCATACAACTGTTATATCAATTCTAAAGTATTATGTATGTATAAATCAGTAATAAATGTTAACGCCTATTAAGTATATCAATTTGGATTAATTTTGGTTTTACAAGAGTACAATTTACACTTTATAATAACTAGACCAGAAAAATTCAAAATAAGGTTAAATTAATTGATGATGATTTGTTTTTCTAAATTATCTCCTTGAAAAAGACTTGGAAATACTCTAAATATAATATGACAAGATCTTTAACAGAGTGAGAGGTAAGAATGTTTTTCTTCAAGACTATCGATTATGGAGTGCCACAAGGAACAGCTTTAAGGCCACTTTTATATTTTTGACAATTAATTAATTTGATATTAATAAAAAATTTAACAAGACCAAGACAAATTTTATACAACTTGTGATTTGTTTAAATAGTCTAAATGAATAAATAAAATATTTCATCCAATTATCATATCAATTCTAAAATGTTATGCATATATAAATCAGTAAAAAATGTTAAACGTCTACCAAGTATATCAATTTGGATTAATTTTGGTTTTACAAGAGTTCAATTTACACTTTATAATAACTAGACCAGAAAAATTCAAAATAAGGTTAATTTGTTTGCAAAAAATCGCTATGGATACATATTAGCAAAAAAAATGTATCATTTTAAATTAAAGTAACGCAGTTTCTCTTTGTGCTCATTGGAGTGAAACAAAATGAACAAAACCCATTCTTTCATAATTATGAAACCGAACAGGCTAAGTAAAATAAGTTTAATTATTTATATTGTTGCAAAAATCTAGTACTCGTCAACTTCCCCAAAAAAGTTTACGTTTTCGCCAGAAAATCCAATTTGATTTTATATTTTCTCGTCATTTGATTTTATATTTTCTGTAATTTTTTTTTCAGTGAAAAAAAATGTACAAATCCCAATTTTTTCATAATTATGGAACCGAACAAACTACATAAAAAAATCTGTTCACATACACATACATACTTTTTCCAAATTTGGTCTCATTCGATTCAGAATGGCTTGAAACGTCGAGAAAACATAAAATTAGAGAATCGGATTTTTTATGAAAACAAACTTCTCCTTCGGGAAGTTAAAAAATTTAAATATTTATATTATTGCAGAAATTTGCAACTGATTAACTTCCTCAAAAATGTTTACGTTTTCGCCAGAATTTCCGATTTTATTTTATATTTTCTCGTCGATTAAATCATTCTGAATCGTTTGACACCAAAATAAGAAAGTATGTGAGTCATTTTTTTTATTTTTCACTTTTATCGACGTATTATCAGAAACAGCTGTACCGATTTCAAAAATTTAAAGAAATAATAATAACCATTCAAGAATCTGAAATAGTTTTCACGATTGTAAGACACCACTCGGTCTATCCATAAATTACTCATAAATTATGCAACATGGAACATGGTATTATTCCTATTGATTAGGTCGATTAATAAATATTGGGAAAATCCTGCAACTTGCCTCAAGGAAAAAAATGCTACTTCTACTTAGTTTTTATCTCACCTCGTGGATCTTTCTCTAATAAACATAGATGGCTCTAAAAAAATTCAGACCTTGAGGTTATAAAATAGAAAACCTATAAAAGTGTTATAAAAGTAGGTCTTCATCGTACGCACAAGATCAATAATATTCAATTAATCAAAACAGTTCTTTGAACTCTTGCATAGAAAATGATGATTGTCTGCAGTTGCACCATCGAATAAAAAATAATTCTTCATATAATAAGAATTGTCAAATGAAAGTTAAACGTTTGAACTAAGTTAAGGTAGTCCTTCATACTTTGACCGCCTTGAATAGGGTCCAAAATTAAAAAACAAAAATCAAAATTTCCAAATATCTGCATTTTTTTCAAAAGTTCAAAAACTCAAAATTTTCAAAAAAAAAAAAACAGAAAAATTGTCACAAAAGTCGATTCTTTCAAAAATTTTAAAATTGCAAAATTTTCTCTATATTTATTATTTCAAACTTTTCTAATGAAAATCAAGGCTTTTAAACATTTCAATTTGTCTTAAGGCACGATGCCATGCACGACTAGAGTTTTATGCTTTGTAAATGACAATAAGCACCTGTATTAAATTCAAAATTTTAATTTAAACATTTGCTTTTCGACGTGTGTCCCATTTCTAACCAGTAGGCTAAAAGTGCTCTTAACCTGGAACTAGGCATTGTTTCAGGTTAGAGTGCGAAGAGCCCCTACCATTTAGAAAATTAACGAACACTTATTATATTATTAAGAATTATATTATTTCTTTCTACCAAACTATTTTTCTAAAAAAAATACTTTACCTTTCTAGGTTCTTGTGTTTAATTAAATTTAAAAATTTGTTTTCATCTACAATTGGTTACAATAAAAAGGCACACACATATTTACACATATTTATTCGTCGATAATTTAATATGTATTACAAAACATTTTGCACTTAGACAACAGTTCAAGGTTACTTCCATAAAATCAAATTGAAAATATTGTACGAGACGCCAGGAGCAAATTTAAATAGATTATTATGAAAAACACATGTTCGACTTTTGTTGGAATCAAAATAATTGAACAAATGAGCAAACATAATCGGATTTGTGTTGACATCGAAGGAAAGACAAGATATAAACATAATTGGAACGAAAAGCTGAAGCTAAAGAAGCTTAAAGGCAAAATTAACTAAGAGTTATAAATAAAATAATAGATATAAACTTAAAGATTTTTTTGTACTGTAATTAAAAATTTTGAGGCTTGAATGTACTCCTCTAAAAATAATATAAGAAATCTCATCAGAAAGAAAGGTAAGGTCAAAAATTGAAAATTATTTAAGTAGCCATATAACGTGAAATGTGGAGTACCCCAAGGAACAGTTTTAGGGCCACCACTATATTTTTAACAATTTGAAAGAAACTAAATTAGTAGGTAGGTAACTAGTGTATTAAGTAGACATCATAGTGCAAATATTAATAAAACAATAATAAAATAACTAATAAAATTTTGGAAACAAAATTAATGATGATTTAACTACTAATAATAAAAATTATTCATCATGGCTGATGAAGGGCAAAAACAAATTAACAGTAAACATTAGAAAAAACTGAAGATATTTATTTCCTACACAACAGAAAATGGCAAAATAATTATGTTGACCGGTTTTGTTAAAGTAAACAACAAAAATGGTACGGTTAATTAGAAAATTTCAAACAAAAAATTACAACCATTCTATGAGCACAGCATTTTGGAATTAAAAACGCCTAATTTATATTTAAATCCCACAACAATGCCTATTTTAATATATGTCTGTCATTTCAATTTAAAGTCGAGGCATAATTAAAAATATAAAGACGATAAATGAAGCCATCAAAACAACCATCAAAATAATTACCCTCATCATTGGAAAATCTACCACAATTGGAACAACCCAGGATATTCATTCAGGACAGAAATTAATATTCAACAATACTCAAGATTTATCTATATAACAATTGTTTATTATATTATATTATTAAAACATTATTGCAATAATATGTATATATAATTATATAAATATTATAATTAACATTTTTACTGAATTTAAATTTATTAACTTACCGTAGGGTAAGTTATTGTAATCGCAAAAATAGAAAATGAAAATTTTTATATATCTTTACGTTCCAGAGGTTTTTGAACATTTTGGCTTACCTTACAATTAGAATAAATTGATGTGTGTGTGTGGATACAATTTTTCGTCCACGTTTTCGGGTGCACAGATCAACCGATTTGAATAGTTTATACAACATTCGATCCGTATTGATAAGGAGATGTGCTGATTAGTTTTTGGCAAAAGCAGGTCCAGCCGTTTCGGAGATACGAAGCAAAGAGTGCAGAAAATAGTAATCAAATTTCGAGAAGATAGAGCATCCAAATTGAAGGGTCCAAAAAAACATTTAATTCGTAATGATGGGGAAAAGTAGTGATTAGTTTTTGTCAAAGGCAGGCCCAGCCGTTTCGGAGATACCGGCAAAATGTGCAAAAAATAGCAGTTTTTGAAAGAACTAAGCGTCCAATTTAAATGATTCAAAGAACTTTCAGCTTGTTTTAACAAAATAATTGATTTTGGAAAAAAAATTGTATCATTTTTTTTTTGTACATCGAATATAAATCAGATTTTATTTTTAATTCTGACTAAAGCTCTAATATACTTTAAACATATAATTTCAACTTTGCAATTCAGTTTATATGATTCTTATAAATATTAGACAATGTTACAATCTATTTGAAAACATTCAGTATTCCTCCTTCAGTATACGGTACGGGAAGTTCCAGCAATTTGCCTTAAGGCACGATGCCATACATCACTAGTTTAAATTTTGGATTGATTTTAATTTACTTGGCAATTCAAACTTTATTCCTTACAATATCGACAATATACAATATTTTACAAATTTCATTTTTACAATGATTTAAAAAATAATAATAATAATTTTATTATAAATTCTTTTGCAATTTAAATTACAATTTTATATTAATTAATATAACATATATTAAAATATATACATGTTATTAACGAATATTAATTTTAGCATCATAAGCATTATTTAATAATTATTCAAACGCAATAACAAAGAATGCAAATGCAACTTTATAACTATATAAAAAAAATAAAAAAAAAACTCAAAGCACATAAAATCTACACAAACCAATTGTGTACACACAAATAGGTAAATAACAAATCAAACTCACCGTTTACAACAGTGCAAAAATTTCCGCAAAATTTCAAAGGAATCAATATAACCCACGACGGATTGAGGTTATAGCACGCAATTCTTGCATCATTGTCTATCCATCTACTACTATTCACCACATGACTAACCTTTGTACTTGGCAACGTAATTAACTCATTAATTATTATATAATTAAAAGAAAAAACAAAACCGACACGGACTGAGACGACGTGAATCCGTTTCCACGACCGATTTTGTAATGAATATCATTGCGTTTCATTCAATCAAAAAACGATATTACTAGAGAATTTTCGATAGTCGTCCTCGAGAGTGGGGACGCATGCGTGTAATAAAAGACACAGAAGTGTGTGTAGTAAAAGACACAGAAGTGTGTGTTAAATTCGCGGACGTCACGGATGACGGTGGTAATGGATCGATTGCAACATTGTAAAATGATAGATTTGGGGCAATTGGGATTGATTTTCTTAAATAATTATTTTTGTTGAGGATGATGCTATTGGTGATGTTTATAGATGTATAATGAGTTTTGTATGATTTGTTTGTGTGTGCTGTTTGTAGTTCGAGCGGTTGTTAAGAGATGACGGTTGTAGTTTGTCCAGGCATGGAGGTGGTTGTATAAGGAGTAGTCATGAATGGGGCCAATTCCCCGATAAAATAGAATTATAATGTTACGGGTAGGGCTTCCAATACCATACTAAAATCTGAATTCCGGTATTCGATATTTAAAAATTGCAACACCGGGATCCCGGTATTAATACCGGTATTATCAATGAAAAATGTACTAGTCATATTTTTAGTTACCTAAGTTGTTATATTGACATATTAATATTATTATTATTCTAAAATGAGTACACGGCACCGTGCCTTGAGGCAAATTGCCAGAACTTCCCGTACGATTTTTTTTTTTTTTTAAATTAACATTTTTGAAGAAAATTTACTTCGAAAAAACTAGATTTTTAAGAAACTATAAATTTTTGACAAAAATTTACTTTTTTCTGAAAAAAAGACAATTTGAAAAAAATGTTTTCTTCAATTTGACATATTTTGGAAATTCTGATTTTTTTTCAAAGCAATTGTACTGCTTTAACTGCATAGAGACGAAATATCGAAGCGCGTAAGCGCCGCGTCGCCGTCTAACGGATAAACATTGGTACGGAACCCATAGGAATGTAAACAAAATTGATACACATTGTTAAAATCTCTATAAAATATCTGATAACTTGATGTGCATGCGTCTAATGATCATTTTTGACCGCCGGATGGCTTTTTTTTTCACTTTTTTCACTAGATTCTTCGCCCAAAACTAATCAGCACGCCTCCTCATCAATACGAAACGAATGTTTTTAGAATTATTCAAATCGCTTCATCCGTTTTCCCGAAATCGTCGACGAAAATTTGTATCCGCACACACATACACACCCGCACACATACACATACACACACACACATACACGCATACGTCCATTTTTTTTAAGGTATGCCAAAATGTTCAGAAGGATTTGAAACGTAAAGATATATAAAAATTTTCATTTTCGACTTCTTTGCGATTACTATAACTTACCCTAGGAAAAATTAAAAAAGAGCGTGCGTAAGGTTCACACGCGATTGAAGTAAAACTTATTTGCTACTGTACAAGATGGCATTTAAATAAAAATAAATACATCATATAACACTTTTGAATAATGTTTATTAGTAATATGGTAACACTCGTGATGCACACATTTACTAGTGTCAACCCAATTATATACATTTATAAAATGATAAATTATAAATTATATATTTATAATAGCATTAAAAATGTATAATATTTAAAAACAATATCGTAATTAAAGTCATACTTCAAATATGACATGATCGGTTTGTCATTGCAATTAGCATTTAAGACTTGGACCTAATAAATTCTTTAATATTTGTTCACACAGTGGATTATGTTAAACAACGCCTAAACAAATATTGTTTTCACAATTTCGCTCATGATGTAATAATTGTGTTTGAAGAACTTCATGTAATGAAAATTAACATACATTCATTGACTGGTTGTATTTTTTTTTATAAAAATATTATATTTTTATAAAAATGGAAATATCTTACTACTAATTTATATTTTTCTATAATGTTATCATCGAAAACGAATGACGAATCATTGGCACTCGACTCGGCCGTAACGCACTTTCGTTGCATTTTCATAGATTTACACCCTAGTCGCTCCTAAAGAAGTTTTACTTCAAAAATAATAAAATAATATATACAATATATTGAAAAACATATCAGAGTTGGACAAAAATCTCTATCGAAATTCATTCAAAATCGTTCAGATAAAAATGGAGATGAAAAATTATGTAAATACTACAATAATTCTTACAAAATAGGGGTCTGTCATAAGAGGGTAAAAATTTAGGGTAATAAGCGTTTTCTTTTCTCACAAAAAATAAAAATTGGCTCAAAAAATTGAACTAGTGGTGTATGGCATCGTGCTTTAAAAGGCAAATTGCTGAAACTTCCCGTACCAAAAACTAATTTTTTAAAAAAAACTGCAAAACTTTGAAAAAAATATATTTTTGAGAAATTTTGACATTTTGGGGAAAAATTTACTTTTTTGAAAAATTCTATTATTATATTGTTTTTTTGTATTCAGATTTTTTGATAACTGTGAACATTTTTTTAAGCAATCGCGCTACAAAGCTGATTTGAAGTCGAAATATAAAAGCGCGTAAGCGCCGCGTAATCGTCAACTAAAGTGTAAACATTGGTTCGGAACCCATATAAATGTACACAAAAGTACTTATTATAATCTTGATAGAATATCTTATGATACGATGTACATATGTCTAATGTTCATTTTTGACCGCCAAATGCCTTTTTTTATTTTTTTTTTATTGAATATCCGAAGGCGCAGGACCTGACTTTACAAAAATTTCACCAGTTGTTCATTTAATAATTCTTTGTTTCTTTCCTGAAAGAGAAGTTTATAAGCTTTCTTCCGAAAATTCGATTTTCTTTTGGTAAATTAACATTAGCCAGAAAAATAAGTTACCGTTTTTTGTTTTGCCCGGTATCTTCGGAACGGCTGGACCTGCCTTTGCCAAAAACTAATCAGCACGTCTCCTTATCAATAAAAATCAAATGTTTTTTGAATTATTCAAATCGGTTGATCCGTGTTCGCCAAACGGCGACGAAAATTTGTATCCGCACACACACACACACATATACATCCATTTTTTCTAAGGTATAAATCTTTAAAACGTAAAGATATGCAAAAATTTTCATATTCGATTTTTTGCGATTACTATAACTTACCCTACGGGAAGTTAATAAATTTTCGGGTATTTTACTGAAACCTTTACTTGATTTCAATGAAAATACGCAAAAACCTGCCCAGGGATGTTCTTAATAGCTTCCCAAATTTTTACGCATATATGATTTATAAAAAAATATTATTAAAATTTAACAAATTAAGTTCCACCATGTATCTATTATATTTCTCCTCACCCTCTTTACCTCCACGATCAGCCATGTGCAAGTAGTGAGTGTTGCAATTGTCAAAGTTGTTTACAAGAATTTCTTTGTAATTATATATAATTACTTGACCTCTTATCAATAAATCAATTATTATGCAATAAGAAATGGAGCAACAATGTCGCATTTGTACTCAGCAAGCTAATAGAAATATGATACCCATATTTACAGAACGCAGCACCAAATTGCAAATGCTTATTTCTGATGTTTTTAATAAATTAACAGGTTTAAATATAGTAAAAGATTCATTACCGAATTGTATTTGTTGTAGTTGTTTGGGACATTTGGAAAATGCTTTTGAATTTCGCACAATTTGTATAAAGTCTGAGGAAAAATTGAATAGGAATCATGATAGTAATGAATGCGGGGAAGTGGATATAAAACTTGATGATGATTGTGATATAAACCATGATGATGATCATGATATAAACCATGATGATGGTCATGATATAAACCACTATGATGATCATGGTATAAACCAGGATGATGATCATGGTATAAACCAAGATGATGATCATGATATAAACCACGATGATGATCATGATATAAACCACGATGATGATCATGATTCCAAGTCTGAGATTGTTGATGAAGATGATAAGTTTGATTGTGATTATACCAATGACAATTTTGCATCCGACGATGAGCTACAAAGTGATGCAAGTGTGGATGGAAATCTATTTGATTCAATAGCTATTGAACCAAAGACATACAGTTTTCGTAATGGTACAACCAAAACTATTGAACCCCTATTCAACCAAGATGACTATTTTGGTTCTTCCAAAGACATCCTGCAAGACAAACCTAAAAAAAGCAGAAAACTAACAAATCTATGCAACATCTGCGGCAAAGACTTCAAAACCAGACGTTCCCTCAACCACCACATAAACCGCCACAACAATATAAAAGCCTACTCTTGTTCATACTGCGATACTAAACTGTGCACAAGTTACAGTCTAAAAATGCATGAGCGCATACACACTAACGAAAAACCAAACATATGCACATACTGTGGCCATACTTTCCGTACTAGTCATAATCTTTTAATCCATGTTAGACGACACACCAAAACTTTACCCTATGTCTGTTCTATAGAAAATTGTGGTAAAGCCTACCCAGCTTCTAGTGAATTAAAACTGCATGTTCGAAGCGTTCATCTGAATGATAGGAAATTTAAATGTGAAGTGTGTGAGAAAACTTATGTTGCAAAGCAGCATTTGCAAGAACATATGTTGTCTCATGAGTTGACTGAGAAGAAGTTCTGTTGTCATCTTTGTAATAAATCGTTTTTGAGGAAAGATGCTTTGAGTAGGCATCTTAGGTGCTGTCATGGGATATCGAAGAGGAAGAAAAATGTTTTTGCAACCTAGATAGAGATAAAACACATTGGAGAGTAAAAGTAACTATTTGATTATATTAATCATACAGTAGGACAAGAAAATTGTTAGTTATTAGGTGAAAAAAATGTGATGAACTGTTTAGATCAAAACCCTTGTTTTTAGTGTATTATTTATTACAAATTGATTGAAATAAAATTAATGAAAAATTAAAAAATTAAAAATTCCAATTCTTAAGATATAAATAATTTCTTAATCTAACCTCAACTTACCATGTTTTCACTTTCTGTTTACATATTTTACAATAAAGTATTAAATAAACTAAAAATAAATCTATAATATTATAATTATGAACAGATTAATTTCATTACAACCGATGACTATATTTAAATAAATAATTTTTATCAAATGTTTATTTTATTCTAACCTCAAAACTGACAGTATTCACTTTTCATCCGTTTCGCTTTAAATCTTTGTATGTATTTAGTTTATAATTTCATAATTAGTTTATGAAATTAATAAACCAATAATAATTTTTAATTTATATATAGCTTTTCTAACTTTAGTTAAAAAAAAATTTAATGAATGTTTATTTTAACCTAACCTCAAATTGATAGTTTTCACTTTTCATCCAATTCGAATAAAACTTTTGTATGTATTTAGTTTATAATTTAAGAATTAGTTTATTAAATTAATGAACTAACAGTATTTTTTAATTTATATATAAATTTGTCTCAAACTTTAGTTAAAAAAATTCTAATAAATGTTTATTTTAACATAACCTCAAATTAACGGTTGTCACTCTTTACACCTGTCAAAACTGTTAGCAATATTTTACATCAAAATATTAATTATGTATATTTATTATACTTTATTTTTATGAATTTTTAAATAATGAGCAATGAGTGACAAATGTAGAATTTGTAAAACCAAAGAAAATGAAATGTTCCAGATTTTTGAAGACCGGAGTACAAAATTCAAAATAGTTATATCATGTCTATTGAAAAAGCTAACAGGTCTAAATATTTCTCATAGAAATGGATTATTGACACGTATTTGTAATAATTGTTTGGAAAAGTTGGAAAACGCTTACGAATTTCGTGAAATTTGCATAAATGCAGAAAAACAATTGAAGGTTAGAAAAAATAATCATGCAAACTCTGTTAACGAAAGTAAAATCAAATGTGAAGACGACAATAACAAAACAACAACCACAAATAATGATTCTAATAAAGCAGCAAAACCCGACATATTATCAAGCACTGTAAAATTACCGACAATTACTACAAGTAAACTACATTTGTGTAACGTTTGCGGCAAAGACTACAAATCAAAACGATCCCTCATCCACCATCTACTATCCCACAACAACATAAAAAAATTCCCTTGTTCCTTCTGCGACATCAAACTATGTTCCCAATACAGTTTGCAAATGCACGAACGTCGTCACACCAACACCAAACCTTACATTTGTTCCTACTGTGGAGAAAGATTCAGAACCAGCGGCAGTTTATTAATGCATAGCAGAAAACACACCGGGGAACTTCCTTATGTTTGCACCATGGACGGTTGTAACAAGGCTTATCCGCAGTCTAGTGAATTGAAATTGCATATTAGAAGCACACATACGGGTGAAAGAAATTTTCAGTGTGATTCTTGTGATAAGAATTTTTTGACTAAGCAGCATTTGAAGCAGCATCATGAACGGAACCATGAACCTAAGCCGGTGGAAAGGAACTTTGAGTGTCCTGTTTGTTTGAATAAGTTTTTCCAGAAACGGTCGGTTACTAAGCATTTGAAGAATGTTCATAAGATTATAAGGAAGAATTTGTTTAATTAGTAGTAAAGGAATGTAAAACGTACTTAAAAAATGAATGTGATAACTAATGAATATAAAATAAGTATTTTAATAAGCATAATTTAGATATTTTTATGTATATAGTTTGAAAAAATATATATACACACAATAACTATATATGTTTGGTATTATTACCTTTTGTCGTCCTTCTTCTCGTTTCAAATAAGTTCTCCAAGCTGCTAAAATCTTTCTCTGTGCTCGGTGACATAAAAATGTGTGCAATTTATCTTCTAACTCTTTTTGGTTCTTCCTCTTGTGTTACGAGTGCATTGGTATTCAATTCTAGCTTATCGGTCATCATCTGATGAGAAATTAACAATTTTATAATTTAAGTGACTTTATAGATATAGAAAAGTAGATATGATGACTTTATAGTTTTAAGTATTGAATGGCAACATATCTATTGCAATTGTTATATAAAAAAAACTGCAAAAAAGCAACTCGACTTGAAATTTTTGTTGCAATAATTATTTAATTAGAAATTGAGTTTAGATTTGAAATTACAAGATAAGCAAGTGATTATGCTTATTTATCTATGGTGATAAGTACAGTAAAGCCCTTATTTCTTGCCATTTTGCTTTGCACATTTTAAATTTAAAACAATATAATATAATTAAATTTAGAAGAAAAAAAATAATAAACTAAAAGTGAAACTCATATTTATTTTCACTTTTCAAGCAAAAATAATCGCCATTTTTCCGTTGCTCAAAAGTTAAAACCAGAAATTGCACCTCATTTTTTTTACTTGTCAAGACTTATCGAATTTAATGTTTTGTTTAAGTTTTTGATAAAAAACTACAAAAATGTAACTAGATTCGAAATTTTTCTGGTATTAAATATTGAATTACATATTTAGTATAGATATCAAAATAGGCGATAAGTAGCATAATAAGTATTCATGATCAGAATGAAAAAGACATTATTTCAACAAAAAAGGAATATCTCTAACGCCTACCTGCCGTTTGTCTCATAGATTTTTACATTTTGAACACAAAAAACAGTCTATCATAATTTAATTTATAGAATAACTCGAATAAAATAAGAATAAAATGTTTAATTTTCACTTTTCACTCACCAAAAAGAACCGCCATTTTCCGTTACCCAAACTCTAACCTCATTCTGCCAACTGTCAATTACCTCGATGCCAACTTCACATTCATCTTCCGTTTGACATTTGCCCATTACGAGATATCACAACCATAACCACAACATCGCCTTAAATTCATTTAATTCCCTTAATTTCTTCTAAAAATGGCCTCAGATACCGGTGGTGTAAAACCTATGCCCATCGCGGGGCGTATGGTCCGCGAACGGGAGCGTTTAATTGGTATGTCAGAAGCTGAAAGAGCCTGGAGAGCAAAGTGGCTTAAAAGTCAAGTTCTGGCAGCTGATGAACCCAGATACGTCCCCGAATACTGGAAAGAACGCACCAACCCTATTCGTAGATTTTACAAATACCCCTTGGACAGGTTTCAAGAGTACCTGGAACCTAAAATCGTATGTATGTCATGACTGTTATGTAACTTCATTTTCACACTTTTCATACT
>NW_020537324.1:82539377-82558520 GCF_003426905.1 Ctenocephalides felis
TCTCGAAATGTATTTATCATAGAGACATGCGGTTTTTTTTAAACAAAAATTGCAATATCATAGAATATTACGAAATTTTTAACTTCCCTTAGGGTAAGCTATTGTAATGGGCCGAAAATCGAAATTGATTTTTTTTTTATTATTAACTCTTTTATTTACAACTGTCCAGTATAGGACATTCAGTAAATTTAATGGATTTACAATAGTCCGACGAAAAGGTACATTATATACTACTTTGACATGTTGGAAAAAACAACTCAGTAGTTGTTTTTTCGATATAAAATTCACAATATTTA
Organism: Ctenocephalides felis; assembly: GCF_003426905.1. Classification (NCBI taxonomy): domain Eukaryota; kingdom Metazoa; phylum Arthropoda; class Insecta; order Siphonaptera; family Pulicidae; genus Ctenocephalides; species Ctenocephalides felis. Next base: position 82,539,674 of record NW_020537324.1, read on the forward strand.
CTTATTAAATAATTTCTCATAAATAATGATTAAGTTATTTCCATTTTTTTCTCAGGAGAGTTGATGGCTTAAATCCAGTGGCGCTTTTCTTTTCAATCTTCTTCGATAGTTTTCTGTTATCAATGAGTTTGCTAATGTATTTGGGTGATTGATTAGCTTGTTTCTATACTTCTGTGCTGCTTTTGTTATTACTTCATTTATGGTAGGTGTATTCGTGTCGGCATGAATCAACCAGTTGGAAACATATTTTGGAGTTCCTAAGGCAATTTTCAAAAATTTGTTTTGAATTTTCTGTATAATTTCTATATTGGTCTTATGAGCACTGCCCCACAATTGTATACCATAACACCAAATTGGTTTGAATAAAGTTTTATATAAAAGTAGCTTATTATATGCGCTTAGTTTGGATTTAGTTCCTAGTAACCAGTAAAGCTTTTTGGTTTTATCTCAAGCTGTTGTCTCTTTTTTTTATATGAGTTCGCCAATTAAGTCTTCTATCGAGGTATATGCCGAGATATTTCACATGGTCTTCTTGAGGTACTTGAGTATTTCCTATTCTTACTGGTGGGCAAGTCTCTCTTCTGAGTGTAAATGTGACATGTACTGACTTTAAGCCATTCATTTCAAATCTCCAGGTTTTGTTCCACTTTTCTAATAAATTTAAATGGTTTTGGAGTAACTCAGATGCAGGACTGGAATCTATGTGGCTGGCTAGAATGCACGTATCATCAGCAAACGTAGCGATCAAAGTGTTAGTTGTTATTGGTATGTCAGATGTGTATATTAAAAATAGAATTGGCCCCAAGACGCTTCCTTGTGGAACACCTGAGGAAACTGTCTTATTTGATGATTCAGTGTCTAAAATATTTACATAAAATTTATTGAAAATTTTTACATTTCTCAACGTTTTGAAGGTTCTGAACATTTTGGCATACCTCAGAAAAAATGGATGTGTGTGTGTGTATGTATGTATGGATACAAATTTCCAGTCACGTTTTAGGGCTGGATCAACCGATTTGAATAGTTCAAAAAACATTCGATCCCTATTTATAGGGAGAAGAGCTGATTAGTTTTTGGCAAAGGCAGACCCAGCCGTTACAGAGATACGGAGCAAAGAGTGCAGAAAATACAAATCGAGTTTTTGACAGAAAGAAGAAAGAAGTATCGGATTTGAATGATATAAAAACCATTCTATTCGCAATGATTGGGAGAAGAGATGATTAGTTTTTGGCAAAGACAGGTTTCGCTATTTCGCAGATACAGAGCTAAATGTGCAAAAAATGGCAGTTTTTGAGTGAACTAAGCGTCCGATTTGAATGATCTAAAAAAACTTTCTGCTTGTATTGACAAAACAATTGCTTTTGAGGATAAAAAATTATTACATCTTTTTTAAAAATTCGAAAAATGACCCAGGCTAAGTACAGTCTAAGCGCCACTCTGGTACAAATGTTTACCCAAGTGCGTTTAGACTGTGACTATACATTTTTTCAATTTTGTGTAACTATTAAGGAAATTATTTTTTTTTTTAAATTGAATTCGAAATGAAATTACGATTGTTAATGTTCTGGAGATAAATTGATTTATGATTTACATTTGATTTGCTCAGATATAACAAACAAGATAGCAAAAATAATGAATGTTACATTAGTATTTGTAATAATATATTTGAAAACGTTTAAAATTTCTCGAATATTTCATTACGATACGGGAAGTTCCAGCAATTTGCCTTGAGGCACGATGCCATACACCACTAGTTTATTTATTTATTCAACATTTTAAAGTGTACAAATTATAAACTAAAGATAATATATGAGAAAACTGGAGTACTAAGAGTTCATAAATAGCTTTTGTATATATACATAACATGTAATATTAACTAAAAAAAAATAAAACTTAGAATAAAAACTAATAATATTAAACATTTAATAAACTATAAATCACTACTTAAGACAGTCTTTTAAGGATAATTTTTCTGGCTTGATTTTTTATATTTGTCACCGACAGACCAAAGATATCAATCTCAGAAGCAAATTTATTTATTATTTTTGATATTCTGAATATTGTCAATATATAAATATTCAAAACGAATTCTTAACAAAAATGATAATAAACATATTTTAAAAGAATCCTTAACAATATTAAAATATCAAATTCAAATAAATCAAATTTATTTATATTACTTTAAAACATCCCTTCTGTGAATCTTATAATATAAAAACAAATATATTTATATAAATTTATTCACAGTACTAAATATTCGTACAGCAGTAATTAAATTTACAATGCAAATAAAATATAAGTAATTCATAGATATTTCTGCTTTCTGCTTGTTAATATTTCATTGATCTTCATTACGTTCTTCATTATGAACAGGTCACCTTGTGTCTCTTCAAGCTGTTCGAATGTGCAAATTCCTTATTGCATGTATCACATTGGAAAGGGCGTTCCCCTGTATGAATACGCATGTGTATATTCAAGACACCCGATTGTGCGAATGTTTTACTGCATATTTTACACTTGTAAGGGCGTTCCCCTGTATGAAAAAGCATATGTGATTTCAAACTAGATTTTCGTCTGAATGTCTTATGACAGATTTCGCATTTGAACGGGCGTTCTCCTGTATGAATAAGCATATGTTTTGTCAAAGTGTTTTTTTCTAAGAATGTCTGATTGCATATTTTGCATTTGAAAGGGCGTTCTCCTGTATGAATGAGCATATGTCTTTTCAAAATGCTATTTTCTTTCAATGTCTTATGACAGATTTTGCATTCGATAGGGCGTTCTGTGCTATGAGTAATCATGTGCCGTTTCAATCTTGATGAATATTTAAATGTCTTATCGCATACATTGCATTTATTGTTGCCATTTTTGCCATTTCTAGGTATGTGGTCAAACCATGTGCTCTTTCGAATAATTAGATTCTGAAAATGATCTATTACCAATTTCATATTCACAATCGGGTGTCTCAATTACCTCATGTTTGATTTCTTCTTCAATAGTTATTTCGGAATTCATAAATCTTTCCAGGCAAGTTTCATCATTTTCTAAACATGATTCAGACTTAACAATACCTTCAAAATCACATTCATTTTCAAGTTTTACATCTTCTATTGAAAGTTCTAGTGGCTCAATTTTAATTTTCTGATCATCCATAACTGTTTCTTCAGACATTTTCACTGCGTATGGTATCCTTTTCAAATATCTCAAATATTATAATGAATCTAAATATACTTGCACTTGTAGAAAATCTTCCAGCTGTTTATTCCAAATGATATTAACACTTTACATTACACGGTTATAGTCGTTCCGAATTCAAGTTGACATTTCCAGCATAGAGTATCTTTTGATAAAGACGCGTACAGAAGGATTCTTAGTTAGGGGACATATTGTAGTCGCAAATTTGGCGCTAGTGAGCCGATGAAAAAGTATTGTCAAATGTTTTATATTGGTGACTAAGAAACATCAGTGTTATTAACTTCCCGTAGAGTAAGTTATAGTAATCGTAAAAAAATCGAAAATCAAAATTTTTATATATCTTTACGTTTCAGAGGTTTCTGAACATTTTGGCATACCTTAGAAAAAATGAATGTATGTGTGTGTGTGTGCGGATACAAATTTTCGTCGACGATTTCGGAAACACGGATGAAGCGATTTGAATAATTAAAAAACATTCGATTCGTATTGATAAGGAGACGTGCTAATTAGCTTATGTTTACTTATCTATGATAACTACCCTACGGGAAGTTAACTAGAAATTTTTGGGTAGGATACCCTAGGGTAGAAGAACTCATATATAATTCACTGTATTTACATAAAATGTAACCAATATAGTGAATAAATTTTTATTTCTGTCTGTCTGTCTGTCTGACACATTATCACGCACATTAATTGAAATTCAATTAAATTTTTGGAGGACCGGCTGATGAAGTTAAGCTGGGCCCAATAAGAAAATATTTAAGGAAGGTTTGAATGGAGGGATTCCGTCATAAAAGTCGAGTTTCTGCTATATAGTAAACATTCTGTTTTGATTCGTACACTTGAGGGTTCCCGAAGGAGAGCTCTGATGCTTTTGCCAGAAAATCTGATTTGCTAATTTTATGCTTTCTTGACGTTTCAAGTCATTCTGAATCGAATGAGACCCAATTTGAGAAAAAGTATTTTACATTCTTTCATTTTACATTTATTAACTTTCCGTAGTAATGGGCCGAAAATCGAAAATGAAAATTTTTGCATTTCTCGACGTTTTGAAGGTTTCTGAACATTTTTAAGGGGCATACCTCAGAAACTAAATGGATGTGTGTGTGATTGATAGGGAGATGTTCTGATTAATTTTTGGCAAAGGCAGGTCCAGCCGTTACGGAGATATGGAGCACAGATGCAGAAAATAGAAATCGAGTTATTGAGAGAACGGATCATCCGATTTGTATGATCCAAAAAACATTCAGTTCGTAAAGAAAAACGGGGAAAAGTGATTAATAGTTTTTGGCAAAGGTGGGACCAGCGGTTTCGGAGATACAGAGCTAAATGTGCAAAAAATGGCAGTTTTTGAGTGACCTAAGCGTCCGATTTGAATTATTCAAAAAACTTTCTGCTTGTATTGACAAAACAATTGCTTCTGAAGATAAAAAATTATTACATCTTTTTCTATTTTCCATAAAATATTTTTGTAATTTTGGATTAAAAATTCAAAAAATTACCCAGGCCAATCACAGTCTCAGCGCCACTCTGGTACAAATGTTTAGCCAAGTGCGTTTAGGCTGTTTATGTACTGGAGCACTTTTTCAATTTTATGAAAACTATTGAAAAATGTGGAAATGCCGCCAAGCTAAGCACAGTATAAGTGAAAATGTCGCAAATGCGTTTAGATTGTGACTATACGGGAGCACTTTTTCAATTTTGTGCAAATTAGGCAACTTTTTTTTAAAATTGAATTCGAAATTAAATGAAAAGACGATTGTTAACCTTCTGGAGATAAATTGATTTATGATTTATGATTTACATTTGATTTGTTAAGATATAATAATATTTATATTAGCAAAAATAACAAAGTTTCAGTATTTGTAATAATATATTTGAAAACGTTTAAAATTTCTCGAATATTTCATTACGGTGCGGGAATTTTCAGCATTTTGCCTTAAGGCACGATGCCATACACCACTAGTTTTAATTTTCATCAACGTGAGTTTTCTTAATTATGATAATTTTACTACTACTACATATGTAAACAATTCATTCCATACAAATAAGCACTGAAGATGGATCAAATCAGGACCCGAAACGTTTGACAATTAAACATTTTATTTTATTAAAGTAGTTGCAATTATTGGATGGATATATATATATATATATATATATATATTTCTATATAGGTGTATTGTAATATACCTGATAGCGCTTATCACTTCAGTTACTCATAAGACAGCGGCCACAACGCACCTGAACACTTTATCTACAATTTAAAAAAAATGTGAGAAAAACACACGTATAATTAATTTCAAATAATAATTAATTACAATTTGAATTGTATTTATTAATAATTAGGCATATAAAATAAATTATAAGTCCATTACTCTATTACTGATAATTATGTTATCGCCGAATTCTTGTTATTGTGATGAGATTTGTGATTGTGATAGTGAAGTGTGTAAAAGATTTTTAAAGTGTTTTTAGTGAAGAGGAGAAATATTTTGTTAATATCTAAATATTTTTTTAGTTTTATTTAAATTTTTGGTAAATATGTTTCCTTACTATGAGACTGATTGGAGCGTTTTGCCGCCGGAACATAATAGACGGTAAGGGCTGAAATTATTTAATTAATTAATATATATATATATATATATATATCTATATATATATAAATATATATATATATATATATATATATAATTAGGTTTTTTTTTCGACGTTGAGACATGTCTTTATGATTTTCAACCAGTCGTCGAAATAAAAGAAACAAATAAGTACAAAATATTTATTTAAAATATACGTTTCGACACGGATTGTGAGTCATCATTCAGCAATTCTTTGTTAACAGTATCTATAAAATATTTACAATGATTTTTTTTAAAAATAAACTTAATTTTATATTTAAAATAATTAAAAAATATACATACCACACCAGGAAAAAATAACACACAAAAAACACATTGTTTTATAAAATAAATTACATATGCATTAAAATAAAATAAATATAAACTAACATATAATGAACAGTTTTTTCTATAAAACTGAACTTATAATTAACGCAACGACTGCAAACGAACGTTATTATTTAATGATTTTTCTTAAATTTATTAACTTTATATTATAAGTCTTGTTGAATTAGTTATGCTTGCATGTCTTACAACGAACGCAACGACGAGAAACCAGTGAAAAAACTTTGTAAAATTTTTTTTTAGATTGTGGTATGGTATATTTTTTAATTATTTTAAATTAAAATTAAGTTTATTTTTTAAAAAATCTTTGTAATTTTTTTTAGATACTGTTAACAAAGAATTGCTGAATGATGACACACAATCCGTGTCGAAACGTATATTTTAAATAAATATTTTGTATTTATTTGTTTCTTTTATTTCCACGACTGGCTGAAAATCATATCAAGATATATATATATATATATATATATATATATATATTTATTTATTTATGTATGTATGTATAAATATATAATAGAACAAAAACTTTTTATTAAGGACTTTACCCAATTATTAAACAGGAAAACCTTACTTAGGCTTTTTATTATATTTATTTTTAGGCATATTTTTATTAAATTCTTCACACTTTTCTAGACTTTATTTATCTCATCATTAGTACAAATAAATTTATAAATATTGTAAAAAAACACAACATCCGCAATCAGTAAATAAATGACGTTTATAACTATATAAATATTTTTGCAAATTAAACATATTTTTATAACAATTATTAAAATAAATAAGCAATCGGTAATAACATTGAGTTATAAATATCACAGTGCAATATATTATATATATATATATATATATATATATGATGATAGTTTTGTCGACGTCGATACATATTTGTAATATTTTTGCAGCCCAATCGTCGAATTAAAAACATATTAAATAACAAAATTATGTATTCCATTAAACGTTTCGACACTTGATGTGTGTCATCATTCAGTAATCTAAAAAACATTATATAAATACAAAGTTGATAATAAATATAAATATATAAAAAAGGAGGAAATTATACATACCAAACCAGAAAAAACAACAGAAAAAATTAATTATGATGTAAATTTGATTGAACACTAAATTTGTGTAAAATAATAATATACTATTAAATTAACAAACGAGAAATTGAAGGAGCACATATTGCCCTCCTATATTTAATGTTATCGATAGCGGCGCATTATGGACACTGATCAAGGTTACAAAGGCGTATTATGCGATAAATCGTAATAATCGTGATCGTCTTAACAGAGTTCTGCTGTATATTCCATTTATTTGTCCAAGAGAATCCAGAGACTTATTTGTGCGTTTTTTGTATGCATTGCAATGATTTTTTTTATTATTTTCAGAAATCTGTTCCGTTTATAATTAATTGTTTTTTATCAAACAAAATAGCTGCGACGGTATATAAATATTGAGCTGATAAGGCGATAAGACGGAGATAACACGCCTTTGTAGATTTTACTTGGTTTTATGTCATAAAAGTAGGTGATCTTATTAATATTTATATTTGATAAACCGACAATTATTTATTCAATTATAATATATAATATAGAATAATAATTATTATAAATATTATTACGAATTTTAATTTATTTACGAATTTCAAATGCTGGAGTAGAATTATTGCGAATTTACATAAAGAATTAATCAATGATTAACAATAATATTGTGCAAACAAATTTTGGCTCGTATTTTAACTTTCAGAAGAATAAGGCTGTATTTTTGCATGAAATCACATTTGTAATATGTTTTTTCGTCGTTTCAAGTCATTTTGAATCTCCTGACACTAAATTGGTAAAAGTATTTATTTATTATTAACATATTTCAAATTTAACCTAAATCAAGTATTAATTATTTTCATTTTGAATTTACCGCGCTTTTTGTTCAATGACATTCGTTCGTTTTCCGTTCCTCATGTTGGCGAACGTTTCTAATCACACGCCGAAACTCAATGACGTTTCACAACAATGGCCGAAAATTAAATATTTAATAAAAAAGATCTTTGTTAAAGTACTGTGATGTCACTCGCAATAACAATAAATAAACGTATTATGTGAAATAATCTCGCAACCAATAACATTGTGCAACTACCATGTTAAAAGTTGTTTTTAATATTAGACTATTCATTTGACATATACCATACCATAAGCCTAATTTTATACTTGTTATTATAGTGAGCTGTTGTGATATGAAAGTATTAAAACGAATAAATAATGTTAATTAGTTTCGATTTAATTTTTAACGATTGCTTGTAAAATTTCCAAAACCTCAACAAGTATTTTAAACCAAGGGATTGCAATCTAACCTAAGTAACAGTGTTTCAAAGGTGTGTCGTGTCAAATTTAGACAAAACCAAAGAAAAATGAACGCTTCGGAGAGCGGGTAATTATAATATGAGATCTAGATTTGATGCTTTTCATGTTAATAACACTCTGAGCTGTATATATCAGCACTTGGACATTTCTGTTTACTGCTTGCGCAATTTACTAACTCTGAGCATGAATTTGACAGGTTTAACCCGGCCTTTAATATGGCGACAATCAAACAGGCCATTAATGAAGCAGTCGAAAGAGGTAAATGATTAAGATTACCATTACTTACTGACTTTGCGAGTTTAAATTCTAAATTCTAATTGGTATCACTTATATTGCAGTTCGAATGCCAACTCAACGAGACTTAGAGATCTGATAAGACAGATACGTGCTGCAAGAACTGCTGCTGAAGAAAGGACGGTTGTGAATAAAGAGTGTGCTTATATAAGATCTACATTTAGGGAAGAAGACCCATCATGGAGGTAAACAAAATATAATTATAATATATATATATATATATATATGTATATATATATATACATATATATATATATATATATATATACATATATATATATATATATATATATATATATATATATATACATGAGTAAGTTCTTCAAGGGCAATACATCAAATAAAAGACAAAGATTTAGAAGTTAATCTTTAATTTTTCCAAACGTTTCGACATAGTATTTTATGTCATCATCAGTGGATCTACAGAATGAATATTGAAAAATTAATATAAACTAGGAAAAAATGACAGAAATTGGAAAAAGAACTATAGATACAAGTATTATAATTATAACAACAACAATTATAACTAATGGTGTCATGAAATCCTGTATCAAAACGTTCAGAAAAATTAAAGATTAACTTCTAAATCTTTGTCTTTTGTTTGATGTATTGCCCTTGAAGAACTTACTCATATTTCTCAACATCAAAATAACTTCTTTAACATATATATATATATATATATATATATATATATATATATATATATATATGTTATATTAGGTTGTCAAATATCTCCCTTCCGCTTTTTTGCTCTTGGTTTATAATACAAAAAGCCAGAAGGGAGATATTTGACAACCTATTATATATATATATATATATATATATTTGAATAGTCTTGAATTTGATGTTGATATATATGTTTAATTTGAGTTTAATATTCGGGCGTAACATCAATAAAAATAGTATGAGTTTTTTTAAAAAATTTATTTATTTAAAATCCATACGTTTCGGCTAGCATCTTAGCCATCATTCAGTGGTAATCAAGTTAACTATAAAATTAAACTAAATAAATTATATGAAAGGAAATTTCAAGAAAATACAATAATAATAATAATAGTAATAAAACACTTACAATTTTGTATCCTAATATAGCATATGAAACCATTATTAATCCATGGTATGAGTATGTGCACATTGATAAGATATGTATTTTTTAACACAAACATCACAAATGGTAAAACACACTAATAATCATGATAACTTGACAAGTTGTCGAAACTATGTATTTACTCTTCGGAGTTTAGGATAGAAATGTCACAACTTTCTCAAAGTAGTTTTTAGCATGTGTTGATATTTTTTGGAAAATTTAAAAGGCGATGGGATTTTGTTATTTTTAAGGAATTTTGACACGCTATTAAGAAACCACGTGTTCGCTTCGTTCAGGGCCGTATTGTCAAAGCGTTTGTTTATCACTTTGTCGTTATGTAATTGTAAAAACAACCCCTCAGCGAATCTTCTTTTAATTGTATTCTCTTCAAAATGTAAAATTTTAGGGTTAAAAAAATCGATATTATGATTAAAATTTTTAATATGCTCAGTTAACATTGTTTTAAATTGCTTGGGATTTTTTGAATTATTTTTGTGTTGATCAAGGCGTTTACTCAGGTTTTGGCTAGTTTCTCCAATATAAAAGAGTTCGCAATTAGAGCAATTAATTTGATATACCAAATTCCTGAGGCGGTCAAAATTGAACTTAGATTTCATTTGTGTAAAAATTGAACTAAGGGTTGCATCACAATTACATACCAACAGAATGCCACACTGTTGAAATAGTTTTTTCCACGAGAAATATAAATCTTTTACGTACGGTAGGCAAATGACACCAGTATATGATTCTAAGTCTAAACGGTTTTTATGGTCTGTGAGGTCTTTTTGTTTGTTAAAAATGTAACTGCGTCTGTTATTTATGACCGAGTTGATTATGTTCGTAGGATATGAGTTGTTTTTCAGTGTGTTTATAACCAGGTCAATGTTCTTGTCCCAGAAGTTTTTGTCAGATAGTAATATGGCGTGGTCTGTTAAATTTATTATTGTCGCTATTTTCATTTTAAGAGGGTGGTATGAGTAGTAATTTATGTATCGTCCGGAGCTAGTTGGTTTCTGGTACCAGTTAGTAATAGTTTACTAACTGGTACCAGAAACCAACTAGCTCCGGACGATACATAAATTACCACTCATACCACCCTCTTAAAATGAAAATAGCGACAATAATAAATTTAACAGACCACGCCATATTACTATCTGACAAAACTTCTGGGACAAGAACATTGACCTGGTTATAAACACACTGAAAAACAACTCATATCCTACGAACATAATCAACTCGGTCATAAATAACAGACGCAGTTACATTTTTAACAACAAACAAAAAGACCTCACAGACCATAAAAACCGTTTAGACTTAGAATCATATACTGGTGTCATTTGCCTACCGTACGTAAAGATTTATATTTCTCGTGGAAAAAACTATTTCAACAGTGTGGCATTCTGTTGGTATGTAATTGTGATGCAACCCTTAGTTCAATTTTACACAAATGAAATCTAAGTTCAATTTTGACCGCCTCAGGAATTTGGTATATCAAATTAATTGCTCTAATTGCGAACTCTTTTATATTGGAGAAACTAGCCAAAACCTGAGTAAACGCCTTAATCAACACAAAAATAATTCAAAAAATCCCAAGCAATTTAAAACAATGTTAACTGAGCATATTAAAAATTTTAATCATAATATCGATTTTTTTAACCCTAAAATTTTACATTTTGAAGAGAATACAATTAAAAGAAGATTCGCTGAGGGGTGTTTTTACAATTACATAACGACAAAGTGATAAACAAACGCTTTGACAATACGGCCCTGAACGAAGCGAACACGTGGTTTCTTAATAGCGTGTCAAAATTCCTTAAAAATAACAAAATCCCATCGCCTTTTAAATTTTCCAAAAAATATCAACACATGCTAAAAACTACTTTGAGAAAGTTGTGACATTTCTATCCTAAACTCCGAAGAGTAAATACATAGTTTCGACAACTTGTCAAGTTATCATGATTATTAGTGTGTTTTACCATTTGTGATGTTTGTGTTAAAAAATACATATCTTATCAATGTGCACATACTCATACCATGGATTAATAATGGTTTCATATGCTATATTAGGATACAAAATTGTAAGTGTTTTATTACTATTATTATTATTATTGTATTTTCTTGAAATTTCCTTTCATATAATTTATTTAGTTTTAATTTTTATAGTTAACTTGATTACCACTGAATGATGGCTAAGATGCTAGCCGAAACGTATGGATTTTAAATAAATAAATTTTTTAAAAAAACTCATACTATTTTTATTGATGTTACGCCCGAATATTAAACTCAAATTAAACATATATATAATATATATATATATATATATATATATACTAGATGACCTTACAGAGGTTGTCATTTAGTATGTTTAGTATTTTGATAATTAGCAATACATAAAGTTAAAATATTTAGGAAAACAACAAACTATTTGTTTTGAACATTTTATTTAAATACTTTAGTATAAGCTAGATTACATTTTAAAAGTTAGGAAAAATTGTTGTATAAACCTATATAATAAATTTAAATATCTTGTAGGAATGTTTTTATGGCAATGGTGACAAGTATTCAGCAATGTGTAAATTTTTTATGTTTTCTAACATTTTTTTGAGTAACTTGGAAATTTTTCTCTGGCCGCTATGTTTTATATACTTCAGTAAAAACTAGATAAATTTTACTAAAACCTGGAATGACCTATTATTTATACTTACATATTAAAATTTTGAATAATTCATAGTTGAAATGCGGACTTTATATATTTCCATAAATTGCAATATATGGATTTAGGACATTTTTTAGTTTTCTTCAAATAACTTTTAATTTTCATTCCGGACATTATAATTTGTTTACATTAGTATAAACTAGACAAAATTCACTAAAATTTAGTTAGGAATGTTATATGCACTTGGATATTGAAATTTTGAATAATTTGTAGTTGAAATGCGGATTTTATTATTTCCGTAACTTGCAGTATATGGATTTAGGACAATTTTTTAGTTTCCTTCAAATAACTTTTAATTTTCCTTCTGGACATTATATTATGATTACATTAGCAAAAACTAAATAAAATTCACTAAAATTTAGTTAAGAATGTTATATGCACTTGGATATTGAAATTTTGAATAATTTGTAGTTGAAATGCGGACTTTATTATTTCCATAACTTGCAATATATGGTTAGGACATTTTTTTAGTTTTATTCAAAAAACTTTTATATTTTATTCGGGATATTATAATATGTTTACATTAGTATAAACTAGATAAATTCACTAAAATTTAGTAAAAACTGTTTCATACACTTTGATATTGAACTTTTGAATAATTTGTAGTTGAAATGCGGACTTTATTATTTCTATAAGTTGCAATATATGGATTTAGGACATTTTTTTAGTTTTCTTCAAATAACTTTTAATTTTTATTCCGGACTTTATAATATGTTTACATTAGTAAAAACTAGCCCTTCAATGTAAGATCTACTTGCTAAATATTTTATATTCCATAACAAAATTCTGAATCATTTTTTCAATAAGTAGAAATATTTTTTTGTATTGTTAAATAATTTAGTAAAGTAAACCAAATCAAAATGCGACTTGCATAAGTCTAAAAGAATAATGTATATGCAATTTTGGACTTATTGCCTTATTTAATAAACTGAATTATATAATTTCCATCTGCTAAACCATATACTGTTGACTGCATCTTATATTATTTTAATTTTTGGCAAATCTCAGCTTCTTTTCGGCAATAATAATGTAGACATTACATTTTTCCTGTGTATTATATAGTCTTATATTATCTAGACTCATAATTTCAGCTAAATTCAAATTTCAAGTGAATTGACATTTTTAGCAAATAACAGTTCAAATGTTTTCAATGTCAAACAATGATAAGCGTTTTTTTGTAATTTTTTCCATTTATTTCTGCAATCTAACTATATTTCTATAATTCAAAAATCCTAAAAAAAAAAGTCCCTTAAAACACTTCAGAAAGATTTATCAAAATCCAAATAACCGTTTAGGAGAAGTATTAAATTATACATCCATACAAAAGAATTTTATATATAAGATATACATTTATATATTGTAATATTTTTTCCAGATGTCGCAACATAGCAAAACTCCTTTACATCCATATGCTCGGATACCCTGCTCACTTCGGACAACTGGAATGTTTAAAATTAACAGCAAGTTCTCGCTTTACCGACAAAAGAATAGGATACTTAGGTGCCATGCTTTTATTAGACGAAAGACAAGACGTGCATTTGTTAATCACAAACTGCTTAAAAAAGTTAATACCATCAAATACTCAATACTTACCCTATTCTTAATTTATTAATACATATATCTTTTTTCCTCCAGTGATCTTAATTCCAACACGCAGTTTGTGGTTGGTTTAGCCTTGTGTACATTGGGTGCCATAGCGAGTCCTGAAATGGCCAGAGATCTTGCATCGGAAGTTGAACGAGCTTTGAAGTCTCCAAATGCTTATATTAGGAAAAAGGCTGCTCTGTGTGCTTTCAGGGTGCTTCGGAGGGTTCCGGAGTTGACTGAAATCTTTTTGCCGGCTACTAGGAGTTTGTTGAGTGAGAAGAATCATGGTAAGGGAAAAATAAGAATTTTTTATATAAAGTATAGAAATTGATTAAAATAATACAATTAAAAATTTATTTATAGAATAATTTGGATTGTTTAGTAAATATTTGTTCAAAGGTGTTTTAAAAGTATTTTTGTATTTTATATTTATTAACTTCCTGAAGGAGAAGTTTATGTATTCATCAAAAAATCCGATTCTCTAATTTTATGTTTTCTCGACGTTTCAAGCCATTCTGAATCGAATGAGACCAAATTTGGAAAAAGTATGTGTGTGTGTGTGTGTGTGTGAACAGATTTTTTGCCGTAAATCGACGTTTTCTCGAAAATGGCTGGGCCGATTTCAAAAATTTAAAAGCCATTCCATGTATCTCGACAAGAACTATTGTTTGTCAGTTTTGTGCGAAGATCGGCCAAGCCGTTTCTTTATAAATCGCAGAAAAGTGAAAAATGTTTCGTCTACGTTTTAGCCCGCAATTCTGAATCGATTTTGAAAATTCAAAAACCGTTCAAAAGATATTGATTGGGAATCGTGCTGATTAGTTTTTGGTAGAGATCGGCCGGACTGTTTTTTTTGTAATAAAGTTTTAAAAAAAAAATTTCGACGATTTTTATGATTATTTTTTTGACGGTAGATACCATAGTCTTCTAGATCATACTAAAATATTACGGCCCTACGACAACTGGTTCAGCTTTAAAAATTCGTCCAAGTTTGCAAAAATTGGTATCGTTTTTTTGGCATTTGTCAAAATTAGACTTTTGATCGACGTTTTCTCAAAAACGCCTGAACCGATTTTAGAAATTTAAAAGCCATTTGATGTATTTCGGTGAGTACTATCGTTTGTCAGTTTTGTGCGACGATCTGCCAAGCCGTTTCTTTGCCATTTGAAAAAAAAGTGTTAAACTTTTCGTCCACATTTAAGCTCATCCTACCGAACCGATTTAAAAAAATCAAAAACTGTTCGAAAGATATTAGTTGGGAATGGTGCTGATTAATTTTAGGTAAAAATCTACCGAGCCGTTTTCTTGTAATTAACTGTTGAAAAAAAAATTAAGCCGATTTTCATGGAACTTTTTTTGGCGATATACATCATGGTCTTATAGAACTTACTGTATTATTATGGCCTTACGACAAGTAGGTTAATTTTAAAAATTCGTCAAACTTTGCTAAAATTATTATCGTTTTTTTTTTAAGTAGAATTGATGAAGTATATTATTTACACTTTTTTTTTGATTAAGTCGATTATTTACACATATCAGGAAGTTTATGTAACTTGCCTCAAGGCTAAATACCAAACCAACTAGTTTATTTTATATTTTTATCTATAGTATTTCTACATTTGTAGTATATTGAATTTGGGTATCTATTGTATCTAGAATAGACTTAATTAGATTGATTTAATTAATGCTTTCCTGTTTTTTTTTCAGGTGTACTAATAACAGGAGTAACCCTTATTACAGAAATGTGCGAAAGCAGTCCAGATACATTAAATCATTTTAAAAAGGTATGATTTAATACATATATTAAATTAATAAAAAATAACAAAGCATGTTTACTAAAGGATAATAGCAAAATTGAGACCGAAGTTTTGATTGTGATTTATAATTAATAAATTAAAACTTTGGTTTTGAAAAATTAGTATTAAATATGAAACAGAAATGTTTTTTGTGTGCCAAAGTAATTAGAGGTTTAACAAGATTTTTTTAAAATTATTATTTATTTATTGATTAAAATTAATTCAATGTAAAAAAATAAACTTAATGAATAGTGTTTTTTCAATAAGATTTCTGTTTTATTATTTTGGCACATTGAACATTTTAATAGTAGACTTAAATATACTTACTGAAAAATATTTAGCGGCTTTAGAAGTTTTAAACTAACCTTTCTGATTAAATACAAAAATGTAGTATTTGTTAGTAATGATTGTTATACTGTAATAATAACTAGTGGTGCATGGCATCGTGCCTTAAGGCAAATTGCTGGAACTTTCCGTAACAAAAATAAAAAAGATTCAACTTTCTTTTAGAACTCTGTGAAAAATCGATTTTTGAGATTTTTAAAATTTTTGAAAGAAATGATAATTTTTTTTTATACTTTGATATATTTTGGAAATTTTGAACATTTGGTCAAAACAATCGCGATACGTTAGCTACGTAAAAACGAAATTTCGAAGCGCGTAGGCGCCGCGCCGCGATATTAAGGATAAACATTGATAAGCAGTGAACAAACTTTGTTTTTACTAGTAAAGTATCTATAAAATATGTGATAATTTGATGTGCATATGACTAATGATCATTTTGGACCGCCAAATGGCATTTATTTTTAATATTTTTACTAGATCTCCGAAACCGCTAGACCTGCTTTCATGAAAATTTGATCAGTTCTTAATTTGGTCAATACAAATAAAATGTTTTTTGAATTATACAAATCGGACGCTCCATTTTCTCAAAAAATGAATTACTATTTTTGGCACTTTTTGCTCCGTATCTCCGAAACGGCACGACCTGCCTTTGCCAAAAACTAATCAGCACGTCTCCTTATCAATACGAATCGAATATTTTCTTAATTATTCAAATCGGTGGATCTGTGTTCCCGAAATCGTCGACGAAAATTTCAATTTTCAATTTTTTCTAAGGTATACCAAAATGTTCAGAAACCTCTGAAAGATTGTTAAAATATTTATAAAATATGTGATAATTTGATATGCATATGACTAATGATCATTTTTGTGTACCAAATGTATTTTTTCACTTTTTTTTATTGGATCTCCAAAACCATTAGACCAGCCTTCCCAAAAATTTCATCAGTTTTTCATTTCGTCAATAAAAATAAAATGTTTTTTGAATCATACAAATCGGACGCTCGGTTCTCGTAAAAAATCAATAACCATTTTTGGCTTTTTTTGCCCCGTTTCTTCGAAACGACTAGACCTGCCTTTGCCATAATCTAATCAGCACGTCGCCTCATCAATAGGAATCGAATGTTTTTTTAATTAATCAAATAGGTTAACTCGTGTTCCCGCAATCGTCGACGAAAATTTGTATCCGCACATACATCAATTTTTTCTAAGGTATACCAAAATGTTCAGAAACCCCTGAAACGTAAGTCTGAGTCGATTTTTTTGCGATTACTATAACTTACCCTACGGGAAGTTAATAATTGCACAAATAATATTAATTTCTAATATTATTATTACAGTAGAACAATCAAAATTTAGATATATTTTCTTAAAAGTTTATACTAGAATTTTTATTTTATTCCTCCCCTTGTTTCATTTAATGCAGGACTTTAGCAGTAACGAGGTATGGCACAGAATTTTTATTTTTTAATTGAATTTGTTTTGAAATTTTATTTGCTATTGAAAAATTTATTTGGGCTTTGTTGCTTTGTGCATTAATTGCTTAAAGGAATGCTTTGAATTAGACTTATTAGGATTTTTGCTGTTTATTTTTATATCAATTCAACTCACAAGTTTGCTAGTTATACAACTTATGTATTCAGTTATTTATTTATTTTATTTATTTATATTTAATCTAAACCGAATTATTTCCTCATACAAGTGGAAATTTAAATCATTTTTTATAATTTGTCTGAAATATAAATATAAATTCTGAAATTAACTAATAAAACATTAACATTAATTCGATTTAATGCTATTTTTTTGATGAATTGCTTATTTAAAATTTTGTAGTTAGATCTTTTTTTTTTAATTTTATTGATCACATTATGCTCATAATTAAGCTAAATTCAAATTTCAAGTAAATTGACATTTTCAGCAGGCGACAGTTCAAATGTTTTCAATGTCAAACAATGATAAGCGGTTTTTTGTCAATTTTTTTCATTTATTTCTGCAATCTAACTATATTTCTATAAATCAAAAAATTTTTAAAAAAAATCCCTTAACAAACTTCAGGAAGATTTATCAAAATCCGAATAACCGTTTAGGAGAAGTATCAAATCATACACCCCATACAGAAGAATTTTATTGATGAGATATATTTACATTCTATTATTAATCATTTATGTTCATCGAACTTTATTTCTATAATTCAAAAAATCCTGAATAAATCCCATAACAAACTTTAGAACGATTTATCAAAATCCGAATAACCGTTTAGGAGAAGTATCAAATCATACATCCGTACAGAAGAAATTTATTGATGAGATATATTTACATTCTATTAATGTATATATTAATCATTTATGTTTATCGAACTTTATTTCTATAATTCAAAAAATCCTAAAAAAATCCCTTAACAAAACTTTAGAAAGATTTATCAAAATCAGAATAACCGTTTTAGGAGAAGTATCAAATCATACACCCGTACAGAAGAATTTTATTGATGAGATATATTTACATTCTATTTATGT
>NW_020537324.1:82559520-82661894 GCF_003426905.1 Ctenocephalides felis
TTAAATTGGACACTCTCAAAACCTGCCATTTTTTTAACATTTAGCTCTGTATCTCCGAAACCGCTGGGCCTACCTTTGCCAAAAACTAATAACCACCGTCATTACGAACTGAATGTTTTTTGGATCGTACAAATCGGATGATCCTTTCTCTCAAAAACTCGGTTTCTATTTTCTGCACTTTTTGCTCCGTATCTCCGTACCTGCTGGACATACTTTTGCCAAAAACTAATCAGCACATCTCCCTATTAATAGGAATCGAATGTTTTTTAAACCATTTAAATCGGTTGATCCGTGCGCCCGAAAACGTAGACGAAAAAATGCGGACATACAAAACACACACACACACACACATCCATGTGTTCCCTTAAAAATGTTCCGAAACCTTCAAAACGTGGAGAAATGCAAAAATTTTCATTTTCCATTTTCGGCCCATTACTATTATATATATAATATATTTATATTACACACCAACTACATATATTCCAACAAACCTGTAAATAATCATTCATCTGGTTCGAGTACAATTTGACCGTCAAACCATTTTTATCAAGCGCCACAATCGGCGGTTTTCCTAAATCCACCACATTATTTGGTACAACAGGGGCTAACAAGTCATCCGTTAACAATCCTCCCAACAAGTCTCCTCCTCCTCCTGGAGCCATCGGTGCAATATTTGGCACATTCTGTTGTTGTAATGCGGAATAATTTGGCATCGTCTGTATATTAGCCATGTTATTCATAGAAACTAAGTTGTTCATGGCCGGCACATTGGCACCAGGTATTGTTGGCATTGGACTGGGGGTAAAGTCTATCGTTCCTAACAGATCCAGAAGATTACTGGTACCATCGGCTGGTGGTGCAGGTTGTATGGTGCTTATTGTCGTGTTGCTTGGCTGGGTTGATGCAAGACTTGCGTCTCCAAGAAGATCTAGCAAGGCAGACTGAAATATAAGAAATTAAAATATTAAGAATTTACAAAGAATTTGAAATTTTATTTAATAATCTAGAAGCTAAAAGAAAAAATATTAAAAATAATAGTGAAAAAAATATTAGTTATAAAAATAATAATAAATTAATAAATAAATAAAGAATTAAATAGATGATAATTAATATAGTAATAATAAGATAATAATAAGAATGAATAAAAATTTCTAATAATAATAAATATAATAATGATGAATTTAAAAAATATATATATAAAAATAAAAATAATAGTAATAAAAATAATAAACAAAAGAAAAAAAAATTAAATAAATAGTAATAAATAATAAGAATAAATAAAAGAAAATAGAAAAAAATAAATAAAAGAAAAATGATTAAATAAATAAATAAATACATAATAGCAAAAATAAATAAAATAATAATATTAAATAAATAAAAAAGGAAAAAAGTTACATAACTACATAATAGAAATAAAATGAATAAACCAAATAAAAATAATAATAAATTAATAAATAAAAAATTAAATAGATGATAATTATAGTAATAAGAAAATAATAAAAATGAATAAAAATTTGTAATAATAATAATATAATAATGATGAATTAAATAAAAAAAAATAAAAATAAAAATAATAGTAAAAAAAAATAATACATAAAGAAAAAATAAATAGAAAACAAAAAAAGAATAGTAATAAATAGTAAAAAAAAATAAAATAAACAAAATAGAAATAAATAAATGAAAGAAAAAGATTAAATAAATAAATAAATACATAATAGCAAAAATAAATAAAATAATAGTATTAAATAAAAAAAAAGGAAAAAAGTTTACATAACTACATAATAGAATAAAATGAATAAACCAAATAAAAATAATAATAAATTAATAAATAAAGAATTAAATAGATGATAATATAGTGTTAAGAAAATAATAAAAATGAATAAAAATTGTAATAATAATAAATATAATAATGATGAATTAAATAAAAAAAAAAATAAAAAAAAATAATAGTAATAAAAAATAATACAAAAAGAAAAAAAAATGAATAGTAATAAATAATAAGAAAAAATAAAAGAAAAGAAAATAGAAATAAGTAAATGAAAGAAATGATTAAATAAATAATAAATAAATACATAATACCAAAAATAAATAAAATAATAGTATTAAATAAATAAAAAAGAAAAAAGTTTACATAACTAAATAATAGAAATAAAATAAATAAACCAAATAAAAATAATAATAAATTAATAAATAAAGAATTAAATAGATGATAATTATATAGTAATAAAAAAATAATAAAAATAAATAAAATTTCTAATAATAATAAATATGATAATGATGAATTAAATTAAAAAAAATAAAAATAAAAATAATAGTAATAAAAAATAATACATAAGAAAAAAAAATAAATGAATAGTAATAAATAGTAAGAAAAAAAATAAAATAAACAAAATAGAAATAAATAAATGAAAGAAAAATGATTAAATAAATAAATAAATACATAATAGCAAAAAAATAAAAAATAGTATTAAATAAATAAAAAGAAAAAAGGTTTACATAGCTAAATAATAGAAATAAAACAAATAAATAAACAAAATAAAAATAATAATAAATTAATAAATAAAGATTAAATAGATGATAATTAATATAGTAATAAAAAAATAAAAATATAAAAATAAAAAAATAATAAAAATATAAAAATAAAAATAATTATAAAATCAAAAGTTATAAATAAAAGAAAAAAAATTAAATTAATAGTAATAAATTAAAAATGAATAAATGAATTAAATGAATAAAATAATAACAGTAGGAAATAAATAAATAGAAAAATAATTAATTAAATTAATGGTAATAAAAATAATGATGAAAATAAATACAATAATAGCAATAAATTAAGAAAAATAAAATAAATAAGAATCAAATAAAGAAGTAATAGTAACAAGTAAACATAATAGTAATAAAGAAAAAAGAGAGGAAAATAAATTAAATAAATAAATAATAAGAAAAATAATAGCAATAAATTAAAAAAAATAAAATAAATTAAGAATCAAATAAAGAAATAAATAATAGTAACAAGTAAAAATAATAGTAATAAATAAAAAGAGAGGAAAATAAATTAAATAAATAAATAATAAGAAAAATAAAAATATTAATAATGAAATCAAATAATAAATAAATATAAATGAATGATTAAAAATTATTAAATAAATAATTGTAAGAAAAAATAATAAAAATAACTAAAACAATAATAATATAAAATAAATAAATAAATAATAGTAAAAATTTTGTAAGAACAAAATAATAATATTTAAAGAAAAAAAAATTATTAAATAAATAATAGTGATAAATAAAATGAATAAAAAAGAATTAAAAAATAAAAGTAATATAAAAATAAAAAAGATTTAAATAAATAAATAAATAAAATTATTAAATAAATAATTTGTAAAAAATAAAAATAATAGTCAGAAATAATAATAAAAAAATAACTAAAATAATAATAAAAAATAAATAAGAACAGAAAAAAAGAATTAAATAAATAAATACAACAATTAAATTAAAAGATAGTAGTAAAAAAATAAAAGTAGTAACAGAAATAAAAAAGAATTAAATAAAAAATAAAAATAATTAAATAAATAATTGTAAAAAATAATAATAATAGTCAGAAATAATAATAATAAAAATAACTAAAATTATAATAAAAAATAAATAAGAACAGAAAAAAAAAATTAAATAAATAAATACAACAATTAAATTAACAAATAGTAGTAATAAATGAAAGTAATAATAAAAATAAAAAATAATTAATAAATAAATAAGTAATAGTAATAAGTAAAAGAATAGCAATTAACAAAATCGAAACAAAATAATAATAAATAAATAAAAGAAAGAAAAATGTTATTAAATAAATAAAAGTAATAAAAAAATAAAAAAGATTTAAATAAATAAGTAATAGTAATCAGTAAAAGAATAGCAATTAATAAAATAAAAACAAAATAATAATAAATAAATAAATAATAGTATTAAATAAAATTAATAAAGAGTTAAAAATAAATGTAATAATGAAAATGAAAAAGATTTAAATAAATAAGTAATAATAAAAATGAAAAAGATATAAATAAATAAGTAATAATAGCAATAATAGCAATAAATTGAGAAAAAAAATAAAACAAATTAAAATTTAAATAAAAAATAAATAATGGTTACAAGTAAAAATAATAGTGATAAATAAAAAAGAGAGGAAAATAAATAAATAAATAGTAAGAGAAGTAAAAATAATTATAATGAAATCAAATAATAAATAAATATAAATAATGAATAAACATAATTAAATAAATGATTGTAAGAAAAAATAATAAAAATAACTAAAACAATAATAATATAAGATGAATAATAATGATGAAAATAAATAAATAGAGAAAATAAATAAATAAATAAATAAATACGACAATTAAATTAATAAATAGTAGTAAAAAAATAAAAGTAATAATAAAAATAAAAAAGAAGTAATAAATAAATAAGTAATAGTAATCAGTCAAAAAAATAGTAAGTAATAAAATCAAAACAAAATAATAATAAATAAATAAAAGAAAGAAAAATGTTATTAAATAAATAATAGTAATAAAAAAAATTATTAAAAAAGAGTCAAAAAGAAAAGTAATAATAAAAATAAAAAAGAATTACATAAATAAGTAAAAAAATAGTAATTAACTAAAAACAAAATAATAATAAATAAATAAAAGAAAGAGAAATGTTACTAAATTAAATGAATAAAAGTAATAAATAAAATTAATAAAAAACAGTTAAAATATATAATAATAATAAAAATAAAAAGAAAAAAAAAAATAGAAAGAAGATAAAAATGAAAACTAGTAATAAAAAAATTAATAAACAGATAATAGTATTAAATAAAAATAATAAAAATAAACAGGATAATCAAAAATTACTTGTGTAATTTTAAGTACATAAAAATTTCTATTATCTTGCTTTATAAAGTTCTACTTACACTCATTGCATCGTTAGAGTTGGTGTTCATAGATGCAGCACTACTAACATTGCTATCATCGTGTACATTCAAAACATCATCAAGTAATCCATCACCATTTTCATTATTCTTCTGCTGTCCTATAGATTGCAACGGGGGCATTCTTTCCAGCAAAGCAGGTCTTAGTTGTGAATACTCTCTGAACAATTGTGAAAACTCGACGCCCCTTTGTTGTAAATCAACATGAAGATGAGACCCGAAGGAATCCAGGATTGCATGGATATCACTGAAAAAGTAGAAATACAATGAAGACATTCGGATGGGCAGATTTGTGAAATAAGTATTTTTAATATCACCACTCACTCTTGTCCAGTCTTCAGCCTCGTGCTCAATTTAGCAAGCGACACCAGAACAAACTGTTTGCTCGTCACATTAAGCTGGGTCGACCACAGCATCTTCTTATAGGCTGCAATGACTTCATCGTCAGTTGGCACCACATAATCTGCACCTCCAAGGACTTCTTCTTCCCCATACACCAATAAGTCTCCAAATTCCCCAATCGTCCATACAGCCACTTGTAACAATGGTTGTTTCTCGCTCGGAGCACCCGTTACTTGGAATGCTGTGAGGCCCCCGTTCGAGACAGGTGAACTTCCAGCTTTGTTCTGTTGGGTGATGGAATCCCAGAGTTTTCGACAGATGTACTGTTGTTCACCAGGGGTGCTTCCGGAGATTAATTGGATTGTGTGGGCTACTACGTCGTCTCTCACATAGTTACCAGCCTGGGTAAAAAAAAAAATTTAAACTAGTGGTGCGTGGCATCGTGCGTTAAGGCAAATTGCTGGAATTTCCCGTGCCGTAATGAAATATTCGAGGAATGAAAATAATCAATAATTTATAAGTGATTATTAATTTTTGCGACGAGCGTATTCTACAAACAACTTGTGTGTAGGTTTACAAAAAGAATTTTTAATTTGATAATTTTCTTTTACTTCTTATTAATTTTGGTGTTCATTCAAAATTTAAATTTTTTTGTAAATGTAAATCGATTTTTTACATTTTTTTGAGAATTAGGACATTTTTGAAAGTATTCGATTTTTTTTTTAAATTTCGACATATCCACAAATTTTTATAAGAAATCTTTTTTTAAGTTTTCATATTTTTCAAATTATAATTCGGAAATTTGAACTTTTTGACACTTTTAATTTTTTTTTTTGAAAATTTTAAAAACTTTTGAAATTTATTAAAAGTTCTAGAATTTTTGGTAAAAATCCTGTTTTTAAAATTTGGGAATTTTTGAAAATATTCGATTTTTTTTTTTAAATTTCGACATTCTCACAAATTTTTATAAGATATCTTTTTTTTAAATTTGGTAATTTTCTAAGTTTTTCGATATTTCGATTTTTTTTTAATTTCTAAAATTTGAACATTTTTTGAAAAATTTAGAAAATTTGAACTATTTGAAACTATTGTTTTTTTTTAAATTTTTAAAACTTTAAAAATTTATTCAAAATTTTGAATTTTTTGGAAAAAATCGATTTTTTTAAATTTTTTGAGTTTATTCGATTTTTTTTAAATATCGACATATTCACAAATTTTTATAAAAATTGTTTTTTTCTTTAATTTCGATATTTTCCGAAATTTTTCAAAATTTAGATTCTTTAAAAAATTTCGAAAATTTGAACTTTTTGAAACTTTTGAATTTTTTTTTTAAATTTTAAAACCTTTTGAAATTCATTCAAATTTTTAATATTTTTGTAAAAAATCGATTTTTTTAAATGTCTTGAGAATTTTGATTTTTTTAACATATTCACAATTTTTTATAAGAAATCTCTTTTTATAAATTTCGATAATTTTCCAAATTTTTCGAAATTCAGATTTTATTGAAAAATTTCGAAAATTTGAACTTTTTGAAACAATTCAATAATTTTCTAAATTTTTCGAAAATTAGATTTTTAAAAAAAATTGAAAATTTGAATTTTTGAAACTTTTGAATTTTTTTTTTGAAAATTTTTAAAACTTGAAATTTATTGAAAATTTTAAAGTTTTTCGAAAAATCTATTTTTTTTTTAAATTTCTTGAGAATTCGTAAATTTTTTAAATTTTGGGATTTTTTAAATATTTTTCTTACCGCTGTCAGGACTCTCAAAAGTGTATCCAGGTGCCAACACATATTTGGGGCATATCTATCTGCAACATGCACCAATCCACTTGAGCACTGGGCCTGAAATTCAGGGTCTGCTCGTTCCAGGAATATCAACAGTTCACGACAAATGCTTTCAATATTCTGTGCATTCACCAAAGCAAAAGATAATTCCATGGCTCGTCTTCGAATAGAAACATCAGGATCCTGAAAATAGAAAGAAATACAGATACATATTATAAATATATATATATATATATATATATATATATATATATATATATATATTAATAAAAGTGCCAAAAATCAAACATTTTATAGATTTGGACTCGGATTTCTCAGAACTTTATCCATGTTAGTTTCAGGAATAGTATGAACATCAATTTATAGTCAAAAATTTATATGATAAGTGATTAAAACATTATAGATCACAATAAAAAAGCGACATATTAAATTTAACATTAATCATAAACAAAATTCTGCCAGTTCAAAAAAAATGAATTTTTAACGACTTCAATAAGATACAAATAAATTAATTATTCCAAGTTATGTTATAGGCAATATTGGCAATCAAATTATAGATATAAATTATATCATATTATATTAAATTTCAACCAAAAAGGAAATATTTTGGCATTTAAAAATTTAGTGCATATTGGATATACGAAATTGACATTCAATATTTTTAAATTAAATGCAAAAGTAAAAAATCTGATATTTATATAAAGTATTATATATTCAGATAATGGTACTGCGTTGTTTCAGACTAAAATCTAATTTATTCATTGATTAAAAAAAATATTTCACTGTTTGACATAAATAAAATTAAAATAAACAAAACACTATGATGCGTTGGAATTAATTGTCAAAATGTAAAGAAATTTGTGTAATAAAAATATAACATTATTATTAATATATCATGTATATTATAAGAACTTCTGCAATGCGGCAAAATATTTTTGATGGCAAAACAGCGTTTGCCGGGTCAGCTAGTAAATTATATTAGGTTGTCAAATATCTCCCTTCCGCTTTTTATATATATATATATATATATGAAAGCGGAAGGGAGATATTTGACAACCTAATATTATATATATATATATATATATATATATATAAACATATATATTTATATATATATATATATATATATATATAAATATATGTTATACCTTTAGACATTCCAATATTGTAGATCTGTGCCTTTGTACTGCTGATGTATCGACGTGCACAGTTCTGAGTAAAGTATTGAGAGCAACATATCGAATATTTTTATCACTGTTCAATAAGAAGCGACCAAGAATGTTGACAGCTAGTACTCGCAAGCCCACTTCGGATCTATAAGGATATTACATAATTATTTACCCATTAAAGATACAAAATAATCTTATAATAAATGTTTTGACCTTTCACCCAACCCAAAACTCCAAAAGTTCATATTAAATACTTTAAATAATACAACAATGGAGTGCAAAGAATTAAATACAAATACTTCAATACAAACTATTTAAAATTGATTTACAATAATTTCTTCTTCTTCTACTCACTTAATATCCATAATGGACAGAACAGTTTCATACAAAATAGTATTCCCCACATTTTTACTAGTTTCAGTATTCGTAGCAACCTGAGCCAGGATATCATTCATAGATTCACTGGTTTCTGCATCGTTATGTCCAAGGATACGAAGCAATCGTAAAATCTTGACCTGAATAACAAATAAATACAAACGATATAAATCAATATTCACAGTTGAATAATATTTATTGTATATTATTACTTGTAGGAAAGGATCACTGACTCCAGACACGTCGTGTTCTGGTGAATATCCTGAGAGGATTAAATTTTTGAGAATCCTGACCAAGTTTGGAACAATCTGGATGGAGAGAAATATATAAAATATTAATATAATAATAAATTAATTAATTGTTCGATAATTTTTTAATGAATTCTAATTCTGCACTATAAATGTAATAAACTCTCACCTTAAATATAAATTTACTATACTCTTGAATTAAAAAAAAAACTTAAGTAAAACATAAATGAATAATATACATAAATAGAATGTAAATATATCTCATCAATAAAATTCTTCTGTACAAGTATATAATTTGATACTTCTCCTAAACGGTTATTCGGATTTTGATAAATCTTCCTGAAGTTTGTTAAGGGATTTTTTAAGAATTTTTTGAATTATAGAAATAAAGTTATATTGCAGAAATAAATGAAAAAAATTGGCAAAAAACCGCTTATCATTGTTTGATATTGAAAACATTTGAACAATTTAAACCTGCTGAAAATGTCAATTTACTTGAAATTTGAATTTAGCTGAAATTATGAGCATAATGAGATCAATAAAATTAAAAAAAGATCTAACTAGAAAATTTTAAATAAGCAATTTATCAAGAAAAGAGCATTAAATCGAATTAATGCTAATGTTTTATTAGTTAATTTCAGAATTTATATTTATATTTCAGACAAATTATAAAAAATGATTTAAATTTCCACTTGTATAAGGAAATAATTCGATTTAGATTAAATATAAATGAACTAGCAAACCCGACGAACTCCGTTTCGCCACCAGATGGTCTGAAGAAATTTTTTGTTTGTTTTATATTTGAAAAGGAAAAATTTGATTTTATTACACAACAGTAATGAATTTATTTCGATTACAAAAATGAAGTGTTTTTTAGTTGAACTTCTCTATGTAAATGATAGTGAATCCGCAAATTATCCGTTTCATTGAAGTGCTCTTTGGTAAACCACATTTTTTGTTTTTTGGTCTGACATTAACACAAACAAAGCGGATGGTTTTCCAACTCGTGAACAGGCAACGTATAACTGCCCATGTGAAAAACAATGATTTTCTAAATAATCTATTTGAAAATTATCCCGCAAACACTAAGCGATTGGCCTTGCGACTTGTTATTGCGAACGCAAGGCGAACTGGAAATTGCAATCGTTTGAAGTCAAACGGAAGACCAGTCGGACTCATTGGTATGTCACCAAATCGCTAGCAATTTTTGATTGAATGGTGAAATTCAGTGCGTGTACATCATTATTCTTTGCGGCAAGAATTGCTCGTTGACTTAATTGCAAGCATAATTCTGATAATTCTCAGTAATGTCATTACTCGAATTTTTATTTACGGTGCGTGAAGTTCCAGCAATTTGCATTAAGGCACGATGCCATGCATCACTAATTTTCTTAGCTATAAACCTTGCGAAGCCCGAGACCTTTCCAACGAATGCAAAAATGTCGAAATCGGTTCGTGCGTTATAGAGTTAAATCGTCAGGAAGGAAAACCCGACTTATTTTTATATATACATGTATATAAAATAAATAAATAACTAAATAAATAAGTTGTATGTAACTAGCAAACTTGTGAGTTGAATTGATATAAAATAAACAGCAAAAATCCTAATAAGTCTAATTCAAAGCATTCCTTTAAGCAATTAATGTACAAAGCAACAAAGCTTAAATGAATTTTTCAATAGCAAATAAAATTTTAAAACAAATTCAATTAAAAAATAAAAATTCTGTGCCATACCTCGTTACTGCTAAAGTCCTGCATTAAATGAAACAAGGGGAGGAATAAAATAAAAATTCTAGTATAAACTTTTAAGAAAATATATCTAAATTTTGATTGTTCTACTGTAATAATAATATTAGAAATTAATATTATTTGTGCAATTATTAACTTCCCGTAGGGTAAGTAATAGTAATCGCAAAAAAATCGACTCAAACTTACGTTTCAGGGGTTTCTGAACATTTTGGTATACCTTAGAAAAAATTGATGTATGTGCGGATACAAATTTTCGTCGACGATTTCGGGAACACGAGTTAACCGATTTGATTAATTAAAAAAACATTCGATTCGTATTGATGAGGAGACGTGCTGATTAGTTTTTGGCAAAGGCAGGTCGAGCTGTTTCGAAGAAACGGGGCAAAATGAGCCAAAAATCGTAATCAAGTTTTTGAGAAAACGGCGCATCTGATTTTAATTATTTAAAAAACATTTTACTTGTATTGACAAAATGAAGAACTGATGAAATTTTTGGGAAGGCAGGTCTAGCGGTTTCGGAGATCTAGTAAAAATATTAAAAATAAATGCCATTTGGCGGTCCAATATGATCATTAGATATATGAACATCAAATTATCACATATTTTATAGATATTTTACTAGTAAAAACAAAGTTTGTTCACTGCTTATCAATGTTTATCCCTAATATCGCGGCGCGGCGCCTATGCGCTTCAAAATTTCGTTTTTACGTAGCTAACGTATCGCGATTGTTTTGACAAAATGTTCAAAATTCCCAAAATATATCAAAGTATAAAAAAAATTTATCATCTCTTTCAAAAATTTTAAAAATCTCAAAAATCGATTTTTCACAGAGTTCTAAAAGAAAATTGAATCTCTTTTATTTTTGGTACGGGAAGTTCCAGCAATTTGCCTTAAGGCACGATGCCATGCCCCACTAGTTATTATTACAGTATAACAATCATTACTAACAAATACTACATTTTTGTGTTTAATCAGAAAGGTTAGTTTAAAACTTCTAAAGCCGCTAAATATTTTTCAGTTAGTATATTTAAGTCTACTATTAAAATGTTCAATGTGCCAAAATAATAAATCTTATTAAAAAAACACTATTCATAAAGTTTATTTTTTTAAATTAAATTAATTTTAATCAATAAATAAATAATAATTTAAAAAAAAACCTTTTTAAACCTCTAATTACTTTGGCACACAAAAAACATTTCTGTTTCATATTTAATACTAATTTTTCAAAACCAAAGTTTTAATTTATTAATTATAAATCACAATCAAAACTTCGGTCTCAATTTTACTATTATCCTCTAGTAATCATGCTTTGTTATTTTTTACTAATTTAATATTTATTAAATCATACCTTTTTAAAATGATTTAATGTATCTGGACTGCTTTCGCACATTTCTGTAATAAGGGTTACTCCTGTTATTAGTACACCTGAAAAAAAAAAACAGGAAAACATTAATTAAATCAATCTAATTAAGTCTATTCTAGATACAATTGATAGCCAAATTCAATATACTACAAATGTAGAAATACTATAGATAAAAAAATAAAATAAATAAATAAATATAAAATAAAAAATACTTTTAAAACACCTTTGAACAAATAATTACTAAACAATCCAAATAATTCTATAAATAAATTTTTAATTGTATTATTTTAATCAATTTCTATACTTTATATAAAAAATTCTTATTTTTCCATTACCATGATTTTTCTCACTCAACAAACTCCTAGTAGCCGGCAAAAAAATTTCAGTCAACTCTGGAACCCTCCGAAGCACCCTAAAAGCGCACAGAGCAGCCTTTTTCCTAATATAAGCATTTGGAGACTTCAAAGCACGTTCTACCTCTGATGCAAGATCTCTAGCCATTTCAGGACTCGCTATGGCACCCAATGTACACAAGGCTAAACCGACCACAAACTGCGTGTTGGAATTAAGATCACTGGAGAAAAAAGATATATGTATTAATAAATTAAGAATAGCGTTAGTATTGAGTATTTGATGGTACTAACTTTTTTAAGCAGTTTGTGATTAACAAATGCACGTCTTGTCTTTCGTCTAGTAAAAGCATGGCACCTAAGTATCCTATTCTTTTGTCGGTAAAGCGTGAACTTGCTGTTAATTTTAAACATTCCAGTTGTCCAAAATGAGCAGGGTATCCGAGCATATGGATGTAAAGGAGTTTTGCTATGTTGCGACATCTGAAATAAAAATTACATTATATAAATAATTATATCTTATATCTAAAATTCTTCTGTACGGGTGTATGATTTGCTACTTCTCCTAAACGGTTATTCGGATTTTGATAAATTTTTCTGAAGTGTTTTAAGGGACTTTTTTTTTTAGGATATAGTTAGATTGCAAAAATAAATGGAAAAAATTACAAAGAACCGCTTATCATTGTTTGGCATTGAAAACATTTGAACTGTTATTTGCTAAAAATGTCAATTCACTTGAAATTTGAATTTAGCTGAAATTATGAGCCTAGATAATATTACACTATATAATACACAAGAAAAATGTAATGTCTACATTATTATTGCCGAAAAGAAGCTGAGATTTGCCAAAAATTAAAATAATATAAGATACAGTCAACAGTATATGGTTTGGCAGATGGAAATTATATAATTCAGTTTATTAAATAAGGCAATAAGTCCAAAATTGCATATACATTATTCTTTTAGACTTATGCAAGTCACATTTTGATTTGGTTTACTTTACTAAATTATTTAACAATACAAAAAAATATTTCTACTTATTGAAAAAATTATTCAAAATTTTGTTATGGAATATAGAATATTTAGCAAGTTGATCTTACATCGAAGAGCTAGTTTTTACTAATGTAAACATATTATAATGTCCGGAATGAAAATTAAAAGTTATTTAAAGAAAACTAAAAAAATGTCCTGAATCCATGTAATGCAAACTATAAGAATAAAAAGTCCACATTTCAACTATGAATTATTATTCAAAATTTCAATATCCAAGTGCATAAAACATTCTTAACTAAATTTTAGTGAATTTTATCTAGTTTTTACTAATGTAGACATATTAAAATGTCCGGAATAAAAATTAAAAATTATTTGAAGAAAACTAAAAAAATGTCCTAAATCTTTATATTGCAAGTTATGGAAATAATAAAGTCCGCATTTCAACTACAAATTATTCAAATTTTCAACATCAAAGTATATGAAACAATTTTTACTAAATTTTAGTAAATTTTATCTAGTTTTTACTAATGTGAACATATTATAATGTCCGAAATGAAAATTAAAAGTTATTTAAAGAAAACTAAAAAAATGTCCTAAATCCGTATATTGCAAGTTATGGAAATAATAAAGTCCGGCATTTCAACTACGAATTATTCAAAATTTCAATATCAAAGTGTATGAAAGAGTTTTTACTAAATTTTAGTAAATTTTATATAGCTTTTACTAATGTGAACATATTATAATGTCCGGAATGAAAATTAAAAGTTATTTGAAGAAAACTAAAAAAATGTCCTAAATCCGTATATTGCAAGTTATGGAAATAATAAAGTCCGGCATTTCAACTACGAATTATTCAAAATTTCAATATCAAAGTGTATGAAACAGTTTTTACTAAATTTTAGTAAATTTTATATAGTTTTTACTAATGTGAACATATTATAAAGTTCGAAATAAAAAATAAAAGTTATTGAAGAAAACTAAAAAAATGTCCTAAATCCATATATTGCAACTTATAGAAATAATAAAGTCCGCATTTCAACTACAAATTATTCAAAAGTTCAATATCAAAGTGTATGAAACAGTTTTTACTAAATTTTAGTGAATTTTATCTAGTTTATACTAATGTAAACATATTATAATATCCCGAATAAAATATAAAAGTTTTTTGAATAAAACTAAAAAAATGTCCTAACCATATATTGCAAGTTATGGAAATAATAAAGTCCGCATTTCAACTACAAATTATTCAAAATTTCAATATCAAAGTGTATGAAACAGTTTTTAATACATTTTAGTAAATTTTATCTAGTTTTTGCTGATGTGAATAAATTAAAAAGTTCGAAATAAAAATTAAAAGTTATTTGAAGAAAACTAAAAAAATGTCCTAAATCCTTATATTGCAACTTATAGAAATAATAAAGTCCGCATTTCAACTACAAATTATTCAAAATTTCAATATCAAAGTGTATGAAAGAGTTTTTACTAAATTTTAGTAAATTTTATCTAGTTTTTGCTAATGCAAATATATTATAACGCCCTGAATGAAAAACAAAAGTTATTTGAAGAAAAGTTAAAAATGTTCTAATGCATAATGAAGTTTGCATTTCAACTATGAATTATTGAAAATTTCAATATGCGAGTATAAAAAATGATTTCAATTGGCTTTTTATAAATCTCATCTAATTTTAGCTAATGCAAAAAAAATACAATGCTCAAAATAAACATTAAAAGTTATTTGAAGAAAATTATGAAATGTTCTAAGACTACTAAAAAGTCTGCATTTTAACTACAAATTATTCAAAATTTCAATATCATAGTGCATAAAACAATTTTAACTTCAAATTACTCAAAATTTTAATATGTAAGTGTAAATAATAGGTTATACCACGTTTTAGTAAAATTTATCTAGTTTTTACTGAAGTATATAAAACATAGCGGCCGGAGAAAAATTTCCAAGTTACTCAAAAAAATGTTAGAAAACATAAAAAATTTACACATTGCTGAATACTTGTCACCATTGCCATAAAAACATTCCTACAAGATATTTAAATTTATTATATAGGTGTATACAACAATTTTTCCTAACTTTTAAAATGTAATCTAGCTTATACTAAAGTATTTAAATAAAATGTTCAAAACAAATAGTTTGTTGTTTTCCTAAATATCCTAGCTTTATGTATTGCTAATTATCAAAATACTAAATATACTAAGGTCATTTAGTATATATATATATATATATATATATATATATATATATATATATATATATATGTTAAAGAAGTTAATTTTGATGTTGAGAAATATGAGCAAGTTCTTCAAGGGCAATACATCAAACAAAAGACAAAGATTTAGAAGTTAATCTTTAATTTTTCTGAATGTTTCGACACAGGATTTTATGTCACCATTAGTTATAATTGTTGTTGTTATAATTATAATATTTGTATCTATAGTTCTTTTTCCAATTTCTGTCATTTTGTCCTAGTTTATATTAATTTTTCAATGTTCATTCTGTAGATCCACTGATGATGACATAAAATCCTATGTCGAAACGTTTGGAAAAATTAAAGGTTAACTTCTAAATCTTTGTCTTTTATTTGATGTATTGCCCTTGAAGGACTTACTCATATATATATATATATATAATATATATATATATATATATATATATATATTATAGTTATATTTTGTTTACCTCCACGATGGGTCCTCTTCCCTAAAAGTGGATCTTATATAAGCACACTCTTTATTCACAACCGTCCTTTCTTCAGCAGCAGTTCTTGCTGCACGAATCTGTCTTATCAGATCTCTAAGTCTCGTTGGAGTTGGCATTCGAACTACAACATAATTGATACCAATTAGAATTTAGAATTTAAACTCGCAAAGTCAGTAAGTAATGTTAATCTTAATCATTTACCTCTTTCGACTGCTTCATTAATGGCCTGTTTGATTGTCGCCATATTAAAGGCCGGGTTAAACCTGTCAAATTCATGCTCAGAGTTAGTAAATTGCGCAAGCAGTAAACAGAAATGTCCAAGTGCTGATATATACAGCTCAGAGTGTTATTAACATGAAAAGCATCAAATCTAGATCTCGTATTATAATTACCCGCTCTCCGAAGCGTTCATTTTTCTTTGGTTTTGTCTAAATTTGACACGACACACCTTTGAAACACCTGTTACTTAGGTTAGATTGCAATCCCTTGATTTTAAAATACTTGCTGAGGTTTTGGAAATTTTATAAGCAATCGTTAAAAATTAAATCGAAACTAATTAACATTATTTATTCGTTTTAATACTTTCATATCACAACAGGTCACTATAATAACAAGTATAAAATTAGGCTTATGGTATGGTATATGTCAAATGAATAGTCTAATATTAAAAACAACTTTTAACATGGTAGTTGCACAATGTTATTGGTTGCGAGATTATTTCACATAATATGTTTATTTATTGTTATTGCGAGTGACATCACAGTACTTTAATGAAGATCTTTTTTATTAAATATTTAATTTTCGGCCATTGTTGTGAAACGTCATTGCGTGTGATTAGAAACGTTCACCAACATAAGAAACGAATGTCACCGAATGAAAAAGCGCGGTAAATTCAAAATAAGAATAATTAATTATAAATATATACTTGATTTCGGTTCGATTTGAAATATGTTTAATAATAAATAAATACTTTTACCAATTTTAGTGTCAGGGGATTCAGAATGACTTAAAAGGACGAAAAAACTTATTACAAATGTGATTTCACGCAAAAATACAGCCTTATTCTTCTGAAAGTTAAAATACGAGCAAAATTTGTTTGCACAATAATTGTTATTAATCATTTAAATAATTCTTTAGGGTTCGTGCATAAAACACGTAAGGTTTTTAAGGGCAGGGTTTTTGACAAAAATCACGAAATATCACATAGGAGAGGGAGGGATATTGTAAGATATCATGTGTAGTTATTTTTCACCTAATTTTTTTCAAAAAAAATCCAAACATTTTCAAAAAAAAAATTACAATTGGAGAGGTGTCCAATAATCCCTTAAAAATTGATCACGTGATTAATGGACCTTTATATGCAATAATTCTACTCCAGGATTTGAAATTTAATACAATATATTAATATAATAGTAATATTGATTTCATATAAATTATTATAATTTATTATAATTGAATAAATGTCTCGACTAATCAAATATAAATATTAAATAAGATCACCTACTTTTATTACACAAAACCAAGTAAAATCTACAAAGGCGTGTTATCTCCGTCTTATCGCCTTATCAGCTCAATATTTATATACCGTCGCAGCTATTTTGTTTGATAAAAAATAATTAATTATAAACGGAACAGATTTCTGAAAATAATAAAGAATCACTGCAATGCTTACAAAAAACACACAAATAAGTCTCTGGATTCTCTTGGACAAATAAATTGAATATACAGCAGAATTCTGTTAAGACGATCACGATTAAGACGATTTCTCGCATAATACGCTACTTTACGCCGCATGTTCCTATCACGCTTAATACGCTCTCGCATGAGACGCGAGAATTTCACTATATCTATTTTTTTGAATCTTTTCTTCTCTAAGTAATTAAGTCGTCCATCATCTGCATTCTTTTTCATCTTTTCAATCCTTCTATTTTATTATCTTTGGCACTCTTTTCCCAAGAAAAATCCAATCCAGTTTCTTTCTACAATCATATTAAAAATAATTGTTTCCTCTTCCACTATTAAAAATACTTCTTTTAATATTAACATCTTGAAATTCTACTGTTATTTTTCGTCGGATTTCTTTAGAGCCCATGTCTCTGATCCAAATGTGACACTATATTCGTCAGTAGAGTCGACATTCATTTTGTTCGTCAGTAGAGTTCTTTTTAACTTCCCGTAGGGTAAGTTATTGTAATGGGCCGAAAATCGGAATTGAAAATTTTTACATTTCTCGACGTTTTGAAGGTTTCTGAACGTTTTGGCATACCTCAGAAAAAATGGATGTGTGTGTGTGTGTGTGTGTGTGTGTGTGTGTGAGTGTGTATGTATGTATGGATACAAATGTTCGCCTACGTTTTCGGGCGTACGGATCAATGGTTTCAAAAACATTCGATCCCTATTGATGGGGAGATGTGCTGATTAGTTTTTGGTAGAGGCAGGTCCAGCAGGTACGGAGATAACGAGCAAATAGTGCAGAAAATAGAAATCGAGTTTTTGAGAAAATTGAGCATCCGATTTGAATGATCTAAAAAACATTCAATTAGTAATGATTGGGAGAAGTGGTTATTAGTTTTTCGCAAAGGCAGGCACAGCCATTTCGGAGATACGGGGCTAAATGTACAAAAAATGGCAGTTTTTGAGAGAACTAAGCGTCCGATTTAATTGATTTAAAGAACTTTCTGCTTGTCTTAACAAAATAATTGATTTTGGAAAAAAATTTTTTGTTCCACCTTTTTTTTTAATTTTTTGTATATCGAAAATAATTCAGATTTTATTTGTAATTCTGACTATAGTTCTAATATACTTTAAACAAATAATTTCAACTCTGCAATTCAGTTTATATAATTCTTATAAATATTAGACAATGTTACAATATTTATAATAATCTATTTGAAAACATTCAATATTCCTCGAATATTTCGTTACGGTACGGGAAGTTCCAGCAATTTGCCTTAAGGCACGATGCCACCCACCCCACTAGTTGCAATTGTTTTTGTAAATTTTTAGCCGATTTTTTTATTATGAAACCACCAAGTATTTTACCATTTTACAATCCTGATTCAATGTTCAAACTTTTGATGCAACTTGCCAGCATACTTTAGCACAATTTTTTTCAAAGGAGGGTCTTTCAAAATGGACCTTTTTTTTAATTTTAAATTCGTAGTTAAACAAAAAAGTCTTAATTATAGAAATTTTGGGGAAATGATGTCTAAATTATAGAAATTTTGTGAAAATTTTTGAATGTGGTCCTAGAAATGTTATTAGTAAAAATTAACCACAATAACCTGAAAAATGGTCACAATTTCACCAAAGCTCTAAGTTGCACTTAAAGCTCGTAATTTACAAAAAAACATGAGATTTTTTTATGTCAATACTATAACAACCCGTTTCGGCTTGACGTTGAGTTCTGGGACTCCCTGTATAACAATATAACTGAAAAAATATCTTGTCTACCATTAAGTAGAAAAAACTGAGATAGATTTAAATTTTCTTAATAAATCTTGCGGACGTTTCGAATCAAGAGCAAATTATTGAAAAAAATACAATATCACAATCCCAATATTTTATATATTCCATAATAGTTACATTTATAACTCAATCAATTGCTTATTCATTTTGGTATTCTGTTCAAAAAATATGTTTAATCCGCAAAAATATTTGTTATAGACATCATTTATTTACTGATTGCGGATGTTGTGTGTGTTTTTTTTTAAATATTTATACATTTGTTTGTACTGATGAGTCAAATCATGACTGAAGAAAAAAGTGAAGCAAAGTGAAGTGAAAGAAAAGAAAAAGTGTAAAGAATTTAATAAAGATAGAATTAAGCCTAAGTAAGGTTTTTTCTGTTTAATAACTGATTAAAATCTTTAGTAAAAGCGTTTTGTTCTATTATACATTTCTAAATACATACATAAATAAATATTTATATATATATATATATATATATATATTTAAATAATTTCAGCCCTTACCGTCTATTATGTTCCGGCGGCAAAACGCTCCAATCAGTCTCATAGTAAGGAAACATATTTAACAAAAATTTAAATAAAACTAATAAACTACTTCAATATAAATATTATAATATTTAAATTTTAACAAAATATTTTCTCCTCCTCCCTAAAAACACTTTAAAAATCTAATACACACTTCACTATCACCATCACAAATCTCATCACAATAATAAGAATTCGGCGATAACATTATTATCAGTAACCTAGTAATGGATTTATAATTAATATATAATTAATTGTAAATAAATATAATATAAATTGTATATTTAATTATAAATAATTATTAGGTAAAATTATATATACGTGTGTTTTTCTCACATTTTTTTTAAATTCTAGATAAAGTGTTCAGGTGCGATGTGGCCGCTGTCTTATGAGTAACTGAAGTGATAAGCGCTATCAGGTATAATACAATACACTTATATATATATATATATATATATATATATATATATATATATATATATAAACCCGACAAACTCCGTTTCGCCACCAGATGGTTTCGTGAGAAAGATGAAGAAATTTATTGTTTGTTTTATATTTTAAAAGGAAAAATTTGATTTTATTACACAACAGTAATGAATTTATTTCGATTACAAAAATTAAGTGTTTTTTAGTTGAACTTCTCTAAGTAAATGAAAGTGAATCCGCCAATTATCCGTTTCATTGAAGTGCTCTTTGGTAAACCACATTTTTTGCTTTTTGATCTGATGTTAACACAAACAAAGCAGAGGGTTTTCCAACTCGTGAACAGGCAACGTATAACTGCCCATGTGAAAAACAATGATTTTCTAAATAATCTATTTGAAAATTATCCCGCAAACACTAAGCGATTGGCTTTGCGACTTGTTATTGCGAACGCAAGGCGAACCGGATATTGCAATCGTTTGAAGTCAAACGGAAGACGAGTCGGAATCATTGGTATGTCACCAAATCGCCAGAAATTTTTGATTGAATGGTGAAATTCAGTGCCTGTACATCATTATTCTTTGCGGCAAGAATTGCTCGTTGACTTAACCAAGCATAATTCTGATAATTCTTAATAATGTCATTACTCGAATTTTTAATTACGGTGCGT
This sequence comes from Ctenocephalides felis, assembly GCF_003426905.1. Lineage (NCBI taxonomy): Eukaryota > Metazoa > Arthropoda > Insecta > Siphonaptera > Pulicidae > Ctenocephalides > Ctenocephalides felis. The sequence continues at coordinate 82,580,658 of NW_020537324.1, forward strand.
GAAGTTCCAGCAGCTTGCATTAAGGCACGATGCCATGCACAACTAATTTTCTTAGCTATAAACCTTGCGGAGCCCGAGACCTTTCCAACGAATGCAAAATTGTCGAAATCGGTTTGTGCGTTCTGGAGTTATTTCGTCAGGAAGGAAAACCCGACTTATTTTTATATATATAGAAGATATATATATATATATATATATATATATATATACATAGATAAAAGAAGAGTATGTATATATATATATATATATATATAAATATAAATATATAATGTTCCAGATACAGACGTTTCAAGACTTTGATTTGTCTCATCATTAATGCAAATTATGCACTAAATGTAAAATGAAAGAATGTAGAATACTTTTCTCAAATTCTGAAACGTCGAGAAAGCATACAATTAGCAAATCAGATTTTCTGGCAAAGGCATCAGAGTTCTCCTTCGGAAACCCTCTGTGTACGAATCAAAACAGAATGTTTACTGTTCAGCAGGAACTCTACTTTTATGACGGAATCCCTTCAACACTTCCAACCTTCCTTAATTTTTAACTTCCCGTAGGGTAGTTATAGTAATGAATGGTTTGAAAAACATTCGAGCCCTATTGATAGGGAGATGTGCTGATTAGTTTTTGAAAAATTTCATAATAACTAAATTTTTTGCACGCCGTCTGCTCACACAAAATGTTTTCTGAATAATTAATCTAATCGGATGATCCGTTCTCTCAAAAACTGCATAATCGTTTTTACACCCTTTGCGTTTCATACCTCCGATATGAACACCTGATAATTTGATGTACATATGTACAATAAACAGTTTTAACCTACAAATGGCATTTTTTTAATTTATTTTTACTGAGAGTTCATAACTGCCAGACCTGCCTTTCCCAAAAATTTTATCACTTCTTCATTTAGTCAATACAAATAAAATGTTTTTTGAATTATTCAAATCGGACGCTCCGTTCTCTTAAAAACTGAGTTACCATTTTTGGCACTTTTTGCCCCGTATCTTCGAAACGGTTAGACCTGCCTTCGCCAAAAACTAATCAGAATACGAATCGAATGTTTTTTTTAATTATTCAAATCGCTTCATCCGTGCTCCCGAAATCGTCGCCGAAAATTTGTATCCGCACACACGCACATACATCCATTTTTTCTAAGGTATGCCAAAATGTTCAGAAACCTATGAAAAGTAAAGATATATAAAAATTTTGATTTTCGATTTTTTTGCGATTACTATAATCTCAATCACCAACATAAAACATTTGACAATACTTTTTCATCGGCTCACTAGCGCCAAATTTGCGACTACAATATGTCCCCTAACTAAGAATCCTTCTGAGCGCGTCTTTATCAAAAGATACTCTATGCTCGAAATGTCAACTTGAATTCGGATTTCGGAACGACCATAACCGTGTAATGTAAAGTGTTAATATCATTCGGAATAAACAGCTGGAAGATTTTCTACAACAAATGCAAGTATATTTAGATTGATTATAATATTTGAAATATTTGAAAAGGATACCATACGCAGTGAAAATGTCTGAAGAAACAATTATGGATGATCAGAAAATTAAAATTGAGCCACTAGAACTTTCAATAGAAGACACAAAACTTGAAAATGAATGTGATTTTGAAGGTATTGTTAAGTCTGAATCATGTTTAGAAGATGATGAAACTTGTCTGGAAAGATTTATGAATTCCGAAATAACTATTGAAGAAGAAATCAAACATGAGGTAATTGAGACACCCGATTGTGAATATGACATTTCTAATAGAACATTTTCAGAATCTAATTATTTGAAAGAGCACATGGTTGACCACATACCTAGAAATGGCAAAAATGGAAACATTAAATGCAATGTATGCGATAAGACATTTAAATATTCGTCAAAATTGCAACGACACATGATTACTCATAGCACAGAACGCCCTATCGAATGCAAAATCTGTCATAAGACATGGAAAGATAAAAGCGCTTTGACAAAACATATGCTTATTCATACAGGAGAACGACCTTTCAAATGTGAAATATGCAATAAGACATTTTCACAAAAAAGTAGTATAAAATCACATATGGTCACTCATACCAAAGAGCGTTCTTTTAAATGTGTAATATGCAATAAGACTTTTTTACAATCGAGTCACTTGAATAGGCACATGCGTATTCACACAGGGGAACGCCCTTTCAAATGTAAAATATGCAGTAAAACATTCTTACAATCGGGTGACTTGAAAAGGCACATGCGTATTCATACAAGGGATCGCCCTTTCAAATGTGATACATGCAATAAGGAATTTGCACATTCGAACAGCTTGAAGAGACACAAGGTGACCTGTTCATAATAGAAAACGTGATGAAGATCAGTGAAATATTAACAAACAGAAAGCAGAAATATCTATGAATTACTTATATTTTATTTGCATTGTAAATTTAATTACTGCTGTACAAATATTTAGTACTATGAATAAATTTATATAAGTATATTTGTTTTTATATTATAAGATTCACAGAAGGGATGTTTTAAAGTAATATAAATAAATTTGATTTATTTGAATTTGATATTTTAATATTGTTAAGGATTCTTTTAAAACATGTTTATTATCATTTTTGTTAAGAATTCGTTTTGAACATTTATATATTGACAATATTCAAAATATCAAAAATAATAAATAAATTTGCTTCTGAGATTGATATCTTTGGTCTGTCGGTGACAAATATAAAAAATCAAGCCTGAAAAATTATCCTTAAAAGACTGTCTTAAGTAGTGATTTATAGTTTATTAAATGTTTAATATTATTAGTTTTTATTCAATGTTATATTTTTTTAGTTAATATTACATGTTATGTATATATACAAAGCTATCTATGAACTCTTAGTACTCTAGTTTTCTCATATATTATCTTTAGTTTATAATTTGTACACTTTAAAATGTTGAATAAATAAATAAACTAGTGGTGTATGGCATCGTGCCTCAAGGCAAATCGCTGGAACTTCCCGTATCGTAATGAAATATTCGAGAAATTTTAAACGTTTTCAAATATATTATTACAAATACTGTAACTTTCATTATTTTTGCTATCTTGTTTGTTATATCTGAGCAATATCAAATGTAAATCATAAATCATAAATCAATTTATCTCCAGAACATTAACAATCGTAATTTCATTTCGAATTCAATTTAAAAAAAAATAATTTCCTTAATAGTTTTCACAAAATTGGAAAAGTGCTCCAGTACATAAACAGTCTAAACGCACTTGGGTAACGCATTTGTACCAGAATGGCGCTTAGACTGTGCTTATCCTGGGTGATTTTTTGAATTTTTAAAAAAGATGTAATAATTTTTTATCCTCAAAAGCAATTGTTTTGTCAATACAGGCAGAAAGTTTTTTAGATCATTCAAATCGGACGCTTAGTTCACTCAAAAACTGCCATTTTTTGCACATTTAGCTCTGTATCTGCGAAATAGCGAAACCTGTCTTTGCCAAAAACTAATCATCTCTTTTCCCAATCATTGCGAATAGAATGTTTTTAGATCATTCAAATCCGATACTCCGTTCTCTCAAAAACTCGATTTGTATTTTCTGCACTCTTTGCTCCGTATCTCTGTAACGGCTGGACCTGCCTTTGCCAAAAACTATTTATTCATCTCCCTATCAATAGGAATCGAATGTTTTTTAAACCATTCAAATCGGTTGATCCGTGCGCACGAAAACGTGGACGAAAAAATGCGGACATACAAAACACACACACATCCATTTAGTTTCTGATGAATGCCCCTTAAAAATGTTCAGAAACCTTCACAACGTCGAGAGATGCAAAAATTTTCATTTTCGATTTTCGGCCTCTAAACTCTCCCTTCCAGGCAGTTTTAATGATTTTTATTTTATATTTTTAAGTTTATAAATTCAGTATTCAGTATGTTGCGAGACTAACTAAACACATATTAAGAAATTTAGCTCGCACAAGTTACTCACCAATTTAATAAATTGTTTTTATTTTGGAAGATCTAAACTTCTTTTCAAAGCAATCGTACTGCTTTAACTGCATAAAGACGAAATATCAAAGCGCGTAAGCGCCGCGTCGCCGTCTAACGCGTAAACATTGGTACGGAACCCATAAGAATGTAAACAAAATTTATACTTATTGTTAAAATCTCTAAAAAAATATCTGATAATTTGATGTGCATATGTCTAATGATCATTTTTGACCGCCAAATGGCATTTTTTTTTTACTTTTTTCATTAGATCTCCGAAACCGCTAGACCTGCCTTTATGAAAATTTGATCGGTTGTTCACCTTGTCAATACATGTAAAATGTTTTTTGAATTATTAAAATCGGACGCTCCGTTCTCTTAAAAACTGAGTTACAGTTTTCGGCACTTTTTGCCCCGTATCTTCGGAACGGCTAGACCTGCCTTCGCCAAAAACTAATCAGCACGTCTCCTTATCAATACGAATCGAATGCTTTTTGAATTATTCAAATCGGTTGATCCGTGTTCCCGAAATCGTCGACGAAAATTTGTATCCGCACATACATACACACACGCACATACATACATACATACACACACACACACACACGCACACACACAAACATCCATTTTTTCTAAGGTATGCCAAAATGTTCAGAAACCTCTGAAACGTAAAGATATATAAAAATTTTCATTTTCGATTTTTTTGCGATTACTATAACTTGCCCTACGGGAAGTTAAAAATGCTCAAAAAAGAGGTGAACGTAAAAAGAGTCTGCTTACAATGGGCAAGATATGTGGCAATGCATGATGATGTAAATTTCCATCATATTGTTTTTTACATAATACATACTTCTATTTACATTAGGATTTTTTTAAATATTTTTCCTTTAATCTAGAGCATTAATTACATCACCCTGATTTATTTTATTAAAATAGAAAAAATCATGCAAAGAAGGGTTAAGGTGTAACGTCTTAACAAATGTGTTAGTTCAGACTGCAAAATATATTGTTATACAAAGTTTCAACAAAATAATCGAGTAACCTCGAATGGCTCTTAAAATTTTGAAAATTGGTCCAGAGGAGAAAACTTCGATGAAAAGATAAAAATCGGCCTACAGATAGTCTCAAACGATTCAGAATAACAAAAATGTCGGGAATAAGTAAAATTAGCAAATCGGATTTTCTGGCGTAAATAAAGTTCTCCTCGAGAATGCTTTCTACACGCAATGCACAATAAATCATCAAAACAGAATATTTACTGTACAGCAGAAACTCGACTTTTATGACAAAAACCCTTGGATCTAACCACTTTATCATTATTTTCCTTATTGGGCCCAGCTTAACTTCATAAGCCGGTCCTCCAAAAATTCACATAGTACTCTTAATACTATGCATCAGTTGTGTTTAAGTGCAAAATGCGAGTCTTTGCAAATCATTTTATATTCTACGGGAAGTACTCTAAAGCGCGAGTTAGAAAACACAACGCAAGACGATTTAACACGAACGAACAGTAGCGGAAATAATTTTAAATATCACCAAGGGGGGGCTAAAAAATCCTCAAAAATCGGTCACGTGATCAATAAACGCTTCCTATAAAAAGGACTCTACTGACGAGCAAACTGAATGTCAAAAGAAAACGAAAGATTCTACTAACAAGCAAACTAAAATAAAAAGAATATACATATATTAGTGGTAATTTATTGCGTGTAAAAGTATATAAAATATATTTATATGTACTCTTGTAAGTATTTACATATATAGAAATTTAATATTTTTCTGTACACTTTATGGCATTGTGATATTATGGAATGCTTTACTAATATTTAATTAAATTTATATAATATAATATTCAATTCAAAATAATTGGTCTCTTGATTTTTCAAAAAATATTTTTTTGTAATAAAATCATTATATTTAATTTAAAAATTATACTAATTTGTTATATATATATATATATATATATATATATATATATATATATATATATATGTATATATATTATACATATTTATTCATTTATTTATATATATATATATATATATATATAAATAAATATATTTTTATAAACAGAAAACTTTTTGAGCAGACATCCATCCAGATAATAGAAAGAAAACTAAACTAATTTTCTAAAAAAAAATCATACGTTTCGAGACCCAATTTGACTCTTCTTCAGAGAATAAAACACACAAATTCGTTTTATTAACACAAAAATAATAATTTAAAAAACACAAAGTAAAGCAAAATTAATTCATAATAAACTGAGCAATATAAAACGAATAAAATAAAATATGAAGCCGAGTAAAGAATAAATTCTCATACTCGTAATCTACAATATCTTTGTGTAATATTTTTATTGATTATTTTATATTTTCTACTTTTACTTTTTCTTACGCGTTCCATACTTCTTACTTTTTCTCACATGTTGCATTTTTACTATTTTATTACATATTTTAATTTTCTTAATAAAAACTTTTAAGTCAAGAGCCAAGGGGCACAACTAATGTGAAATTTTCAAAAAATCGAATTTTCAATTTTTTCATATTTCGATAGGTTATACCTTTAAAAATAACATACCAAAATTTTAAATCGATATCTTAAATAGTTTTTGAGTTACAGCCATTCAAAGAGTTTATATATAGTATATAGTATAAGAATCATTTTATCTTCAAACGCATTTTCTCGAAACAGCATTTTCCGAATTTGCTGCAGCGACTTTTTTTTACATGTTCTATATATAGTTCTCCGTAAAATGAACTATCGATTTTTTGATCGGATCAAAAATCGAATTTTGGCAGTACAAAAACGACCAAAATTTTGAATAAAATTCGACTTTTAAAAAAAAAAACGCCGTCATTTTGTCAATTTTTGTTTTTTTTCTTTATCGTAGTTCATTTTACAGACAATATTATCTAGTTTAACGAGAATTTTTTACTTTTAAATTTCATCCACGTAGAAGGCCGGGGTCACTGCAGAACTGAAAGGCTTTTTTTTTGTCGCGCCGTTGGAGATCGACGATAACTTAAAAAATATTTAATTTTTTAAATTTTGAAATGATTGATAAAGTAGTTTTTTTAATATAAATTTCCAAAAATCACCTTTTTTAGGCGGTTACACTAGTTGTGCCCCTTAAACTGCAACTCAATCACGAAGGGCAGAATCAGATTTCATTTTTATACACAGTGCAGGGATACGATCCGAATGCCTCTTTCTTGCATATGTATATTGCAGAAATGTCGACGAAGAGCTATTTTCACTTCGGACCATATTTCATGGTATCAAAAGAAAACCGATATCATACTACTTGATATCTAGCTGACAGTGGTCGGGATCATTTCGGGACTAAGAAAAGCGAGCCCATGTTTTTATCAGAGAACCATGGTTAAGACACAAAATGCATGGAAGTTTATTTTTAAAAAGATTAAATAATATAATTCGATTTAATAACCGGATAGATGCCCGTCAAAAATATTCTTTGTTTGTAATTTATAAAGGGTCCGCCATATAATTTTTTTTATTGGTAGCAATTTAGAATTTCTTGACAGCCATTTAAAAGTTAGTCAATGAAATTATTTTCGATTATTAACCAGAAGGATTGCACTTTCAAATAGAAAAGATTTAGATTGAGAAAATATTCAGTAGTTTTTATATAGCATTTTCAAAAAAAAAGTTATCTGACGGACCCTATATATATATATATATATATATATATATATATATATATATATAAAATTATATCTACTGTCTACTTCCCCCTACGCCTTGTTATGTATCCACGGTCTAAAAACAGGCAAAGTCGATGGATAGTGGGCCTCCGCCAAATTGGCCCTCAGGGTGCCCCCCAAAGTCTCATCGCCATTGGCGCCGGCATCTCCTGTCCTCAACGGATAAGTTGCCACTACAATTGGTAGCTGAAGTTTCACTTCTTTGTCCAGACTTTTGGGCTCGATTATAAACTAGAGGGATAATGGATAATAGATAGAAGAAATAGATAGAAAAGTACGCCAAGTCGCTGTAGGGATGTACATCAGGGTCGTCCTTAACATGGACATTTTCGAATTTCCTAGCTCCCAAGGGCTCAAATGGTTCCAAATTGATAAAGAACAATTCTCTGAAAGTTTTAGCTCTTAATATTAAAGTTTAGATAGAGCGCAGTTTGTTCAAACTTTGTATGGAAATAACATGGGAAAAATTTTGAAAATTAAAAAAAAAATTTTTTAGGTATAACTTAGCGACATATGAATTAAAAGTGAAAATTTGTGTTATTTTTTATTAAAAATTCGACGCTCTGCAAAATTTTCAAAATTTTTTTCATGCTATTTCCGTAAAAAAATTGATTGAATTGCGCACTATCTAAAAGACAATATTAAGAGCTAAAACTTTCAGAGAATTGTTTTTTAACTTCCCGAAGGAGAAGTTTATGTTTTCATCAAAAAATCCGATTCGCTAATTTTATGTTTGCTCGACGTTTCAAGCCATTCTGAATCGAATGAGACCAAATTTGGAAAAAGCATGTGTGTGTGTATGTGTGTGAACAGATTTTTTGCCGTAAATCGACGTTTTCTCGAAAACGGCTTGACCGATTTCAAAAATTTGAAAGCCATTCAGTTTTGTGGGACGATCGGCCGAGACGTTTCTTTATAAATAGCAGCAAAGTGAAAAATTTTTCGTCCACGTTTTAGCCCGCAATTCTGAACCGATTATGAAAATTCAAAAACCGTTCAAAAGATACTGATTGGGAATCGTGCTGATTAGTTTTTGGTAAAGATCATTTTTTTGACGGTAGATACTACAGTCTTCTAGATCATACTAAAATATTACCGCCCTACGACAACTCGTTTAGCTTTAAAAATTCGTCAAAGTTTGCAAAAATTGGTATCGTTTTTTTGACATTTGTCAAAATTAGACTTTTCATCGACCTTTGCTCAAAAACGCCTGAACCGAATTCAGAAATTTAAAAACCATTTGATGTATCTCAATAAGGACTATCGTTTGTCAGTTTTGTGAGACGATCTGCCGAGCCGTTTCTTTGTAATTTGGAAAAAAGTGTTAAACTTTTCGTCCACATTTAAGCTCATTCTACCGAATCGAAAACTGTTCGAAAGATATTCTAAAAAATCAAAAACTGTTCGAAAGATATTACTTGGGAATGATGCTGATTAGTTTTAGGTGAAAATTTTAATTTAACTTATTTAGTTAAAATTTTAAGCCGATTTTTATGAAACTTTCTTTGGCGATATATATCATGGTCTTATAGAACTTACTGAAATATTACGGCCTTACGACAAGTAGTTTAATTTTAAAAAATCATCAAAGTTTGAGAAAATGAGTAGTTTTGTTGACGTTTGCTAAAATTAAAATTAGACGATTTACTTGGTATAACGTTAGAGTACTTGGTATTAATAAACCATTAAAGTCCTACGGAAACTGGTTCAAATATAAAAATTATTGATTTGTGAAATTTGCATTTAGAAAATACTCCGAGTTACCGTGTTCGTTCGTTTTTAATTATGTGTAATAAATCCACTCGGAATACTTCTAATCACTCATAAATTAATTTGTTTATTATTGATTAAGTCGATTATTTACACATTTCGGGAAGTTCATGTAAATTGCCTCAAGGCTAAATACCAATACCAACCTAGTTTCATGCTATTTCCATACAAAACTTTGATTGATTTGCGCTCTATCTAAACGTTAATATTAAGAGTTAAAACTTCCAGAGAATTGTTTTTTATCAATTTGGAACCATTTGAGCCCTTTGGAGCAAGTAAATTCGAAAATGTCCATATTAAGGACAACCCTAATGTACATATTTGTCAAATATTTCATTTACATAAGACAAATGATAAATGGTAAATGGTAAAATACCAGCGTTAAAATAAATAAATGTTAACCAACTATTTCCGTCTACTTACGTAGACGTCGTACTTGACGTCCATCAAATGACATCCCCTAAGGTTCGTCGGAGGCAAAGGGGGCACGTGCAGGGGCTCCTTACGCCATTTGCAAGTCTCACCGGGTCTTATGCGCCCCCCACGAGTTATGGCCGCCAATTCACGGCGCTCCGTCCTCACGATTTTACCTTGGGCCTTGTATTCAATTGTCTGAGAAAAAAAGATAAGAGTTAGATACATGAGTTTCAAACAAAAAAAAACAAAAAAACCTGTTCACACACACGCACACACACACACGCATACTTTAACCAAATTTGGTCTCATTCGATTCAGAATGAAACGAAACGTCGAGAAAACATAAAATTAGCAAATTGGATTTTTTTATGAAAACACAGACTTTTTCTTCGGGAAGTTAAATATATGACGAAAAGGGAGTGAATAAATTAAGAGAGCAAAATTCAAACAAAGATTATTATTATTAATACTAGCTGACCCTGCAAACGTTGTTTTGCTAAGTAAGGTATATTCTAGACAATTTCTGGAGAATCAAAAATATTAATACTTTAAATGTATAAGGACTTGTTGTTTGAATGCTTTATATTGTATAAGGTATTATAAAAACCAATTAGTTTGTCTATATTTTGTCAATACAATTAAACTGGAAGATTTATACACTTTCTATAGAAAAAATGGTATAATCCATTCAATTCAAGTCTTTTTTGGCCTTTCGACTTTGATTACGTTTCAAGTTTTTCAGATTCTTTTCGGATTCTGGATTTTGTGTATAATTGTAAATAATACTACTGAACTTATACAAAATTTTCAAATTTCTGCGAGGAGAGATAGAAAATGAATTTAGTATTTCTTCTTTGAAGTGCTTTTTGAAAAGTTTCGAGTAACATTCGATGAATTAAAGTAAATTTAATAAAAAGTATATATGTATAGCAGGACGCAGCACAAAGGTCCAATTTGACTTTGTGTTGTTTATTTTTTATTATATTATAATAATCGAAACAATTATATCACAACAAATGACAAATTTCAAACGAACAATTATCTGACTACGTTCAGTAAAACTACCAGCTGCTTCATCATTGTAAAAATGTGCTTTTTTGGTATCTTTCAAAAATTTGTTATCTAGACCTTTTTATCCTATAGGCGGAGTAACTTAGAACGGTCAGGTGGCAAACAGGTTTCATTTTATAAAATGATTACATTTTTAACTAATGCTAAAAAACTACCAACGGAAGAAAATACTTTTATTATGGATTTTCAAAAATTACTATTTATCTCCCGATAGCAAAGTCATGAGAAACAAGGTTATAGCTCGTTATACATCTTTTTTCCTCTACTTTCAAATATCTTAGTTAAACAATGCTTATCTTCACTGGTTTTTGACACATCGGTGGTGGGACATTTTTAACCCCCGACCTTCATATATTACTATCTATTCTTCGATAAATTCTGGGAAATTATAACTGGGAAAGTGTTATTCGACAAAATGTCCCTTTGATCGATACCAAGTTTAGGTTCTGAATTTAAAAAATATAAATACAAAATAATATAACCTAGAAAATGTTTCATAAATACCAATAAGTATATAATTATACAAATGAGATCTTTCAGAGAAACCGTGTTTGAGAAAAATATGCCAAAAAGTGCATTTTCATATTAACATTTCAAAAATGTTGATATTTTGAGTTTCTAGCAGCACTTGCAGCCCGTTTAATAACGTTTTTATGTATAAATAAAACTACAAGCAAAACTACTTACTACAATTTAATCATAATTAAATAATATTCACGTAAGACATCTTATTAAATGTAATCGAACATCGTCTGTCAAAAACGTTTGACATTTGACGTATTAGCTCCATTGTTTTATTTAAATTACGCCTCTACAAAAATGTTCAAATTAAAAATGTAAAGTTTCTACGCGATTTTGAAACAACATCTCACCTTTCCGACGACCTGTTGATTAGCACGAATTTTTCAAGACTAAGACTGGCCAAATCGGTTTAGCCGTTTTTGAGTTTTAGCGGATCATTTGATCGAGAGCTCCATTTTTATATATAAGATATGTATTTTTTTGATAAACTGCAAGTTTAATAAATACCTCTGTCAATGCTGCTCTGATATTCTTAATAGTTATCCCACTGTCATTCGTGACGGTCGCATTAATGAGAACAGTTTCACCAGGAACATATCCGCCTCGGTCCAGACTGACGTCACAAACCAGGGCTCCGCCCCCCACACAGGCCACGCCCCCAACTTTGTGGGACACTGCACACCGATAGGGTTGCTAACAATAAAACAAAATATAATAGAATTATTTTTATAAAAGTCGATGAAGTTACTATTATCGTCTTACCGCCAATACAGGTGGTTCCAAATTCAAGTCCACAGGGTTCATGACGATAAACACCTGTTGATTTTTATGGGTGACCCCGTGGGGCTCCCTGAGTGCGGCCCTGCAATAGTATTGTACCCAACCGTGTTTACCGAGAAACGTGGAAGGTAGACCTAAAGGCAACCCTAGTTTGAAAGGGAAGCTGTGTATTCCTGGTGACAGGACAGTGGCACCTTGACCTAAAATTTTTTTTTTCCAAAATCAATTATTTTGTTAAAACAAGCTGATAGTTCTTTGAATCATTTAAATTGGACGCTTAGTTCTCTCAAAAACTGCCATTTATGGCACATTTAGCTCTGTATCTTCAAAATGGCTGGACCTGCCATTGCCAAAAACTAATAATCACTTCTCCCAATCATTACTAATTGAATGTTTTTTGGATCATTCAAATCGGATGCTCCGTTCACTCAAAAACTCGATTTCTATTTTCTGCGCTCTTTGCTCCGTATCCCCGAAACGGCTGGACCTGCCTTTGCCAAAAACTAATCAGCTCTTCTTCCTATCGATAGGAATCGAATGTTTTTTGAACCATTCAAATCGGTTGATCCATGCGCCCGAAAACGTGACTGGAATGTTGTATCCATACATACACACACACACATCCATTTTTTCTGAGGTATACCAAAATGTTCAGAAACCTTCAAAACGTCGAGAAATGTAAAAATTTTCAATTTCGATTTTCGGCCCATTACAATAACTTACTCTACGGGAAGTTAAAAATAACAGAAAAGTAGCAAAAATGCTAAAAATGGAAACAAATAGAAAATAGAAGAATAGCAAATATATTAAAATAAAAATAGTCCAAATTGGAGAGTGTTAATTAAAAAATTATAAATGAGCATAAAGGCACTTGTACAAAAAATAAACTTGCATACCTTATTTTTAACTCTTTCGTTACAAGAATGTTTTTAGCAGGAGTTTTGCAATAGAAATTATCAATAATTTACAGAAGTGTGATGCCCATTGAAGCAAAAGTCAATATTATCTATGGCAACATTCATACACACAGGTCGTCAAGCCAATTTCGCCTATAGGCGGCACAGGAAGAGAGTTAATAAATATTAGGTTTTATACAAAAACCGACATTTCATAAAACCGGTTTTCGAATTTTAATTTTACTAAAAACCGGTTTTAACCGGTTTTCGAATTTTATATAGGAAATAAATTTTTGCTCGAATATTCTGTAATTTATCCGCAAATTTAGCGTAATTTAGCGTTGTATCTGACTGAATTTATTTATTGTTCAATTTTATAGATAGTTAATAAAATTATTTTAATTTTAATTAGTAGAACTACAAAATAATACTTTGTCTTGAATAAATAACTTTGAAAATAATTATTCGTTACTCATGCATCATTTTCACATATAAGAATGAAAATATTTTTATGATAGTGAAAGGAAAGTTTTCGAATAAATAAAAATAATACATTAATAAATAACAAAAATTTATTAAATTAAAATAAAAAGAAAAAAATATTAGATACATGTTGATACATACTTGTTAATATCAATTTTAGTTTTAAAAACGATTAAGCTAAACACAGGTATTGTCTGTTCCGAGCAATTTTAATTAATTAATTTTAAACATTCAAATTGTTTTTTTGTTTAATGAAATATGATTTCAAAAAAACTGAGAACGTCTATCGAATTGCTACTTAGACGTGTCCTTTGTTTACTCACAAAATTTCCTGAAATAGAAAATACTCTCATACTGGCGACCGAATTATGCTTAATTGTTTTTAAAGCCTGATATAATAATTCTAAGTTTTTTGTTCTTTAATTTGTGATTTCTAGGGTTTAAAACTTTTTTTAAGTTTGAGTAGAAGAAGTTACTTCTTCAAGAAGAAGTCAAACTGATTTAAATTAATATATACACTGGTATAAAAGTCTAAATATATACAAAACCTTTCTGGGAACCATTGCAGACTGATAAGATATCAAATGCTATTGAACCGATATGATTTCAAGAATCAAAACGCTTTCATCTATCTTTTATATTTGGCTATATTTGTCATTTTCCATTTATACAGTAAAACGGTTTTTAAATCCGGTTTTTGAAAACCGACAAACCCTAATAAATATATTATTACTGTGGTTTATGAACAAACCTGGTTCCCCAAGTAATCTCATCCTGAAATCAATGTAGTTCTCTCTGTCTCTTGTTCTGACATCACGTGAAGATCTGACTTTTACTACACCTTCGCCGATCACATGGAAATGCAGACCTAAAAGACAAACAAATAAATAAAAAAAAAATTCTTTATTAATATAGTTATTTATATTATTATTTACCTAATGTGGGAATATCCTCCTGAAGTTCCAACAAAACCCTTCCGGATAAAAACTGTCCAGGAAAGTACAAGAGTGAAGTATTGTCGAACAAGACCAGGAATTTAATCAGTTTTCGAGGCATCTTGGTAGATGATCATTAACACGGCCACCAGGAGATATCTGGAAAAACCAGAAGACAATAATGAATTTATTGTCGAACTATCTATTTGTTTATTTATTTATTTTTAAATATATAGCCCACAGATTTCTTCCAAGAGGACTCAAAAATACAATTATTTTACATAATGAATAACAATTAAAATATATACAAAATTACAATATATAGTTATTAACATAAAATTACATATAATGCAGAATGTAACAATATTATTTATAAACAGAATAAGATAAAATAATGAGATATTTGAAAAGAAAATAAAAAGGTTAACTTGTGCAGATGGAGATTATTTGATTAGGTGAACTGTTGTGAATATCTATTTCATTATTAATTAAGTTAAAGTTAGAGGACATAAGTAAAATTGGCGAATTTAAGAGAGAACTAGATTTAGGAGTAGGATAATTGAAAAATAATTGTGCCTTGGAACATCAAAGAATAATTGGTTAAGAATAAGAGGGCAGTCTATAGAATTATTGCAAAATTTAAATAAGAACATAATTGTACAGATAAATCGACGTGAGGCAAGAGAAGGAATACCAAATTCTTTTAGTAAAGTTTTGTGGTAAAAGCCACGTTAAGGGTAAATTTTATATGTTTTATAATAAAGATATTTCAGAAATTTTTGCTGAACCTTCTTTATCGCATCAGAGTTGTTGATTTGATGAGGATACCAAATGATCGAACCATATTCTAATTTTGAACGTACATTAGAATAGTACATGCAAAGAAGTGCATTGTTAGAATTGAATTGTTTACAATTTCTCAGTATCAAACCTAAAGATTTATGTGCTCTATTACAAGTATCAGGTATATGGTCAGTGAAAAACAAACCAGATTCGAATAAAACTCCTAAATCTGAAATTTTATTACATCTATCAATACTGGTGTTAGAAATTTTTTAATCAAAATGTATTGGAACGCGCTTGTGTGAAAAACTAAGAATCTTGCACTTTGATATATTTAAATGTAATTTGTTATAGACACACCAAGAGTGGAAAGAGTCAAGTTGATACTGTAATAATAAGCAGTCATCAATAGAATTTATTTTGAGATATAGTTTGAGATCATCTGCAAATAATAAATGTGGACAGCTAATAATTTCAGATATGTCATTAATAAAAATAATAAATAGTAGTGGGCCAAGAATGGATCCCTGAGGAACACCTGAACTGATATTTTCAATATTGCTCAAGAATCCATTAAGATAGACAAACTGTTTACAATTATGAAGATAACTCTTAAAAAAATAAATAAGTGAAGAAGTAAGACCAATCTTAGATAATTTAGTAAGAAGAATGTTATGATCAATTTTTTAAATAAACAAACAATACAATACTATTTATATGTTCCGGATAATAAAAATATTTTTAGTTTCCAAGCCTCATTATCAGTAACAATATTATTACTACGTTCTGGTTTCAATTAAATATGTTAATAAAGATGAAAAAAATATTAAATTATATATAACGTAATTGATAACTGCAATTTTATGTTTTGTTCAGTAATAAGACTGTGATTAAATTTATGAACAATTTTTTTATAACTTTTATGTCGTTCCGACGAGGTCGTGCATGACTAAAAATCTAAATGGCAATTCTCACGGAAGGCCAACAAATTGCATTGTGTATTCTTCATGTTGTTAAATTAACGAGAGACTCGTAATTATTTTATAATAAATCTTAAAAACTAGATATTCAAGCAAAGTCAAAAATATAAAAATAATTAGGCCAGAAAAGAAGTTGCTAGAACAAATTCTAAAAGAAAATATTAATAAACTGTTATAAGTAAAAATCCATTTTATTTGCCTTATAGGCACTATGAAGAACTTGTTAACTAGCTCCTAGATTTACCATATCCATAGATTCACGGTTTCATACTTTTGAACAATTAATTAAATGTATTATTTATATCAAATAATATAAAATATATAAAGGCATGTAATGTTCTGAAGAACCAAATATTATCATTTTATATTCAATAAATACAGGGATGGATATGCGAAAATAAAAATAAAAATATTTTTTATTAATTTTTTTGTTGGCTCACAATGTTCTAAAAGGTTTGTTTTAACAGCCAACTTCTAACATTCCATCATTTATTTAGTTCACAAAATTTCCAGACCAGTAAATCTGAAGTTCATGTAATTATATAATTATATATTTGCAAAAAACGTGTCCCAAAATGTATTATATAATATAGCTTGAAAAATTAATATAATTTGTGCATATTATATACCGAAATAATGTTTGTCCCATATAACGGTTACGGCCTGTTGCACTCTGACCTGAAACGAGGCCTAGTTTTAGGTTGAGTGCACTTTTGGCCTACCGGCTAGATATGGGACACTCGTCAAAAAGCACATGTTTATTAATCTAAATAAATAAATAAATTTATTAATCTATTTATCCAAAATTAATGACAAAAGACATTAAAGAGTTTTAGTAAGACTTTTTGCAAGTAATAGAAATCGTGCTTAAAATTTGAACTCAAATGAAACAGGTGTTTATTTTTTATGAAACAAATGGTAATGTGGAGAAAAATGTAAAAAACCGTCGGATTTTTGTATTTAAGATATAGTAAAAATTAGGGAGAATGTAATTTGAATTGAAAATCTGATGTAAGACAAAAGACAAAAAATTACAAAAATATAAGTAAAGACTTTGAGTAAATTCCAAAACACTGAGAATAGAATTAATTTACCCACTTTTATTATTATATTTTATATTTATATTTATATTTATATTTATATTTATATTTATATTTATATTTATATTTATATTTATATTTATATTTATATTTATATTTATATTTATATTTATATTTATATTTATATTTATATTTATATTTATATTTATATTTATATTTATATTAGATCATGAAAAAGATTTTAGAAAATTTGGATTTTAAAAAATGATCAATGAGAAAATCTCATTAGAAATTCTTATTTACAAATTGAAATGAAATTCTTCTTATATATTCAAAGATTTTCAGTATTGTTTAAAAATTCGTGCGACTTTATTTGTAAAAATTAATTTAATTAAAAAATTCATTTTGTTGGTTATTGTACAATACAATGTTATTTGTGAGAAACCAATTAGCATTATAAAAAATAATAGAAAAGTTGAGAATAATTTAAAAAAAAAAACAGAAAACTTGGTATAGTTGGGAATAAAATAAGTGATCATAATATGATGTTCATAATAAGAAGAAAATTGTTTTAGAGAAAAAGCCTAGGAATATTTATATATAAGTTTTCTCGTAGTTCAAACATATTTAAAAAAATGTAAAATATTTTTTTATTAATTAATAATTTGCAATTTGAAAATACAGTTGTTAAAAATTATAACAAACATATTATTCATTAACGCTTTGTAGATGATAATCACTTGTATTGTATTCCTAGTGATGGTATAATTATTAATTGAAAACTTGTTAAAAAAATTACAATTTACAATTACAACTGGAGATAATAAACTCGATTAGTTTTTAACATACATTATTACATTAGATTAATTAATGTTATTAATTAGATTAATAACAAATTGGTACCATAAATCAATTAACTCTTACCGATATTCTAATTATTACAAAAATTCCTTTCAACACCAAATGTCTTAGAAATTTAGTTTACTAAATAAATTGTTTAGATTGCAACTGAACTTATATTGGTGAAACTAGTCAAAATTTTATAAAACTACTTCAAAAGCATAAAAACAATGAAAAAGTCCAAAACAATTTAAAACTATGCTTGCAGACCATATTAGCACAATAAAATATAATAAAGACTTTTTTTCCCTACTATCCTACATTCAGATTTATAATTAAGAAATAAGAAAATGAACTAAAAATTGTTTATGAAATGGTTCATGAAATTATTTGTATAGATTGCAACTCTATAAATATTGATGAAACTAGTTACAACATATTAGCACAATAAAACAAAAATATTTTTTAACCCTACTATACTACATTCTGATTTATAATTAAGAAATAAAAAATGTACTAAAATTGTTTATGAAATTAATTGTATGGATTGCAACTGAACTTATATAGGTGAAACTAGTCAAAACTTAATAAAACGACTTGAACAACATAAAAATTATGATAAGTTCAAAACAATTTAAAATTATGTTTACAGAACATATCAACAAAATAAAACATAATTACTGTATGTAAAGATGTAAATTGTATATTAAATTAATTGTATAGATTGCGGCTTAACTTATGATGGTGAAATTAGTCAAAATTTAAAAAAAAGACTTCAATAACGTAAAAATAATGAAAAAGTCCTAAACAATTTAAAACTATGCTTACAGAACATATTAAAACATAATGAAGACTTTTTTAACCCTTATATACAGATTTAAAATTAAACAATAAAAAATTTACCCAAAATTTCATAGTTTTTGTAATAAATTGACTAAATTCGTTAAGGCTCGACAAGAGCCTGAAATAATATCTATTATTATTGATTACGGCTTGCTTATGAACAAATAAATAAATAAATAAATAAATAAGCATAATATATACTGTATTAAACCTACTATGGTAAGTTTTAAAGAAAATTTAATCAAAAGACTATTTAAAATAAACATAAAAATAATGAAAAGTTTCCAAACAATTCAAAACCATGCTTACAGACCATATTGACATAATAAAACATAATAAAATCTTTTTTAACCCTAGTATACTACTTTCAGATTTATAATTAGGCAAAGAAAAATGTACCAAATATTTCACGGGTCTGGTAATAAATTGACTAATTTTACTAAGCAAACCTACTGTATTATATTTCGGAAAAAAATTATTCAAAATAAGGGAAGGATCTTTTATAACCATTCACAAAGAAACAAATTAACTTTTTGTTTCCTGGATTTCATATATCAAAATTTATTGGTAAGCAGCAAAAAATTGTTCCAAAAAAATCTTAGTTTTAATAATGATCTAACAATTTAATTTATTGCTATAAACAAACAAATTTGCTGCAAACGACACGTTTATGCAAAAAGCACTTGTAAACCAGTATACACCCACATATTACAAGTACAAAAACACTATTTTCTAGTACAAATCAATCCCATACCTGCAAAATTCTATATCAATCTATCAATCACTTATCACTTTGCATTTTCGCACACAATTTCCTTCACAATTCACTATTTACATCTCGTCTAACAAAAATTCTCTACATTATATTAACACATCGATCTCGACAGACTTATCGGAATGTCGTAACTATTATTATAAACACATATCGTTAATAAGTCTTCTATACACATATATGTATGTTAAGAATACATTTAATATTTATTGTTCAAGGTACGCCATGCCACTTTAGGAGATGTCCGCGGCGGTTTTGCGTCTTTGCGTCGGAGTCGCAGGCGAACAAACTTGAGTATCGCAATCGGCGGCCGTGTCACAAAGAGAGAGAGGGATGATGATGGTAAATTTGATGGGTGAGAAGAGGATGGAAAGTGCGGTGGGGAACGGTTGGGGAATAAGAAACAAATGTTTTTTAAAAGGTGGACGCGGTTTTTAAAACTGTTGGACTTTCACTTTTTATGCACTGGTTCTCAATAGAAAAAATAGAGTTAAATAAATACTTAGGTGAAAAAGTCACAAAAGATAGAAGAGAACTGTGGCGTCACTGCGTGAACGAGCGTTGTCGACAACCGTGGACACTCCAGATTGTCCTTGGTACTTTAAATTTTTAAAGTGTTGTAAAGAAAAAAATCAAATTGACATATGACCATAAACCATATAAAAATTTAAATAATAATATAAAGCGAACACACACACACACACATATATATATATATATATATATTAAATGGTAGAATCTTGGATTTGTGTATATTTTGTAGAGTTTCGAACAAGAATCCAAATGTAATAAAAAACAAGAAAAGTTTTTAATAAACAATTTCTTTATTTATTTATTGATTTACTGTCGACGTTTCGGAACTAGGTACGTTCCATCTTCAGGACATCTGTCAAGAAACATGATCTTGATGAGATTTAAGCAAACAATATGTTTAGGAAAAGAAAAAGAAATCAATTAATTTATTATTTAAGAAAAATCTATTTTCTTTTCCTAAACATTTTGTTTGCTTAAATCTCATCAAGATCATGTTTCTTGACAGATGTCCTGAAGATGGAACGTACCTAGTTCCGAAACGTCGACAGTAAATCAATAAATAAATAAAGAAATTGTTTATTAAAAACTTTTCTTGTTTTTTATTACATTTGGATTCTTGGTCGAAACTCTACAAAAAAAATATATATATATATATATACTAGCTGACCCGGCAAACGTTGTTTCTCCATCAAAAATATTTTTCCGCTTTGCAGAAGATCTTTTAATATACATGATATACTAATATTAATATTATATTTTAATTACACTAATTTCTTTACACTTTGACAATTAATTCCAACGCCATCATAGTGTTTTGTTTATTTTAATTTTGTTTATGTCAAATAGTGAAATTTTTTTTTAATCAGTGAATAAATTAGATTTTAGTCTAAATCAACGCAGTACCTTTATCTAAATATACAATTTTTTACATAAATATCTGATTTTTTACATTTGCATTTAATTCAAAAATAGTGAATGTCAATTTCATATATTCAATATGCACCAAATATATTTTTTTTTATTAGTTTTTTTTTTTAATTTCAATAATTATTACAACTGCTAATTTATTAACATCAAGTAATATTGATAAATAATAATATAAATTTAAATAAATAAAAGAGCAAAGGATAAAATTTACATAAAAATAATATCCGTAATATGATTTAATGTAAAATATAAGCAAATAATAATAAAAATAAGATTAATAAATAATATAAATAAAATTTCAGAATAATAAAATAATACTAGAAAAATAATAAAATATAACAAAATAACAATAATAGAAATAGTAACATAATAATAATAATAATAATAATAATAATAATAATAATAAAAAAATATATATATAAATGTCAAAATGTTTCCTTTTCGTCGAAAATTAATATAATATGATATAATTTATTTTTCAATAGTGTTTTGTATCTATAATTTGATTGGCAATATTACCTATAACATAATTTGGAATAATTAATGTATATTTGTTTCTTATTGAAGTCGTTAACAATTCCATTTTTTTGAAATGTCAATTTTGTTTATGATTAATTTTAAATTTAATATGCCGCTTTTTTATTGTGATCTATAATGTTTTGATGAAGTTTTTATGAAGATCCGAAATAATTTGGTAAGCTAATCAAATAAATATAAATTATGAATCTATTTATCTAATTATTTTCATAAATATTGGCAAATGACATTTCACTTTTTTCATGTCAACATTTATAATTTATGAAATTTATAAACATTGATTTTCAATTAGATTCTAAACTATGAACAGTGATTTTGAATATAGCATTTCATCTAATTTGGATATAAATGTTGGATATATCTATATATGTATATGCTTTTGAATTATATTAGTTGAACTGTCGAATTTTTTTTTTCAAAAATCATAAATTTTTTTCTCGAATTTTCCATAAATTTTGACATTTGACATTTTAATTTTTTTTTGTCATTTTCTGTCAAAACTTTTTGAAATTTATAAAAATTTTAAAAATTTTTTATATTTCAAATTTACTTTTCAAAATTTCCTTTAACCTAAATCGGATATATATATGCACACGATAATAGAATAAAATTCAAAATCGGTTCAGTAGTTTGGGCGTTCATCGCGAACCAACATTGTGACACGAGGTTTATATATATATAGATATAATATATGCTCGATTTGCATAAATAATAGTGGATATTATAAATTATATTATCTGTATATTATACGTAAAAAATCTGTAAAGTGTTTGATTTTTTTTAATATATTTAGATTTTTTTTTAAAAAAAATAAGTACACATGATATTTTACTAGACCCCTCCCTCCCCTACGTGATATTTCATGATTTTTTGTTAAATTCTTCCTCCCCATAAAAATTTAGGTGAATAAGCCACGTTTTTATTTTCCGCTGATATCTACAAAACTTTTGCTCTCTATGTCTTCTGTATCTTTTATCGCTTAAGTCGCCATCATCTGCATTCTTTATCAATAAAGTCTTTCTTATTAGTAACTTTGTCATGGTGCATCTCAAATCTTCAGGCAGGTTTCCGACTTTCCTTAGAATCCAAATCTCCGATCGAAGATGGAAAATACAATTAAGTAATGTGCATAATTTGCATAAAGGGTTGTATTTTATTTCTTGCTTTGTAAAAAAAATCGAAAATAAAATTTTTTGCTTTTTTCACGTTTCAGAGGTTTCTGAACATTTTGGCATACCTTAAAAAAGTGAATGTATGTGTGTGTGTGCGTGTGTATATGTGTGTTCGAATACAAATTTTCGTCGACGATTTCGGGAACACGGATGAAGCGATTTGAATAATTCAAAAAACATTCGATTCGTATTGATAAGGAGACGTGCTGATTAGTTTTTGGCAAAGGCAGGTCTAGCCGTTCCGAAGATATGGGGCAAAAAGTGCCACAAACGGTCACCCAGCTTTTAAGAGAACGGAGCGTCCGAATTTTGATAATTCAAAAAACATTCAGGTCTAGCGGTTCAAAAAAATTTTCAGGTCTAGCGGTTTCGGAGATCTAGTGAAAAAAGTAAAAACTAGCTGTAAGTGGAATTCTGTCTTAAGGCAATTAGGGCATTGTGCCTTAAGGCAAATTGCTGGAACTTCCCGTACCAAAAATTTTTATTTTTTTTAAAAACGATTAACATTTTTGAAAAAAAATTACTTTGAAAAAATAAGATTTTTGAGAAACTATAAATTGGACAAAAAATTAGTTTTTTTTGAAAAAAAAAATTTAAAAAAAAAAAATTTTTTTTTAAAAAAAAAATTTTTTTTTTGAAAAAAAAAATTTTTTTCTTTATTTTGACATATTGTGGAAGATCTGAACTTTTTTTTCAAAGCAATCGTACTGCTTTAACTACATAGGGACAAAATATAAAGCGCGTAAGCGCCGCGTCGCTGTCTAACGCATAAGCATTGGTACGGAACCCATAGGAATGTTAACAAAATGTATACTTATTGTTAAAATCTCTATAAAATATCTGATAATTTGATGTGCATATGTCTAATGATCATTTTTGACCGCCAAATGGCTCATTTTTTTACTTTTTTCTCTATATCTCCGAAACCACTGGACCTACCTTTATGAAAGTTGTATCGATTCTTCATCTTGTCAATACAAATAAAATGTTTTTTGAATTATTCAAATCGGACGCTCCGTTCTCTTAAAAACTGAGTTACCGTTTTCGGAACTTTTTGCCCCGTATCTTCGGAACGGCTTGACCTGCCTTTGCCAAAAACTAATCAGCACGTCTCCTTATCAATACGGATCGAATGTTTTTTGAATTATTCAAATCGGTTGATCCGTGTTCCCGAAATCGTCGACGAAAATTTGTATCCGCACATACATACACACACATACATACATACACACACACATACACACACACATACACACACACATACACACACACACACACACACACACACACACACACATACATCCATTTTTTCTAAGGTATGCCAAAATGTTCAGAAACCTCTGAAACGTAAAGATATATAAAAATTTTCATTTTCGATTTTTTTGCGATTACTATAACTTACCCTACGGGAAGTTAAAAATGCCATTTGGCGGTCAAAAATGATCAATAGACATATGCACATCAATTTATCTGATATTTTATAGAGATTTTAACAGAAGGTATAAATTTTCTTCACATTCCTATCGGTTCCGTACCAATGTTTATCTGTTAGACGGCGACGGGGCGCTCACGCGCTTCGAGAAAAAAACTAAATATTGAAAAATTTCAAATATTTCTTACAAAAATTTGAGAATATTTCGAAATTTTCAAAAAAAATCGAATATTTTCAAAAATTTACAAATTCTTAAAAAATCTAGAAATTTTTTTTTATTTCCAAAAAACTTCAAACTTCTAAAAAATTTCAAAATTTGGAAAAAAAATCTAAATTATCAAAAAAATCAATTTAAAAAAAAAAAAAATTTCTTATAAACATCTCGAATATTTAATTACGGAACGGGAAGTTCTAGCAATTTGCCTCAAGGCACGATGCCATGCACCCCACTAGTTTGTTCCCATATAAGACCACCATCTTGGCTCTTATCTTTTCATTTTTCTATTTTCCCATCAATCGCATCTTGAAGAAGACTCTCTTTTCTCAATATTTGTTCAAATCAGTTTTTTTTAGGTAGGAAATTTGTTTTTCAATACATAATTTTCTTAATATTGGTAGACAATTCTTGTTGCCTTCTTCAGAATCCACATCTCTGATCCATGAAGTTTCAGTTTGCTTTTGAGTAAGTTCTCTTTTTATCTTCTATTCAGCTCGATAATAGAATACTCTTTTCTTATCTTGTTGAATTTTGATTTTGCTCGTCAGTAGAGTTATATTTTTATCTTCTTGGTATGTAAGCAATTTGTTCAAAACCTCCTTTTCCTCGTACTCAGATTATTTGTTCCTCTTGAGAGTCTTCTTATAATCTTATATGTTGCTATTTAATTTGTAATTTAAAAGAGTTATTTTTCGCTTTAACTCTACTCAATCTATTTTCTCATCATCATTTTGTCAATGTTGATATATCATCTTCCAATTTTCAACCTATTCTTAGACAATCTTTTCAACTTAGCTCCTTGCTAAGATACGAATAGTGTTATCAAAATATAAATTTTTAAAAGTATTTCAAGAAAAAATCAAGCAAATAGTAATAATTGAATCCAATTGGCGTTACTTTTAGCTTGTAGTAATATAGGATAGCAAGCTTATTCAAGAATTCGCTTAAGAATTTTGAGAATGACATGGTGAACACCTTTTTTGTCCCACACAAATATATGATGGTCGCTAAACAATGAACACATATGTATACACAGGTGTAGAGGATAAAAAATAGAAGCTGGTGAAAAATCTACTATTTTATTATATTTTGTTTTAAAATATATACTGCATACTTTAGTCAAAAAAGCAAAAAAAAGGAACCATGGAAAAATATTACATCATTTATTTAACAAAATTATATATTATATTGAACCCTTTAAAATGATTTATTAATTAAATTATTTTTATTAGCAAATAACAAACAAAGAAACTTCTCAGTTTGTTATTTGGTAATAAAAATAATTTTATTAATAGAAAACCTGAAATCCCCAACAGTTCGATAACGTGAAAGAAATAACAGAAAACATTTTTGTCCTATTTAAATTACTTCTATAGAAAGGATGAATTAAATATGTTTAATTCTTTTTTTAAACTAGATACATACATCTTAACAATTTTAAAAGCATATATATTAGGTAAACAAAAAATGAAATATAAGAAAATATTTTATCGTTTGAATAAGCGTCCTATCAGATCTCGTATTTATCACAAATACAAATAAAGTAAAAAATTGCATCAAGAATCGAAGGCACGACAGACGACCATCGCTAAATGGAAATGATGTAATATATATAATTGTTTATTTATAATAATTCAATAATAATATAATCGATAAGTAATTAACTAATGAGCTGAAACGAAATGCTATAATGTTTCTAGTTAAATTTCAAACTGTAATAATGTGAGAAATAATATTAGTTATAAAAAATAATACAGAACATTTGAGTTAAATTTAACTTTGGTGTCGAATTCTTAGTACAAAACAAAAAAATTAATTTTCAAACTAATTTACTTTTTTAGTTAATTTACTTTCGTTCATTCCACAATATGTTCAAATTTTGAAAAGTCCAATATTTTTACTATATTTTTGATTATGCAAATATGGATATAGAAAAATATATTGCTAAATAACAGTCTATAAATAATCATATTATTATTATTTATTTTTTAAATTATTATTGATCATACAACATAATGGATCTGTTCTTAAGATCGTTTTGAATTTATATTGGTACAATTTTTTTTACCTAATTATGTAACCGCAATAGTAAGTAATTTTAATATAGTAAGTAATTTATTTACATAGAAAAATACATTGCCATGGCACTGGAAGTTACTATAATATGACAAATCTTACAAACTAAATAAATATATTTAAATCAACAAGTATTTAGTGAATAATACCTTATCTAAATACAAACAAAAAGTGAATATATTTGTTGCTTTTTTTTTAAATTAGTATCAAATTCACAAAAGAACATGAAATTAGGATATTCCTTAAGTTATCCTGAAGAAGTTTTAAAAATCAATCTATAGGCACGGAAGATAAACCATCTCAAAACATCTTTTGTTTGTATACAAACTTAACAACCTTCAATAAATTCTAATTCTGGGGGTGGTGATGTTATTAATATTAATAATATAAATTAATGAATCATTTATAATGATCATTATTTCTTGTTTATATATTTTTCTAACACTAATTAGGTGTCATCAGTTTGGGCCAAAAGTAAGAGAATAACCAGAATATTACTATTGTTCAGACTTGTGGTCAGATTATGAAGAATTAATTTATTACAAAATTATTTTTTTACTTTTGCATTAGTTGTCCAAGCAACTTATGGAATTTAAAAGATGCACTAACAACTTGTTTCTAAGTCTTCTTCTAAGATGCAACACTTAGTAATGGTGCATGGTGCATGGTGCATTGACCTTCTTAAGAAGATGCACGTGGTTGTGGATTTTTAATAAATAATAATCTTGACACAGGTGTTAGGAGTCATATTTGAGGAAAATTTGTAAAATGTAATAATTGAAATATTAATAAAAGAAGCTGATAGTAAAATATTTAATGGTAAACAATAGTGCTTTTATATAAGCTTACATTGAATGAACAACTAAGCAAGGTTTCATTTTATTTTATTAATGGGCACAACTAGTGTGAAATTTTCAAAAAATCGAATTTTCAATTTTTCCATATTTCGATAGGTTATACCTTTAAAAATAACATACCAAAATTTCATATCGATATCTTGAATAGTTTTTGAGTCACCATTTAAAGAGTATATATACAGTATATAGTATAACGATCATTGTATCTTTAAACGCCTAACTTTAAATATTTAATTTTTCTCTTCAAAAATTGTACTATGTATTCTTAAAACATGTATAAATATATTCCTAAAATTTTGAAATATAAATTTCCAAAAATCACCTTTTTTTAGGCGGTTACACTAGTTGTGCCCCTTAAGTCTTTAAAGAGCGATTTAAGTCCATTTAAGTCTAATAAACAGCCTGATATATTATAATCCTACAAAAAGTGGTTTAATTTTAGAAACTAGTGGTGCATAGCATCGTGCCTTAAGGCAAATTTCTTGAATTTCCCGTAAATATTCGAACACAAAAATTAATAATTAAGAAATATTTATCAATGATTAATAACAATTATTTTAAACATTTTCAAAGACAAAATTAATATTACTGTATATTTATTCGTTCATATACCATCTTATCGCCCAAAACACTTGAAAATGTTTACGTTAAAAGAGCTGCCAAATGAATCCAACTGAGGATATATATCTTATGAGTAAAATAACGCATACGGAATATATACTGATTTGTAAATTTAAAATTTATGTATTTTTACATACATATTTTTGAAAATTTTGAAATTTGTTTGAACCGTATAGGCGAACTTAAATAATTAAAAATCTTGGTACGGAACCCAAAATAAATAGTAACAAAATTAGTACTCATTTTTAAAATCTCTATAAGATATCTGATAAGTTGATGTGCATATGTCCAATGATCATTTTTGACCGCAAAATATCAATATTTTTTACATTTTCCTCTGTATCTCCGAAACCGCTAGACCTGCCTTACCGAAAATTTTACCAATTGTTCATATCACGAATATAAGTAACATGTTTTTGGAATCATTCAAATCGGGTACTCCGTTCTCTCAAAAACTGAATACCGTTTTTGGCACTTTTTGCCCCGTATCTCCGAAACAGCTAAATCTGCCTTTGCCAAAAACTAATCAGCACGTCTCCCTATCAATAGAAATCGAATGTTTTTTGAATCATTTGAATCGGTTGATCCGTGCGCCCGAAATCGTGGACGAAAAATTGTATCCAAACATACACACACACACACATACATCAAATGTTCAGAAACCTTTGAAACGTAAATTTATGCAAAAATTTTCATTGTCGATTTTTTTGCGATTACTACAACTTACCCTACAGGAATTTAATTAATTAAAGTTTGTTTAGAATAACTCCCTTAGGACATACACTGTGTATTTCAACTATTTGTCAAATATTACTAATATGTTCGGTAAATTTATGCAAAATTAAATAATCTGCAATAGTTTCTAACATTATCAATTGAATTTATTGTAATATACTTTTTATTGAAAATTTTAACACACATCTAGTGTAAAATATAGTTGAAAAATTATATAAAAACCTCTATCTACCAAAATTGACTTTGATCAAACATTATAACTATAAATAAACACTTCCCTCGATGTTTATTCCCAAAAATTTTGAGTATTTAATAAGTAAATATAAATATACTTTCAAATCCTTGTGTCTTTTACAATTTCGAATCTCGCGCCTCGTCGTCCATCTTGCCCGTCACGTGACCGACGCGTCCGCCATTTTTGTTATGAAGTCGCCTAACGCTGCACACACCGCGTACAAGTTCCCGACCGGTCGCTTCGCAAAACGGATTCTAATTAAAATTTAGTGTTTTAAAGCAAGTGTTACGTGTTCTTGTGAGTGTTTATTGTGTGCAAAAATCGCGCCGAGATGTCCGACAATAAAGGAGAGAACGCCACATCGGTAAATGTTTGTAAAAATTAAGAAAAACAGCAAAAAACACAATCACATGCCCCCATGTTTAAGTCGGGTTGAGGTAACATAAAGGAAAAGACCGTAAAAGAAAAGACTAGGATTTTATTATTGTTTTAGGCGTGGAAAATTATGTTGGTTTGGTATAAATTTGCATTTCACGGGTATCTATTTTTTTAGCTAAATGTCCTTCAATAATTCCATTATCAATAAATGTGTTTGGGAGTGAGATTCGACATACGTCTCGTACGAATTTATGAGCGTCTCTTGTAAGTTACGAAGAGACGTGGGTCTGGGATTGTTCGGGACTTCGTGAGCGGTTTCAACTAAAATGGAGGGAAAACAAGTTGATTGTCAATGTTGTTTTTTAGAAACTAATATTACTGACAGTAACAGGAAAAATGAACTAGGAGAATATTTAAATTGTAATACATATGGTAATATATAATTTGTGGTACAGGTTAATTTTATTTGGAGTAAACAACAAAGTTTTTTTTATAAGTGTGCGGACTAACCTGCTAAGATTCATATTTATATATGTACAATATATTTTGTACTTGTAATATTTTCAAAACTTCAAAATATGTGTACAAATGTATTGTTTACATTTCTACACATAAATAAATATTCAAAAACTTATAATATTAGTCTCATGCGTTTTTCCTACACTGTGAAAAATTGTAACTTTTTTTTATAATCAATTAATGATTTATTATTATTTATTTCATACAATTTATACTCCAAAAGTTCCCAAATATGTAAAATAACGTTTACCGGGTTACCCAGACACGTTTTGTATTAATAACATAAGATTTTTACTAACAATATAAGTTACTCTAAATTTCAACTTATTTTTAGGTTATAATTTTCAAAAAACCGTATTATTCTCTTAATTATATATAAAATCTACTATGATTACTCTAATCACATTATAAAACTTGTGTCCGATGATAAATACTAAAATATGCATATATTAATAGTACACTATAAAATTCTACTGGTTAATTTATAACATTTTTTTTTAAACCGACAAATGATTTATTATTATTTATTTCATACATTTTATACTCTATGTTCCCAAATATGTAAAATAATGTTTACCGGGTTACCCAGGCATGCTTTGTATTAATAATATAAGTATTTTTACTAATAATATAAGTTACTTAAAATTTCAACTCATTTTTAGGTTATAATTTTCCAACAAAGCATATAAACCTTTCAATTTAAATAAAATTAGCTATAATTACTCTCGTCACAATGCAAAACTTGTGTCCGATGATAAATACTAAAATATGCATATATTAATAGTATAGTATAGCATATATTAATAGTACACAGTATAAAATTCTACTGGTTAATTTGTAACACTTTTTTTAAAACCAACAAATGATTTATTATTATTCATTTATCACAATTAATACTCTAAAAGTTCCCAAATATGTAAAATAACGTTTGTCGGGTTACCCAGACATGTTTTGTATTAATAATATTAAGTACTTTTACTAACAATATAAGTTACTTTAAATTTGAACATATTTTTAGGTTATAATTTTCAAAAAAACAATATAATACTTTTAATTTGAATAAAATTTGCTATCATTACTATCGTCACAATGCAAAACTTGTGTTCGATGATAAATTCTAAAATATGCATATATCAAGTCATCAAGTAATTAAAATTTAAGATTCATGAAAAAAACTCACGATTCATTGTGGAAAAGGATAGTTAAGGATTATTTTATTATTATTATTTGAGTTACGTTTGTTTTCTAGTCTTAAATATATATATATATATATATATATTTTATATAAATCACTACTCGATAAGCTTTTACATCTACATTTGTTGTTTTATTACAACTAGAATAAACATTAGAAAAAAGAATTCTTTTCTCAACTTAATCGATTTTTGGTACCAAATCAAAATTTTATTTGTCATAATTGTGATTTGCATTTTGAATTGACAAGGGGCATGTGATGTGATAATTCTAAAAAATGTGCTTTTGTTTTTTTAAATGTAATTTAGGTGTCAAATATTTTACAAAACTATTGTAAAATTATTGTTTTTCCTTTAATTTTCTCTAAAAAGATTTCTCTGAAATTACACGATGAGTAATAAGATGCTTGTAAAACCAAAAGTAATTCATTTCATATATATTTTATATAAAGTTTTTTCTGACTATATTAATTTTTGTGCAGGAATCACCGAAGGGCAAACCGGGCAGACGAAACAGAGCTTTACAAAGAATGAAAGAAGAGGGTGAAGCACTAATTAAGGTAAATGATAAAATATTAATACTTTAGCATAATAAAGCACTAATTAAAGTGTTTTATTATTACTACTTCAGCATAAAAAAAATAACATTCTAATGAAGTTTTTGTTTTTCGTTTCTAGTCTCTAGGTGGAACCCCTGAAATTGAAGGCAGAAGGCGTACTAGGTCTTCACTAAAAACGCCAGCAACACCCCCAGTTACGCCCCCAACTCCCACGAAAAAGGCAAAATCTACACCAGCACCCAAAGGCACAAAGGGACGCGGGAGGGGAAGAAAAAGTAAGAAATATGAAATGAAATATGAAAATAATAATAGTTATTAATTGTCCTCTATCCTTTACCCCAGGTGAAAAGGTGGAGGAGGCCGAAGAAAAGCAAGAATCAACAGAACAAGAAGACGAAGTAGACGAATCCAATGACACTTCACTAAATTCCACCTCCGAAGACAAGGCCCAAGTAGAACAAAATGATAAAACAGAAGAACCTTCAGAAGAAACCGCAAAAACTGATGAAACTGATAAATCCGAATCAAGTAATCAACCTGAAGAGGAACAAAAAGCAGTCGTTGAAAATTCAGCAGAAGAAAAATCAACAGACGATGCTGCTGCTGATAAAAAAGAACCAGAAGAGACAAAAATGGAAGTTGTCGAACAAGACGGTACCGACAGTATAGAAGACAAAACGGAGGAGGCTACTACTAAAAATGAGGTTACAACAAATGATACAACTACAAATGATGTTGTAGTAGAGAATAATGTGCAAGAGCATGTCGAACCAGTAGTAGTGGCACCGGCTGTTGAAAAAGCTTTAGATAATGTGAGCTAGGTTTTGTTTTTAGTTGTACTTATTGTTTCGGCTTTTGCATGGCTAATAGATGAATAAATATTTAATTTTATATAGGTCAATTTTTTTTAATTATTTTATCGTATATTTATTTTCAGGACAAAGAAATGTTAAACAATGACTTGGAAGAAGTACCTAAAGTAATAGAGAATTGTACGGGGAAAGACAATTGTGAAAAATCACCAGAAAAGACTTCTGAAGGCAAGTGTTGCATTGTTTAGTATGACTAACAAGATTTTATCTGTTTTTGTATAAATACTAATAAATATTTATGTATGTATGTTTGTTGTATGCATGTGGTAATAAATACATTTTATATATTGTTTCTAAATGCCAGAAAATTAGATTTTTTTTGTTTAGAGTTTGTAATATATGTAATTGTATTAAACTAACAAACTTATATCTGAAGTAGCATTAATTCAGTAGTGGGGTGTATGGCATTGTGCTTTAAGGCAAATTGCTGGAACTTCCCGTACCGTAATTAAACATTCGAGGAATGAAATTATCAATAATTGTTTTGAATAATTTCAAATAGAGTATTTATTATAAATACATACTGTAAACTTATAACTGAATATTT
The DNA here is from genome assembly GCF_003426905.1 of Ctenocephalides felis. Classification (NCBI taxonomy): domain Eukaryota; kingdom Metazoa; phylum Arthropoda; class Insecta; order Siphonaptera; family Pulicidae; genus Ctenocephalides; species Ctenocephalides felis. The sequence continues at coordinate 82,613,893 of NW_020537324.1, forward strand.
ACAAGAAACTTGTTCATTTTTTGTTAATTTTATTTTTCTAATTATTTTAAAATTGTTTCAAAATTTAGTTTCTTTTTGAGAATGATGAAAAATTTCGAAAATTTGGGGTTTTTGTAACTTTCATTTTTTTTAAATTTGAAAAATTACAAATTTTTCTGTGAAAGCAATTTTTGCACACCATCTACTCAAGCAAAATGTTTTTTAAATTATTCGTTCTCTGAAAAACTAAATTACTATAACTTACCCTATGAGAAGAATATATCTTTTTTCCAAAGATTCAATTTAAAATTTCTCAAAAATTTACTTTTCCAGGAATTTACCTTAAAGCATGATGCCATACACCACTAGTTTATATATATATATATATATATATATATATATATTAACCAGGAGAACCTCGGGTTTACTCTTTTGGGATTTTGATGAAACTTTCATGGTAATAGGGTTTATTGCCAAACTGAACACCGTAAAATATTATAGGCCTATGGGAAGCGGTTTGATTACAAAAATTAATTGAAAGTTTTCAACCTTGGATTCATGATAAGAGTTAAAACGACATTTCTTCAATTGTAATCAGAACAAAATACAAAATGTAATATACACCTTAATACTTCCAAATAAACCTTGATGAATTTTTATAATTTGAACCACTTTTTATAGGCCTATAATATTTTAGGATGGTACTCTTGATTACGAGCTATATAACTAAGCTAAGTTTTATTAAAATACAAAGAGAAGAATTTAAAAAATTGACGATTTCAGAATTTGATTTTCTCTCGACGTTTTCTCACAAACTGCTGAACCGATTTTAAATATTTCAAAACTTTATAAATTATTTGATAAAACTTTGATAAATAAAACTTTAGAAATTATTTGTGCGACGATCAGCTGAGCCGTTTCTTTATAATTAGCAAGGTTATAAATTCAATTATAAATAATTGATTTTAGAAATCCATTTTCTTTTTTTTTTTCAATAGTTGTTTTTAATAGTACGGCCAGGAAATTTCTTTGTAATTAATTGTAATTATTTTAATAAATCTTTGCATAGCTTATGATGTAATTAAAATTCTTAAATGATTATAGGCCTACGAAAAATGTTCTATAATAAATTACAAAAATTCATTGAAGATTAGATAAATAGGTTGTTGTTCTCTTGGCTTAAACGTATTTTTTTTAAACCAGTGGTTTCCAATCTTTTCGAATGACTACCTTCTGTAATTTTGAAAAAATAATTCTGCACCCCCTTAATTTTTGTAACAATCTAATTTTATAAATACTCAATTGATCTTACAATTCATTTATCAGGCTACAAATTAATGTAAAATATTATAGTCCAGTCATTTAAGCTTAAATTAGGTAAGAATCTCGGAATTCGAGATACCCAGCTGTAAGTCTGTAAATATTTGTAAATTGACACCCTAAAGTTGTCTCAAAACCTACATATGGTATTGACATCCTAACATATGTAGGTTTTGAGACAACTTTAGGGTGTCAATATACAAGTATTTACAGACTTATAGGTGGGTATCTCAAATTCCGAAATTCTTACCTAATTTAAGCTTAATAAATGACTGGACTATTATGTTAAAAATATACATAAAAATAATTATTTAATCCATATGTTTCTAAACTTTTGTGCAACGCGCCCCCCCTGCTCTAATAAAAAGAATTTTTGCGCTTCCCTTAATTTTTTCAACAATTTATAAATAAATAAATTTAATTCAATAACTACTACACTTTTAACAACTAATAATATCAGACTACAAATTAATATGCAATATTATGTAAAAATATGTGTATAAACGAATTATTTTTTGTTTATTTTTTAATATCGTTCCAAAAATGTTGGGTTAATTTTTGATAATAGCATTGTGGCAACACTATTTTTTTTTTTTTTTTGAAATCAGTCGAACATCCCCCTTGTGCCCCATAGTTTGGAAAATACTGGTATAAACTATTTGAGGAAAATAATTAGCATGTTTGGAATATTTGTACCAAAATGAAATAGTTTCTTAGTTTATTATAACATATTTTTTAGTTTATTTATTAAAGTTTTTTTTTCCTCCAGTTTCAGAAGCGGTATCAAGGACAGAGCCAGTGGCGGCACAATAAGTAAAGACAATTCTAAGACAAGATCCCAGCAGTCCCCTTAAATGAGCCGACCTGATATCAAGCAGCTCATCTTTTACTTTTATTAGTTTTTAAACAATTGGACAAAATGTTTTATATATCATGCAATATTTAAATCATTATATTTTTTTATTTCTTAATGAATTATATGTTTGTATAAATAGTCTGCAATTAATTGATTATATATATATGTATATGAAGGGAGCACATATTTAATATATATCAAATCGACGGATGTGAGACTGTTTCGAGATTATTTTCAAAACTGAATTATTATTGGATATGGCAACAAATAGGTCTATAATTTATTATGTATGTAAGATTTTCTGAACGCGTATATATTATATAAAGGTGATATATGCAGTATGTACTATATATATATAGATATGTAACAAATATGTACAAGAGTTTTTAGTTTTCAAAAACGAAAGGAAGTCATCGATATTAGTTCAAATTACTTATCGAAGCAAGATTTATTATTTAAATTTGTCAGTGGCTAAAGAAGAATACATTACATAGTCTTAATTTTGTAGGTCCGTAACTTTAATATTCCCCAAAATATAATATAATATAGTTCTAAAAAACAATTAGTTTTAACACATTGCAATTTCCAAATTGTGTAAAGCTACTTTGTCGAGTTATATGGATATATAAATACGTGTGTAACTGGATGATGTATTTACTTTATAAGAATTTTTAACATGTAAAATAAATTTGTGTTTTATCAACATTCTTTCTCCTTTCTTTTCTTTTGGAGTCTGATGGCCCACTGATCGATGTACATGTTCGGTTCCATTTTTTTGGGGGTTGTGATTATTCTGTCGACCCGGTAAGGGTCGATTATAAACAAGTCTGATCTGCATTCTATGGGCAATTCAAGTCGTGAGGTCTTTTTTGCAGTTGATGGCATGTTTGAGGCTTTTAGTTCGCTCTCGCAATATTTACACCCGTCATATGCTGCCAACTGACATTATATGGGATTAAAATAAATATATGCATATACAGAGGTACTACGACTTACAAGTATTTCGAAATAGGAATCGTTGAATGTGCGATTCGTTGTTTTGATAAACGAGTAAAATTCGAGATATGAGCTTTGAGGGAGTAAGAATTTTTTTTTAGAAAAACGTTTATGACAAAATGTAAATATAATAAACTATATCTTTTGTAAAAGGGTGCTTTATTGCATATCATTCTATAGTTAGTCATTTTAATTATATATTAATATTAATTGTGTAGCAACAATTTACCTATTCAAATATACCGAAGATTATTTTAGCGATTAAATTTTAACTTAATTAATAGTGAATGTATAATAATATATGTTGAGTTCGCGTTTTTTGCTTTTTGAGCATTTACGACATATTATTTACTTAGATAAAGATGGGTTTGAAGAAAAAGGTAATGTCTTTTGAAATAAAGCGTAAAATTATTAAAAATAAATATAAAGATAGTGAGGGTGTGTACTAGAAATATGTACTGTGTTTAAACATAATGAGTTGACAAAAAGTATAACTACCATGATAAACTTCAATTTTTTCAGGTAAATGAAAAGACTATCCCAGAACGCAATAAAAAGCCGGAACGGGATGATAATATGGATCGTAACCATCATGAAAAGTTTTCTTTCCCAAGTAGTTTCAAAATCATGAGTTTTTAAATAAAATCGAAAATGAAAATCTTCACGTTTCAAAGGTTTCTGAACATTTTGGCATACCTCAGTAAAAATTGATTCGTGTGGGTGTGTATGTATGTATGGATACACTTTTTGGTCCACGTTTTTGGACGCACTGATCAACCGATTTGAATGATTTAAAAAACATTCGATCCCTATTGACAGGGAGATGTGCTGATTAGTTTTTGACAAAGACAAGTCCAGCCGTTTCGGAGATACCGAGCTAAATTTGCAAAAAGTTGCAGTTTTTAAGAGAACTAAGCATCCGATTTAAATGAATCAAAAAACATTCGGATTGTTTTGACAAAATAATTGCTTTTGGAAAAAAAATATTTCAATTTTTTTGTTCAAAAATTAATAATAGTTCTAGGAGAACAGTCAAATTTAAGGACACAGTTGCACCAAGATTCGTGTATTTTTAAGTAAATTGTTTATTATGAAATTTTCGAGTATTTGACCATTTATACAATCCTGATTAATCCACACTTCAGTACATTATTTTTAAAAGAGAGTCTCTCAATTATATATTGTTATAGAAAACTTGGGGCAATTGTGTCATTATATTTGACTGTGGTCTTAAAAATGTTATTCATGGTTCAAAGTTTAAATGAACAAAAATCATAAAAATTAACCACAATAATCGAAGAAGGATAACATTTTTACCAAAGCTCTAAAGTGCACCCAAAAGTTCAATCTTTAAACTGCATGAAATAAATTTTGCTTTTTAATTTTTCATGATAGTTACAATCAATGCCCAGACAGCCAGTTTTGGCCTGTTGATGAGTTCTGGGATACCCTGTGTATATAAACGTGTAATTTCTTATAATATAATATGGGGTGGCCTATTTAAAAATTGGAATTTATCGATAGCAACTTGCCTGTAGGCCAGACCGTGCGGAATTCGAAGTTGCGATATATGGAAAAAGAACTAAGAATTTTGAGAGCTTTCTAACGGTGTATAAGACTTTATATGTTTTCTTTAGAGAAATATCGAATCGTGAGGAGTGTTGCTCTAACCTAACCGCACTTTGCATTTTGACTAGTTAACAACTACACAGATTGCTCTATAACATCTAAACCGTAAAAGATAAGAAAAAACTTTGTTCGTACGAAAGATGCAGAATAAAATTACGAATAAAACGGTATATAAATTGTTAAGTGTGTTCATATAATTTTCTCGAGATTTTCCAGTTTTTCTTAAATTTTTGCATTGCAACTTGCCTGTGGGCCACACCGTGCGGAATTCGAAGTTGCGATATATGGGAAAAAAACTAAAAATTTTGAAACCTTTCTAACGATGTATAATACTTTATATGTTTTCTTTACAGAAATATCTAAACTGTAAGATTACTAGATCACTAGGACCACTAGATGGACCACCCTATACTATACTTAATTTTATTTATATATTCATTATTATTATTAATGAATTATTACCGCAGCTTTATCCATGCCCTTTTTTTTCATTTCGGTAAACGCTCGAATCCATGGACGATCGACTGGTGTCGAAGGTGCCGTGCACACGTTCACTCGTTCAACTATACATTCATACCAATATACATACATACATAGGAATATATATATATATATATATATATATATATATATATATATATATATATATATATATATATATATTTAAAATATATTTTAAATATAAACCTGCATTCTCCTCCGCCTGCACCATCATGCCCTTCAGGCGGGGCGTCGAGTCCACCAGCTCCCAAAACGCCTTGCATTTCGCCCTGATGTTCGCACTGTCTCGGCCAGCGGGGGTGAAGTCGATCAACTGGAAAATAATTGAAAAAACAATTAGATGATATGAAAATAAATAAAGCTTAAAGATAAATAAATATCCTTAATAATCGACTTAATCAATTATTCATGAGATTCAGATATTTACAAAATCCTGAAGCAAATATTAAAGGTTCTTCGTTACATTGACGTGGATAATTAACAAAAACACGTGCATACCTACAATTCTAAAACAAATAACAGTGGTGGCCACTAAATAAAAAGACAGAATAGACGTCCATCCTAATGAATTAACCAGTCAAGTCTATCTGGAAGGCCAGCCGACCAGACTTAAAATGAAAATACCTGTAGAGTGTAGACCTAATATAGGCGAATGAACTTTAATACTTTCATTTTGCTATATTTCATTAAAGTAAAACTTCTTTAGGCGCGACATCGGCGTAAATCCGTACATATGCAACGGAAATTGTTACGCCAAGCTGAAGTGAGAGTCATTCGCTCTCGATGATATGATTTCTATACGGGTCGATTCTGATGCGTGACTTTATACGTGCGTGCGTCACCGAAAGCATGAAGCATATTGTTCAAATTTCCGGTGTTATGGCAAAACTTTTCAAGGTTAAATAGTAGTATAAATTATGAGTTAATAAAAATGTCAGGATCGGAAGAATATTTTATCCAGTCCCCCATAAATAATTGTAGTGCAAATAATCGCAAATAATGAAACAAAGGAAAAATCTGCGCTGCGTAAGAAATGTAAGTTTATTGAAGTAATTTGTATTATTCGAGTTTTTCGAGGTTACTATATACCTACTTTGAGCTTATTACTAAAATGGCAAATATTTTTGCAAAAGACAGATACAAAAGAAAAAAGAAAATGTATCACCAGCGAAATAGTCAAAACAAACAAGCAGTCAATAATGAAGTTCTACAAACACAATTACATGATAAGTGAAATTGTGGAAACAATATTTCTTCATTGGAAATTTAACGTAAGTTTACATGTTGCTCTTTTATGATGGCTATGAGGAATAATTTTAATTTATTATAATAATAATTATAAATATTGATGCAGGTTTAAAGCCTCTTACAAACTCTGAACGATCAAGATTACATCGTCAAACAAAACAACTTCAGGAAAATAATCGGTTACTGCCAATTTATTAGAAAATCTTGAGTCAGAGGTATCAATTTAGATGTTAATGTCAACACCATTGACATAAGTAAGAATCGAAAAACGCTACAACTATTCACATTTAAACATATTATTCTGTTATATTTTTAGATAAAAGTACTGCTGTTACTTTTTCGTATTCAGCCACTACATCACGTCAATTGCAAATTGATGGCGATTCTGCATATAATGTGACTAATAATGTGACAAGAACTGATCTTTTGCAAGAGTCAAATAAAGTATTTGAACTTCCATATAAAGACTTCAATTTGTTTAGGAATGCACGAAAATTGTTTGAAAAACAATTTACAAATGATAGCTTTGGCCATGTATGCTTTGTGTGTGATTGACTTTAGTTTCAAAGTGACTTAAAAATAATAAATTCTTAATAATGGTTTTCTGAATATTGATTCAAATAATCTGGTTGGATGACAAGCTTGTCGAAAGGCATTAAATTCGGGTAAAATTCCCACTTTGTGTAAATTTAACGGGTTTGTATTTCCACCTATACCAAATTATCTACCTAAACTAGATACTGTTTATTATTATTTGCCAGCATTCTCTTCTTAATGTAATAATATATACGTGTTGGCCGTACCAAACAATTTCGCGAGTACATTGGCCAAGGGCCTGGTTGTTAATTAAGTGATCCTTACATTTTAGGTAAAAGTTTCGAGTGAGCTCTTTAAATTTGATCGAGTATCGTTAATTATTTTCGTTATTGGGCCCAGCTTAACTTCATAAGCCGGTCCTCCAAAAATTCACATAGAATTTGTAATAAATACTATGCAGTTGATAACGGTGCAAACGTGCACAGATAGATTTATCTTGCATGTCATTGCAATTCAATTTATATGGTGCGAGCAAAACTCTAAAGCGCGTGTTAGAACACACAACGCAAGACGATTCAAGACATAGTGTTTTATTATTATAAATACTTGTGATTTTTAACTTCCCGCAGAGTAAGTTATAGTAATCGCACAAAAATCGAAATTAATTTTTTTATAAATTTTTACGTTTCAAAGGTTTCTAATTATTTTGGCATACCTTTAAAAAAATGATGAATGTGTGTGTGTGTGTGTGCGGATACAAATTTTCGTCGACGATTTTGAGAACACCAATCAACCGATTTGAATAATTAAAAAAACAATTAAAAAAACAACGATTGGTATTGATAAGGAGACGTGCTGAATAGTTTTTGGCGAAGGCAGGTCTAGCCGTTACGAAGATACGGGGCAAAAAGTACCAAAAACGGTAACTCAGTTTTTAAGAGAACAAAGCGTCCGATTTTGATAATTCAAAATTTTTGGGAAGGCAGGTCCAGCGGTTATGGACTCTCGATAAAAATAAGTTAAAAAAATGTCGTTTGGCGGTCCAAAATGATTATTAGACATAATATGTACATCAAATTATCAGATATTTTATAGAGATTTTAATAATGTGTACACATTTTGTGTAAATTTTTTGGGTTCCGTACCAAGATTTTTAATTGCGGTACGGGAAGTACCAGCAATTTGGCTTAAGGCACGATGCCATGCATCCCACTAGTTTTATTATTGCAAAAAGAGCACTTTCTCCATTTTTCTATTACTATACATTTATATAGAAATTTTCTCTATATGTGCAACTTGCCAATAGGCAATTTATTGAATGTCCTAGACTTTCTGGAATTGAGAAAAAATATTCTTCACTGATTAATTTGAAAATTGGTATACAAAATTTCACATAACGAAATTAGCAAAAAACTTACTTGATTGCTATATCTGTGCACTTATTTCTGATTTGACAAAGAATTATATATAGATGAGCAACTTGCCTTTAGGCTAAGTTCCATAAAATCATATTTACGATCAGTAATAATTTTAAAACAGATAGTCTGTATTTATTACAAAAATAACTTTTTAGATTTATATATTTTTCCAAGTCTCCATTGTTGTGCAACTTGCCAATAGGCAAATCTACATTTGGTTACATTGTTTAAATGATTCTTTTTGCAAAAAAATCAATAAACTTTCTTCGAGCTTTTTCCATAATTTTATATAAATCTCTATAGTCGCAAAACTTGCCAATAGACATATAGGTCTACACAAGACCAAATTGGTGTGTTTGCAAAATTTTGTTTAATTTATTTCAAAAATCTAAAAATTGTCAAAAATCTCATTTTTCAAATAATTTTGAAGCTTCACTTAATAATTTTAATATTTGATACGAAAAGTTTCATACGTTTATCCGGGCTTTTGAATCAGTCAAATATTAGTCCACTCACATTTTTTCCAAATGAGCAAATCGGATTTTCTGGCAAAAACATAAACTTCTCCTTTGGGACGATAATAATTAATTTAATAACTATTTATATTTTACAATTATTTTACCTTGTTCAAGCGTTCTGTAACACACGGCGAAGGATCCGAATCGTTCTCCAACATTTTCACAAACGACTATTGAAATAACAAATATCAATCGAAAAATTTAAAATTTAGCTAATATATATAATAGAATGAAAATTTTAAAAGCAATCATTTTATTGCTTGTAGCAAAAAATTTCAGCTATCGATCATTTTGTTTATTAATTTTTTTGTTTCAATGGTAAAAGAATTATATTACAAATATTTAATTTTTAAATATTTGAATTTGTTTGGCGCTAATTTGGCTAATTATTAAATTTAAAAATAACATTACCATTGTGTTTTATTTGAAATTTTGCAAGTATAAAAAATAGAGTTTAAATACTTCACACACAGCTATCAATCATTATGATTCGTTTTTGTTTTAATATTAAATGAATTAATATATATATTAAAAATCTAAAAAAATTTAAATATTATATATATATATATATATATATATACACTAGCTGTACCTGCGATTTCGTTGAAATTTAACAAAAAAGTTAAAAGTTTTTGCATATTTATTGTAATTGCTATTTCTTTTCAGTTTTTGTATTAGATTCATTGAAAAATTGCTTTACATACAATATTTGTTGTGCGATTTATTTCTTGTGCTAATATAACAAAAGAGATTTGAGTTTCTTTTAATCACAACTAATAGGTGTACATTTGAAAAATAGAAAGTCCAGTCTATAAATAATCATAAATATTTAAAGAAAAAAATTGAAAATTTGATTCAAACCATTCAAATCGGTTGATCCGTGCTTCCGAATGTGAACGGAAAATTGTATCCACACACACACACATCCGCATTTTCTAAATTATACCAAAATGTTCAGAAACATCTGAAACGTAAAGATATGTAAAAAAATTCATTTTTAGACGATTACAAATTCCCTACTGGAAGTTAAAACAGCCAATACAAAACATTAAAAACAATTGGCAATTAAAATAAAAATTCCAGAACAGGTACAACCATCAATTTATTAAACTATTATCATTATTTCGCAGTTACAAATTTTGACACATGTCAACATGTCAAAATTCGATACCCATCATTTTCCTTTTTTATACTTTTAAAATTGAATTTTCAACAAAATGGATCAAAAAAATCCATATCCATTGACGGCGAGATCAAGAGCGAAGTATGAAGAAAAAATTCTTGAGGTGAAGACCAAAGAAAGGGACGAAATGAAGACGCTGCTGAAGAAACGATACGACGACCTGATGAACATCAAGAGCCACCTGGATGACCAGAAAAGGTAATTGACACACATGATAGAAATTAAAGTTACACTACCATTTATTCAAAAGTATGGTATTTTTTGATGATTAACTATTTTAAAGTAGAGGGCAAAAAATGTGCACCAGCCATGGAGTTAAATCAGGCGATAAACGAGATAAACCGCCACATTGTCATACGAACTTAATCGTTTGTTACTATGTATATTTATTATTGGATAAAATATAATTAATTATGTCCAAAAATAACCAAAATCTGGTAGGAGGGCTTTTGACCCGCCATTTTGAGCTTTTAATTTTTTTCTTTATCTTCTATATATATAAAAATAAGTCGGGTTTTCCTTCCTGACGATATAACCCCAGAACGCACGAACCTATTTCGACAATTTTGCATTCTTTGGAAAGGTCTCGGGCTCGGGTGCATGGCATCGTGCCCTAATGCAAATTGCTGGAACTTCACGCACCGTAAAAATTCGAGTAATGACATTAGTGAGAATTATCAGAATTATGCTTGGTTAAGTCAACGAGCAATTCTTGCCGCCAAGAAATATGATGTACACGCACTGAATTTCACCATTCAATCAAAAATTCTGGCGATTTGGTGACATACCAATGATTCCGACAGGTTTTCCGTTTGACTTCAAACGATTGCAATTTCCAGTTCGCCTTGCGTTCGCAATAACAAGTCGCAATGCCAATCTCTTAGTGTTTGCGGGATAAATTTCAAATAGATTATTTAGAAAATCATTCTTTTTCACATGGGCAGTTACACGTTGCCTGTTCACGAGTTGGAAAACCATCCGCTTTTGTTTGTGTTAACGTCAGACCAAAAAACAAAAAATGTGGTTTACCAAAGAGCACTTCAATGAAACGGATAATTTGCGGATTCACTTTCATTTACTTAGAGAGTTCAACTAAAAAACACTTCATTTTTGTAATCGAAATAAATTCATTACTGTTGTATAATATAATCAATTTTTTTCTTTTAAAATATAAAACAAACAAAAAATTTCTTCATTTTTCTCACGAAACCATCTGGTGGCGAACCGGAGTTCGTAGGGTTTGCTAGTTATTATGTAAAAATTAGTTGTTAATAATACATGGCTAAGACAACATCGACGTTTCATTTGAGTTTATTATACAATTATATTTTCTTTTAATTTTAGAAAGATGAAGGACTGTTGCAAATATTACGCCCAAGAGAAGAAAAAACGTCAAGAAAAAGAACGCGAACAATTGGCCAAGGAATTAAAAGAAGAGTTAGGAATCGAACTTTCTGAATTGCCTGAAAATAGTTCGGTTGTCGAAAAATTTAAACAGATGAAGGAACGAAAGAAACAAATCGAGAAAAATAAAGTAAAGAGAATAAAATAATAAAATCGTTAATGACCCGTAGCAGTTACGTAACTTGGAAGAAACACAGAACTCACTAATGTAAACGTTGTAATGATTTCGTTCTTGCCACGTTTACCGTGTAAATGTGGATGTGTCTCTAATGCTACATACAAATTTAATGAAATTTTCTGCAAAAACAAACAATTTTCGATATAAGTTATAATAAGTACAATGTTTTCAATGTTTTCATTGAAAATAATTATTAGAATGGCAACTAAGTAAGTGCGGATATATTTTCACCGTCTTTTCTCAATTCTTAGTCGCTATAAACAGCTCATAACTTTTTGTGAGCTTAAAATGCCTTTTTACCTTTGCAACAATTAAAAAGGAAATTAAGATAAAACTAGTTGGTATTGGTATTTTGCCTTGAGGCAAGTTACATGAACTTCCCGATATGTGAAAATAGTCGACTTAATAAAAAATAAATCAATTTATGAGTGATTAAAAGTATTCCGAGTGGATTTATTACACATTATTGAAAATAAACGAACACGTTAAACTCGGAGTATTTTCTAAAAGCATTTTTTTTAAATTCAATAATTTTTGTAATTGAACCAGTTTCCGTAGGACTTTAATAGTTTAGTATGTTCAATAACACCAAGTACTCTATCGTTATACTAAGTGAATCGTCAAATTTTAATTTCAACCAACGTCAAGAAAACTACTCAAACTTTAATGAATTTTTAGAACTAAACTACTTGTCGGAAGGCCGTAATATTTCAGTAAGTTCTATAAGACCATGATATATCTCCAAAAAGAGTTCCATAAAAACCGGCTTAATTTTTTTTTTCAACAGCTAATCATAAGAAAACGGCTCGGTAGATTTTCACCTAAAACTAATCAGTATCATTCCCAACTAATATCTTTCGAACAGTTTTTGATTTTTTAAAATCGGTTCGGTAGTATGAGCTTAAATGTGGACGAAATGTTTAACACTTTTTTCCAAATTACAAAGAAACGGCTCGGCCGATCGTCGCACAAAACTGAGAAACGATAATCCTCATCGAGCGAGATACATCAAATGGCTTTTACATTTTTGAAATCGGTTCAGGCATTTTTGAGCAACCGTAGATGAAAGTTCTAATTTTGACAAACGTCAGAAAAACGATACTAATTTTTGCAAACTTTGACAATTTTTTAAAATTGAACGAATTGTCGTAGGGCCGTAATATTTTAGTAGGATCTAGAAGACTATGGTATCTACCATCAAAAATTTTTTTTTATAAAAATCGAGAAAAAATTTTTTTTAACACTTTATTACAAGAAAACGGCCCGGCCGATCTTCACCAAAAACGAATCAGGTCGATTCCCAACCAATATCTATCGAACGGTTTTTGAATTTTCAAAATCGAATCAGAATTGCGGGCTGAAACGTGGACGAAAAATTTTTCACTTTTCTGCGATTTACAAAGAAACGGCCCAGCCGATCGTCGCACAAAACTCAGAAACGCTAGTCTTCCTCGAAATACATGGAATGACTTTTTGAAATCGGACCAGCTGTTTTGGAGAAAACGTCGAAAAATCTGTTCACACACACGCACACACGCACACACACACATACTTTTCCCTTAAATTTGGTCTCATTCGATTCAGAATGGCTTGAAACGTCGAGAAAACATAAAATTAGCGAATCGGATTTTTTGATGAAAACATAAACTTCTCCTTCGAGAAGTTAAAAAAAAATTAGTCACTGCTGGACATCTAAATGAACAAGAGTATTTTACATTTGGACTACCTCAGTAAACTTTAAAACTTAATTGAAACCATCTAAGAGTAAAAAACGCACTTATTAGGCAACCTTAAGAATCAATTTGTGTTTTAGGAATCACAAAATAAGTTCATATTATAAATAATTTTACACTTGGTGTTCAAATTGTTAATAGAATTAAAATACACATTTATCAAAATATAGACAAAATTAATTAATTAATAATAAAATAAATAAACAAGAAGTTGAACGATAAAATTAATAATTAGTCTCAAGAAAGTAATTGCTTTTGAGTTGCTTTTAGATCGCGCCAAAAGACGATGGGTCTTACTAAGGTTTGTCGATTTTCAAAAACCGGTTTTTGGCGAAAATTTATGGAATTCGAAAACCGATTTTTTATGGAACACACCGATTTTTTATGAAAAAAAGTCGGTTTTCACTGTATAAATGGAAAATGACAAATATAGCCAAATATAAAAGATAGATGGAAGCATTTTTTTTTAAAAAAATGTATTATTTTTATTTATTCGAAAACTTTCATTTCACTATCATAAAAATATTTTCATTCTAATATGTGAAAATGATGCATGAATAACGAATAATTATCTTCAAAGTTATTTAATCAAGATAAACTAGTATTTTTTAGTTCTATTAATTAAAATTAAAATAATTTTGTTTAAAATAGTTTTGTTTGTTTACTTTCTATAAAATTGAACAATAAACAAATTCAGTCAAATACTGCTCTGAATCATACTAAATTTGCGGATAAATTACAGAATATTCGAGCAAAAATTTTTTTTCTATATAAAATTCGAAAACCGGTTTTCTGAAATGTCGGTTTTTGTATAAACCTTAGGTCTTACTATATTACTATATAACTATTCAATTTATTTTAAGATTCTTCAAGACAAATGCATAGTTCAAAAATTGCTAGATGAATACAAGTTAGAAGAAAAAGAACGAAGAAAAAAGTTGGGCCTGAAAGCACCAAAAAAGTTAGTTTGCGTAAGACCTAAATCTATGGAAGTCTCTGAAGCTACTAAATCCAGTGTTAAAGACCACGAAGAAGTTCCTGAAGAGATCGAGGAAGAGCTTTCTTGTAATTGCGAAGAATTTAGTGATTTTGCACTTTACAAAGAGCCATCGGACATCAGTTGCAGATGCCTAATGGTAAAAAATGGAAAACTAACACAAATGTTTCTGATTTTGATAATATTAAAAACCTGGATATTCTTCCATCAGGGATTACCATTAGAATACTATGGTGAAGACCAGACACCTCCATCACCTAGATCAACGTACTTCGAAGCCCTTCACTCTCCAATTCCAGTCAAAACCTTAACGTTACCCCTGAACCAAGAGCTTTTGGGACCAGAAGAAAAAGGTCTTATATCAAGACCTTATCCAGTTGTATTTAACGACTACAAAAGTAACCACACATACAAAACCAAATTCAGCCTGGTCAATATCAGCCTGGATGTAATCTGGTGCCGATTTAGGGCAATCGAGATACACAACGATGATATCGATCCAAATGAACTAGAGGTAGGTCACAAATAGTAGCATAATCTTATATATAAAAATGGAGCTCTCGATCAAATGATTCAGTAAAACTCGAAAACAGCTAAACCGATTTGGCCAGTCTTAGTCTTGAAAAATTCATGCCATTCAGTAGGCTGTCGGAAAGGTGAGAAATTATTTCAAATCCGCGTACAAACTTTACATTTTTAATTTGAAAATTTTTGTAGAAGCGTAATTTAAATAAAACAATGGACGGCGGCTAATACGTCAAATGTCAAACGTTTTTGACAGATGATGTTCAATTACGTTTAAGAATGCTTTACATGAATATTATTTAATTATGATTAAATTGTAGTAAGTAGTTTTGTTTGTAGTTTTATTTATACACAAAAACGTTTGTAAAAGGGCCGCAAGTGTTACTAGAGACTCAAAATATCAACTCATTTGAAATGTTATATGAAAATGCACTTTTTGGCATGTTTTTCTCAAACACGGTGCTCTGAAGGATCCCATTTGTATAATTATATTCTCATTGGTAGTTATAAAACATTTTCTAGGTTATATTATGTTTTATTCATATTATTTAAATTCAGAACCAAAGTTTGGTATCGATTAAAGGGACATTTTGTCGAATAACATTTTTCCCAGTTATAATTTCCCAGAATTTATCGACGAATATATAGTAATATATGAAGGTCCGGGGTTAAATAGGTCTACCACCGTTGTGTCAAAAATCAGTAAAGTTAAGCATTGTTTAACAACAATATTTGAAAGTAGAGGGAAAAAGATGTATAACCAGCTATAACCTTGATTCTTATGACTTTGCTATCGGGAGATAAACGGTAATCTTTAAAAATCCACAATAAAAGTATTTTCTTCCGTTGGTAGTTTTTTAGCATTAGTTAAAAATGTAATTGTTTTGTAAAATACCTTTAAAATTAAAATAAGACAATAAACCTGTTTGTCACCCTACCGTTCCAAGTTACCCCATCTATGGGGTATAAAGGTCTAGATAACAAACTTTTGAAAGACGGCAAAAAAGCACATTTCTACAATGATGAAGTAGAAGGCAGTTTTACTAAATTAGTCAGATAATTGTTGGTTTGAAATTTGTTATTTGTTGTGATATAATTGTTATGGTTTTCACAATATAGTTTATATTTGCTCAAAGTCAAATTGGATCTTTGTGCCTCGCTCTGCTATACATATATACTTTTTATTGAATTTACTTTAATTCATCGTATGTTACTTGAAACTTTCCAAAAAAGCAGATCAAACAAAAAATACTTAATTAATTTCTATCTCTCTTCGCAGAAATTAGAAAAATTTTTATAAGCTCAGTAGTATTATTTAGAATTATACACAAAATCCAGAATCCAAAATGATTCTGAAAAACTTGAAACATAATTAATAAGTCGAAAGACCAAAAAAGACTTGGATGGATTATACCATGTTTTCTATAGAAAGTGTATAAAACTTCCAGTTTGATTGTATTGACAAAATATAGACAAACTAATGGGGTTTATTGTTTTTATAATACCTCATTGTATATAACATTCAAGCAACACATCCTTATACACTAAAAGTATTAATATTTTTGATTCTCTAGAAACTGTTTAGAATATACCTTACTTAGCAAAACAACGTTTGCCGGGTCAGCTAGAAAAAAATATATTCCAAGTTTGTCTTTTATTTAGGTGTCTCCTGTATCTCAACAGCGCATTTCACCAGGTTTAAATTATAGCTACGTCGTTCGTTTTAAGCCTCGTCATTTGCATGGAGAGCTGCACGCCACTGCGTTTTTTGATACATTGCGAATTGTTCCTAAACCCAAACAACAGCCGAACCAGAAACCAAAATTCTTAGATGTTTGTCCAAAATGGAAAGAAGTGGGGTACAAATCTACATCCAAAGGTGTCAATGGACATTTCAAGGTTCCTATTCAGTGTATTGAGGAAGGTTTGAAGGTGTTTGTTGGGCCAGAAATAGTCAATTTTAGGTAAAAAAAATTAAAGCATCTACGTTAACTCAAAATACTAATTTATTGATGGTCAGTGCAGCATAGTTCTAGAAATTAAAGTATGTATGATCAGTTTGTTTGTTGAAATCAATAAGCTGCAAAAAGATGCATATACTCAGACTTCAACATTAAATAAAACTAGTGGTGTATGGCATCATGCCTTAAGGCAAATTGCTGGAACTTCTCGTACCGTAATGAAATATTCGAGAAATTTTAAACGTTTTCAAATATATTATTACAAATACTGTAACTTTCATTATTTTTATCTTGCTATCTTGTTATATCTAATTAGGGAATGCAATACCGGTATACCAGTATACCGAATTACCGGTAAACCGCCCGATTTTTCACGCTATTTTCGGTATTTTTACATAAGCGCTATTTCATACATAATACACTAAAGTTTAAATTTCTCGGAACAAATTTATCTTAAGTTCCATAATCGCATAAACAGCTATATCTTCAAGTGATTCTATGAGATAAACAAATGTCAAATATTATCTCAATTCGTCATTAGTGAGCGAGTTTTCAAGGATTTTTGGACCCCCCCTCCCCTTGGTGATCCATGGTGATATTCAAAATTACCCCCCCTCCCCCACCAAACATCACGTGTATTTTCAGTTACGTAAATTATTTAATTTTTTTTTGAAAATGTTTGATTTTTTTTTTAAAAGTCAGTTAAAAAATAAATACACGTGCTATCTTACTATACCCCTCCCTCCCCCAGGTGATATTTCGTGATTTTTTGTCAAATTAAATTATTATTTAAAAAAATAAACTTATTGTTTTATTTTATTGTTTAGTTGAATATAGTTTTAGTTGTATATACATTTTTTTATATTTGTACTAGTAACTTTCAATTTTGTTTATGTTTGTTTTAGATAATAAAAATACCGGTAATTTACCGGTATTCCGGTTTTAAAATGAAAAATTACCGAACAACCGGTATTGAAATTTTTTGTCGGTATTGCATTCCCTATATCTGATTATGAGCAAATAAAACGTAAATCGTAAATCAATTTTTCTCCAAAACATTAACAATCGTCATTTCATTTCGAATTCAATTTCAAAAAAATAGTTGCCTAATTTGCACATAATTGAAAAAGTGCTCCCTTATAGTCACAGTCTAAACGCATTTACAAATAATTCTGTGCGATATTTTCACTTATACTGTGCTTAGCTGGGCGGCATTTTCACATTTTTCAATAGTTTTCACATAATTGAAAAAGTTCTCCAGTATATAAACGGTCTAAAAGCACTTGGGTAAACACTTGTACCAGAGTGGCGCTTAGACTGTGGTTAGCCCGGGTAATTTTTTGAATTTTTTTTAAATCCAAAATTACAACAATATTTTATGGAAAATAAAAAAAAGAAGTAATAATTTTTTATCCTCAGAAGCAATTGTTTTATCAATACAAGTAGAAGGTTTTTTAGATCATTCAAATCCGATGACCTGTTCTTTCAAAAACCCGATTTCTATTTTCTGCACTCTTTGCTCCGTATGTCCATTACGGCTGGACCTGCCTTTGTCAAAAACTAATCAGCACATCTCCCTATCAATAGGGATCGAATGTTTTTTAAACAAACATTTACAAAAAACAAACATACACACACACACATCCATTTAGTTTCTGAGGTATGCCTCTTAAAAATGTTGAGAAACCTTGAAAACGTCGAGAAATGCAAAAATTTCCATTTTCGATTTTCGGTCCATTACTATAACTACCCTACGGGAGGTTAACAAACAAGGAATAATGTCACGATAACAGAATTCTAGATGGTGCAGTTATAATAAGATTTTTCCTCGTTTTTCCCGGTAAATAATTCTATTTCATTTACATTTTAGGCCAGTTCCAATTTGGAAATTTTCCGAAGACCTCCACAACAGTTGTCCCCAAAAAGATCACGACGAAGTCCGCGTCATCAGTATCAAAAACACGAGCAGAGTCGATTGCGAATTTAACATAATTTGCAAAAACCAGAAAAAATATGAAGACCCCGACGACGACAGTTGTGAATTGGAAAACCAAGAAGAAGAACCTATAGATCCATTTTTTAAAAACTTATTCGAAGAATGTCTAGACCATTGTTTTTTACCATTCAGGTTCCAACCTCCGGTGAAATATTACGCCCAGGAATTACTGGCTGGACAAAGTGTTGAATTAAGGGTTAGATTTGCACAAGCTGATATCGTTGGCAATCACTGTTGTCAGTTTGTGGTGCAATTTAGGAATCCTTATATGAGGAAATTACTGATGGAGAAGGAGTTTAGGTATGATCGAAATACAATACTAGCAAGGAGGGCGTCGGGTTTACTTTTCTGGTATTTTTATGAAACTTGGCATGGTAATAGAAATGACAGTCAAAATAAACACCTTAAAATATTATAAGCCTATAATATTTTAAGGTGTAATATTGATAAGTATATCTTCTTATTCTTATATATAAAAATGAATCGTAAAATGTGTTGGTAAGCGCATAACTCAACAACGTCTGGGCTAATTTGGCCAATTCTTTTTTTAAAATGCTCGTTCAAGTCCAAGGATGGTCCTTACGGCGAGAAAAAATCGAATAATTGCCGGGAAAAAACCCTAAAAACAGCCCTTTTCTTTTCACATACAAACGTTTTCTAACTAAAACGTAGAATCAATTTGAGCTTTATTGCTATTATATTATCATATTAAATTACGAGCACTCACTGTATGCTTTTCCTTGACGATTATTCGGATTTTGATAAATCTTTCTGAAGTTAGTTAAGGAAATTTTTTGGGATGTATGTGATTATAAAGTACTGGGATGTATGTGCAATATTGTAGAAATAAATCGAAAAAAATGCAAAAAACGACATGTAATTGTTTGCATTGAAAATAAATGAAAACTATCATCTGCCAAAAAATTCAATTTACTTATGAACCTAGACAATATTAGAATATGTATAATAAATTCATGATTATGAATAAGAAAAATGAAATGTCTACATTATTATTGCCAAAAAGCAGCTGAGATGTGCCAGAAATTAAAATAATATAAAATACAGTATATGTATGGCAGATTGAATGATACACATATGAACAGGATGTGACAAATTAATTCACTTAAAATATGAAATTAAATAATAATCAGGGCCGGTCCTACCTTTAATGCGATGCATGCAAAAAATACGAGCGCACGCCTTAGGGGGCGCCAACACAAGATTCGGATATCAAATTTTCACTATATTTTTTTTTCAATATATAATTTTTTTGCATCTTTTACTAATCTTTCCATAATATTTTTAAAATTCGTAAAAAATTCACTTTATAACAACAAATGGAAAAGTAAATATGAATACATACAATTCGGCCCTCACGATATCGATTGAGAGAAGTTTAAGATGCAATTTTGGATATCTTAAACAATAAAAAATTGAATTAATTTAATTCAACACGAATTCCAGTGTTATGTTATGGTTATGTTATAACGTTTAAAAAACTTCAATTTCCAATATAGTTTTCTATATTTTGTATCGCTCATATTTTAAATGTATATGCATTTTGGCGTGAAGAGTAATTTAAAAAACAATAATTATTATTTTTGGGTAAACGGTAAATATTAGTAAATTATATTAAAAAATTGTACACACAAAGTTGTAAAGTACAAAGTTGTAAAAAATATTCCATCAGCAATATTTTCTTTCATATATATCATTTTTGTTCTCAAAATAAACGCAAATCGATAATAATAATAGACATTTTACTAAACAAAAATTAAAAACCTTTTAAAAAAATGCATACATTGACGGGATTTGAACCCTAACTTTTTTATCTGTAAACAAGAGCATGAAAATTGGGAGTTTGTGACCTAAACGACTGAGCTACCGAGACAATTTATTATGGAACACTAAAGGCGGCATATTTATCACAACTTCTATTATTTTTTATAAATACACCACTTTCTATAGGCCTATAATAATTTAGGCTCTTCAGTTTGACTATCAACTCTATCACCATGCAAAGTTTCATCAAAATCCCAAAAAAATAATCCTGATGTTCTCCTCGTAAAGTTGACATGGTGGATAAAAATATATATTTCTAGGTTAACTGCTCGTACTCTACCACCACCGATTACAATATACCCTAAAGCCATCGACATGGGTGCATGTCTCTTAACAAAGGCATCTTTACCCACTTCACCCAAAAAGAAGGACACTACACCTACGTGTGGGGATTCAACGACGCCACTGGTCAGGTAAATTGTTATCTAACAGCTCCATAAAGCATTATTAACTTCCCGTTATAGAAATCGAAAATGAAAATTTTTCCATTTCTCGATGTTTTGAAGGTTTCTGAACACTTTTGAAGGGCATACCTAAGAAACTAAATAGAGGTGTGTGTGTGTGTGTGTTTTATATGGCCGCATTTTTTGTCCACGTTTTCGGTCGCACGAATCAACCGATTTGAATGGTTTAACTAGCTGTAAGTGGAATTTTGTCTTAAGGCAATTAAGGCATCGTGCCTTGAGGCAAATTGCTGGAACTTCCCGTACCAAAAATTATTATTTTTTCAAAAGCGATTAACATTTTGGAAAAAATTTTACTTCGAAAAAATTATATGTTTGAGAAACAACAAAAAAATTGTTTGAAAAAAAAAGTTTCTTTATTTTGGCATAGTTTGGAAATTCTGAACTTTTTTACAAAGCAATCGTACTGCTTTAACTGCATAGACGAAATGTCAAAGCGCGTAAGCGCCGCGTCGCCGTCTAACGGATAAACATTGGTACGGAACTCATAGGAAAGTAAACAAAATTCATACTTATTGTAAAAATCTATAAAATATCTTATAATTTGATGTGCATATGTCTAATGATCACTTTTGACCGCCGAATGGCTTTTTGTTTTACTTTTTTTATTAGATCTCCGAAACCGCTAGACCTGCCTTTATGAAAATTTGATCAATTCTTCATCTTGTCAATACAAGTAAAATGTTTTTTGAATTACGTGTTACCGTTTTTGGCACTTTTTGCCCCGTATCTTCGGAACGGCTAGACCTGCCTCTATCAAAAACTAATCAGCACGTCTCCTTATCAGTACGAATCGAATGTTTTTAAAATTATTTAAATCGGTTGATCGGTGTTCTGGAAATCGTCGACGAAAATTTGTATCCGAACACACACACACACGCACACATACACACACACACACATACATCCATTTTTTCTAAGGTATGCCAAAATATTCAGAAACCTTTGTAACGTCGAAAAATGCAAAAATTTTCATTTTCGATTTTTTTGCGATTACTATAACTTACCCTACGGAAGTTAAAAAACTTTCTGCTTGTATTGACAAAACAATTGCTTTCGAGGATAAAAAATTATTACATATTTTTTTATTCTTCATTATTTATGAATATTTTTGTAATTTTGGATAAAAAATTCAAAAAATTATCCAGGCTAAGCACAGACTAAGCACCACTCTGGTACAAATGTTTACCCAAGTGCGTTTAGACTGTTTATGTACTGGAACACTTTTCCAATTTTGTGAAAACTATTGAGAAATGTGAAAATGCCGCCAAGCTAGGCACAGTATAAGTGAAAATATCGCACAGAATTATTTGCAAATGCGTTTAGACTGTGACTATACGGGAGCACTTTTTCAATTTTGTGTAAATTAGGCAATTAAACTATTCTTTTCTAAATTGAATTCGAAATGAAATGACGATTGTTAATGTTCTGGAGATAATTTGATTGATTTATGATTTACATTTGATTTTACTCAGATATAACAAGATAGCAAAAATAATGAAAGTTACAGTATTTGTAATAATATATTTGAAAACATTTAATATTCCTCGAATATTTCATTACGATACGGGAAGTTCTAGCAATTTGCCTAAAGGCACCATGCCATACACCACTAGTTTACTATTATTTCTTATGTAGATTTAATGGTGGCGGTGAATCTTGGCCAAAACCGCCGCCTCCGTTACGTTACAAAGATTTCTTTGACGTGACGAATGAAACGACACGAGCGATTTGTGTGACGGCGCGGCCGCCTAAGGAGTTAAGGTCACGTGTGAAGTTGGCACCGGGGAGGACAATCATACCAGTAAGTAGAAAAAAAAAGAGCGCGATTGAAGTAAAACTTTTTTGCATTCTAGCAAAAATAAATACATCATATAACAATTTAGTATAATTTGTATTAGTCTTGTATTTGTATTTGTATTAATACAAATTTCCAGTCACGTTTTCGGGCGCACGGATCAACCCATTTCAATGGTTCAAAAAACATTCGATTCCTATTGATAGGGAGATGTGCTGATTAGTTTCTGGCAAAGGCAGGACCAGCCATTTCAAAGATACGGAGCTAAATGCGCAAAAAATGGCATTTTTTGAGAGAACTAATCGTCTGATTTAAATGATTCAAAGAACTTGCTGCTTGTCTTAACAAAATAATTGATTTTGAAAAAAAAAAAAATTTTTTGTTTCAACTTTTTTCCTAATTTTTTTTTTGTATATCGAAAATAATTCAGATTTTATTTTTAATGCTGACTAAAGTTCTACTATACTATAAACAAATAATTTCAACTTTGCAATTCAGTTTATATAATTCTTATAAATATTAGACAATATTACAATATTTATAATAACAATAATAATCTATTTGGAAACATTCAGTATTCCTCGAACATTTCGTTACGGTACGGGAAGTTCCAGCAATTTGCCTTAAGGCATGATGCCATACACCCCACTATTTTATATATGTATTTATCTACTTATTTAGTTATTTATTTATCTATGTATTCAACTAGTTATTTTTCTAGTTAGTTATCTTATTATCTATTTATGTATTTATCTATCTATATATCTATCTATGTAATTTTCTATTCATTTATTTAATTTTTTATTACAATTCATTTGTGTATACTTTCTACTGGTTTACACTTTTTGTATTTAATTCTGTTTTTTTGCTGTTGGAAATTTTATTTAAATGGTCTTAAAATTTTAAATTATAATACACCGATGATGAGACAAACCTAGTCTCGAAACGTTTGTAAAATTAATATTATTTAATAAAATAGTTTAGACTTAGAGAAACATTATGAATTTGAAAATGCGCGCCATTGTTAAATGTGAAAGCGATATGAGAAGTGTCTCATCTTTCTCTAAGTATACTCTATGCTCCAAATGTCAAATAATAAATTTAATTTAAGTTGAAATCAGTTATTGTATTGAAGTTGAAAAGGATTGTTGATTAAACTAGGTTATTATTTAGCCCGCGCCTATTTTGGAATTATTTCAATTATTTCGTAAGTGAGTATAAGCAGTTAAAATATTTAAAAATGTCAGAAGAAACAATTATGACAATGAATGATCCGGCAATTAAAATTGAACCACCAGAATATTCAGAAGAAGATATTAAACACGAAATTCAGGATGATATTGATGTTTTTGATGGTATTGTTAAATCTGAATCGTGTTCTGAGGATGATGAAACCTGTTTAGAAAATTTCATGAACTCTGAAGTGACAATCGAAGAAGAAGTGAAACAGGAGTTAGTCGAGAGATCAGCTTATGAATGTGACATTTGTGATCAATCATTTGCAGAATCTGATCAATTAAAAGAGCATATGGTCGATCACAAGCCTAGTAATAGCAAAGAACGCCCTTTAAAATGCGAAATATGTCATAAGACTATCAAACAAAAAGGTTACCTGAAAACTCACATGCTTTTGCATAGTGGAAAACGCCCCCATGAATGCAGTATATGCAACAAGACATTCACACAAAGAAGTAATTTGAATAAGCACATGATCATTCACATTGGTGAGCGTTCCTACATTTGTAGTATATGCAATAAGACATTCACACAACCAAGTGATCTGAATAAACACATGAACATTCACTTTGGTGAGCGACCACATCAATGCAGTATATGCAATAAGACATTCACACAATTCGGTAATCTGCAAAGACACATGCTGATTCACAAAGGAATACGCCCTCATCGATGCAATGATTGTAATAAAACATTCACACGATTCTATCATCTGCAAAGACATATGCTGATTCACAAAGGAACACGCCCTCATCAATGCAATGTTTGTAATAAGACATTCACACAATTTGGAAGTCTTAAACGGCACATGCAAATTCACAAAGGAATATGCCCTCATCAATGCAATGATTGTAATAAAACATTCACACGATTCGATCATCTGCAAAGACACATGCTGATTCACAAAGGAAAACATGGCAATTTATAGTCGAAAATGTAATAATAATCAATGAAATATAAACATTTCTTAAATTGAATTTAAATATTAGGAAAAAAAGTTAATTAGGATAAAATATTCTTCTCAAATTTGTAAAAGAATGTATAAATAGTATAAAATAAACAGTAAACATCACATTATATTCATTTATCGTTAAACCAGGCAATTGTTACTTAATATATCACTTTATTGGTTCCTTTTTAACTTTTCTTAGGGTAAGTTATAGTAATGGGTCGAAAATCGAAAATGAAAATTTTTGCATTTCTCCATGTTTTGAAGGTTTCTGAACATTTTGGCATAACTCAGAAAAAATGGATGTGTGTGTGTGTATGTATGTATGTATGGATACAATATTTCGGTCACGTTTTCGTGCGCAAGGATGAAACGATTTAAATGGTTCAAAAAACATTCAATTCCTATTGATAGGGATATGTGCTGATTAGTTTTTGACAAAGGCAGGTCCAGCAGTTACGGAGATAAAGAGCAAAGAGTGCAGAAAATAAAAATCGAGTTTTTGAGAGAACGGAGCATCCGATTTGAATGATCTAAAAAACATTTAATTAGTAATGATTGGGAGAAGTGTTTATTAGATTTTGGCAAAGGCAGGCCCAGCCATTTCGAAGATACAGAGCTAAATGTGCAAAAAATGGCAGTTTTTGAGAGAACTAAGCGTCCGATTTTTATTATTCAAAGAACTCTCTGCTTGTCTTAACAAAATAATTGCTTTTGGAAAAAAATGTTTCTAATTTGTTTTTTTTGTATATGGAATTTTTTGAAAACTGAACATTTTTTAAGCAATCGCGCTACATAGTTGATTTGGAGTCGAAATATCAAAGCGCGTAGTCGTTTAAAGTGTAAACAGAACCCATATAAATGTACACAAAATGTACACAAGGCACTCGACCTTGCCGTAACGCACCTCCGTTGCATTTATACAGATTTACACCCTAGTCGCGCCTAAAGAAGTTTTACTTCAAAAATGTCATCCTTCACATCCCAAATCTCTCCAAGCCGTTTGTGCCTGCATTTTTGAAATGTCTAAAAGTACAACTTTTGGTCACCACGTAACAAATTGTCTTTTACCCCCAGGGTTCATCATCGATCCAGTTCACCGTTCACTTCCAACCAGACATGGGGCTAATAAAAACCAAATACTACTCCAAAGAAACCAGAATCTTAGAATTCCCAATCTCCATATGCTGTTCCCAAACTAAACCAGCAGGCGATCCTGAACATTACGAAACTGATTACGGACTTTGTCCTCCAGATACTGTCACAGTCTACTCTGTTTTGACTTACGGATTGACGATTGAGCCACAATATATAGATCTAGGTGTTGTCAACACCCATGAAACCGTCTATGCAGATTTGACACTGAAAAACGAATCCGTTTTGTACAAGACAAGTGTGTTCCCATATTTGCCCAAATGTTTGACAATTGAACCAGGCTATGGGATAACTGAGATGCTGCCGAAGGAGGAGGTCAAGTTTAGGCTGTTTTTCAGCCCTAGTGTTGATGACATCAAAGGTAAGGGTAAAGGATATATGGGTCATTCTTTTACAAATCGTACGGATTTTCGAAAAAATAAAATGTCACATTTTAGAATTGATATACAGTAGAACTCCAATTATCCGAACTCCAATCATCCGAACTCCAATTATCTGAACTTCGACTATCCGAATCGCCGATTATCCGAATCACTTACAGAAAAAAAAATTGTCCAAAAAAAGTCTAAGTGCGCTATTATCCTTCCACCAGCAAAGCCAGTGTAGGCACATTGTTTGTTTTGATATGACGGAGATGTTTACAAAACAATGATTTTTATTTCTGAACTTGTACATAAGTACATTTCATTTATATTTAAAACATGTGAAAATGTCATGTTTCTTTCATTTAATTCAATAAAAAAATAGTACAATATCAAAACGTAAATTTTTTCTCTCCAATGGCAATTTTAAAAACAAACTCCGATTATTCGAATATTTGATTATCCGAATGGGTCCCGGTCCCCATTAATTCGGATAATTGGAGTTCTACTGTATATATATAAAATATCAGATATTATACATAAAATCATTTCACACGTATTTCAGGATTTTGCTGAAAAATTTTTTTACGTAAATATTTACGATTGAAATATGGATTTTTTACTCAATTTCTATGAACATCATCTGTGGTAATTTAATTATCTCCGGATGTGCTGATCGGATCAGTATTATTATTTTTTATTACACTCATATTGAAGTAAACTTTGTAATGATTAAAAAAAATTTTCTTTGTTTTTGCAATTTTCTTAACAATAACAACCCTTAAATATTTACAAAGGTTTTACTCAGCCTTACCCCAACTTGAATCGATCCAAAAAAAAACATATTGTTTCTTTTTTTTCCGGCAACAAAATTCTTTTTACAATTTGTTGGAGACTTTATTACATCGAAAGATATTAAATATTTTCAAGCGCGAGCCGCGCTTTTCTCGTCGGGGACATCAAAGACTTGTACTCATTTGTCACTTTCGAATGACTATCTTATTGTTTTTCGGTTGAAAAATATTTTATAATTTCGCTTCTGGCGAAAAATGTATAGTCGAAAAAAAAAACATAAGGAGAGAGCGGAGCTTAAAAGTTCGTGGGTAAAATATCCACTGCCAATATCTCAAAAACAAGTAAAGTTAGAAATTTTTTAACAACAATATTTTAATCGAGGTGTCAAGGTCTGGATGGTGTACGGTTTGTAAAAGAATGACCCATATGTTTTATTAAGGGGCACAACTAGTGTAGCCGCCTAAAAAAAGGTGATTTTTGGGAATTTATATTAAAAATACTACTTTATCAATCATTTCAAAGAAAGAATACATAGTAAAATTTTTGAAGATAAAAATCAAATATTTTTTAAGCTATCGTCGATCTCCAACGGAACGACAAAAAAAAGGCCCTTCACTGCTGTAGTGATTCCGGTCTTCTACGTGGATAAAATTAAAGAAAAAATCTCGTTAAACTAGATAATATTGTCTGTAAAATGACCTACAATAAAAAAAAATCAAAAATAGGCAAAATGGCAGCGTTTTTTTTTAAAAATGTCGAATTTTACCCAAAATTTTGGTCGTTTTTGGACTGCCAAAATTCGATTTTTGATCCGATCAAATAATCAATAGTTCATTTTACGGAGAACTATATATAGAATATGTAATAAAAATTCGTTAGTGATCGGATTATTAGTTTTTGAGTAATCGCTGCAGCAAATTCGGAAAATGCTGTTTCGAGAAAAACGCGTTTAGATAAAATGATCGTTATACTATATACTATATACATACTCTTTAAATGGCTGTGACTCAAAAACTATTTAAGATATCGATTTAAAATTTTGGTATGTTATTTTTGAAGGTATAGCCTATCGAAATATCGAAAAATTGAAAATTCGATTTTTTTATAGTTGTGCCCCTTGGTAAATGTGATGTATTTTACTATTTCCTTTACCCAGGTAATGAGATTGGAGTACCCGGCAAACGTGGTTATTGGTCTTTTGATTTGGATTGCACAACAGTTGAGGAATTGGATACAACAAAAGTGTTCAAAAAAGGATTTTCAGACGTTGAGGATAGTTTCATAAAATTAAGTGTCAGCAATAACAGTAAAAAGTCTCCCACAACATCAGATAAACTTGAGATGAGGTTGTCCGATTTTCAACAATGGAAGTCGGATCATGGTTCAATGGATTTGCATTTTTCCGGTGTACTGAAAGCTGAAGTCTTATCAAGGTAAAATAAATACATCATATAACAATTTTGAATAATGTTTATTACTAATATGGTAACACTCGTGATGCACACATTTATTATTGTCAACCATTATACACATTTATATATTAACTAGATGACCCGACAGACGTTGTCCTGTACCCACATCCATATTTTTTTCATATCATATACTAATATTTACCGTTCAGTTAAAAATAATTATTGTTTTTCGAATTACTATTTACACCAATATATGAGTGATGTTAAATGTAGAACTGCTTCAAATATAATGATGATTCTCAATTCCCACAGTTAACACTTTAATTATCCCTTTAACAAATATTAAAATATATTCAATAAAATTGTATATTAAAAATTATACACTGCAATTAATAGAACAAATTTATTTCCAATAGCTCAATTTATTTTAATGCCAAGTGTTATTCAATATTTTTAGTCATACCTGTAGATGTGGATGTATCAATGCATGATTTTTTGTTTATTCACGACTAAAACTTTGATTTTCCAAATTTATCACACAAAAATCATCATCTGCTTTTGTGATGTATTTATTGTCATA
This sequence comes from Ctenocephalides felis, assembly GCF_003426905.1. NCBI lineage: Eukaryota > Metazoa > Arthropoda > Insecta > Siphonaptera > Pulicidae > Ctenocephalides > Ctenocephalides felis. The sequence continues at coordinate 82,643,465 of NW_020537324.1, forward strand.
GCAAAAATACACATGTTGAAAATTGAAATCTTTTAAAAAGTATAACAAATTCAGAAAAAAATAATATATAGCATTCGCGGTAAAAGTACAATATCACCTGGGAATTTTCTACCCAAAATAATTGCTTCAATAATGTTGCCTATAATTTTTATAATTTCGTACCATATTTTAACTGGCTTTCAGTAATTTTAATATCTAAATTACATTTTTCTCACTAATAATTCAATATACATCATTACTTAAGTTTTGAAGTGAATTAATTTGTCAAATCCTGTTCACATGTGCTCTATTCAACCTACGATCAACAAAATTATTGCAGTAAATGGAGAGGAAAAAGCGTGTACCCTGTGATTTTTTTTTACTGTGCTCCAATTTGCATGATATTTTTGAAATAGGCTAATCTTAATCTCAAGTTCAGAAGTGAAAACAATTTGCACTCCGTCACCACCCACCGAATTAATTGAATTATAACTCTATTAATGTTAAACAACGCCTAAACAAATATTGTTTTCGCAACTTTACTCACCATGTAATGATTGTGTTTGAAGAACTTCATGTAATTAAAATTACCATACATTCATTTACTGCTTGTATTTTTTTGTACTTTTAATCTAATTCTTTAAACAGCTATAAAATCTGTCTTGCCTAAAAATATTTTACATTTTAATAACTTCAAAGATTTATAGAAACTACGAATAATATAGAAATAATTTCTAATCAATAAACTAACGTTTAGTACACGGCACAAATTTAATTTGTTTTATTATTTTCAAGGAACAAGATAAAATATTCTTCTGATTCTGGCATTTTTCATTAAATCAAGATTTGTACTACGATGTAATTTTAAAATGTTTATTTATCGATGCCGATTTCCTTGTGGATATCGGTACGCATACAACGACAGATCTCTATTCACATACGCGACGACTAATCACAATCGACCCGTATAGAAATGATATCATCGAGAACGAATGACGAATCATTGGAACTCGACTCTTATCTGCCGCAACGCACTTCCGTTGCATTTGTACGGATTTACAGCCTGGTCGCGCCTAAAGAAGTTTTACTTCACAAAATAATAACTTCAAAGATCTATAGAAACTATGAATAAACTAGAAATCTTATATATAAAAATGAATCGCAAAATGTGTTGGTAAGCGCATAACTCAACAACGCCTGGACCAATTTGGACAATTCTTTTTTTAAAATGTTCGTTGAAGTCCAAGGTTGCTTCTTACGGCGACAAAAAATCGAATAATTGCCGGGAAAACCCTAAAAACGGCCCTTTTCTTCTTCTCATACAAACGTTTTCTAACTAAAACGTAGAATCAATTTGAGCTTTATTGCTATTATATAAAGTTTATATTAAATGACAAGCACTCACTCCTCCTTACAAGTATACTCCTTAACGATTATTCGGATTTTGATAAATCTTTCTGAAGTTCGTTAAGGAAATTTTCTAGAATGTATGTGAATATAAAGTACTGGGATGTATGTGCAATATTGTAGAAATAAATGGAAAAAATGTAAAAAACGACATATCATTGTTTGCAATGAGAACAAATGAAAACTATCATCTGCCAAAAACTTCAATTTACTTATGAACCTAGACAATATTAGAATATGTATAATAAATTTATGATCATGAATAAAAAAATGAAATGCCTACATTATTATTGCCAAAAAGCAGCTGAGATGTCCCAGAAATTAAAATAATATAAAATACAGTATATATATGGCAGATTGAATGATACACATATGAACAGGATATGACAAATTGATACACTTAAAATATGAAACTAAGTATTAGTAGGGGCCGGTCCTACCTTTAATGCGATGCATGCGAAAAATACAAGCGCACGCCTTAGGGGGCGCCAACACAAAATTCGGATATTAAATTTTCAATATAGTTTTTTTTTTAATATATAATTTCTTTGCATCTTTTACAAATTTTTTCACAATGTATTTGAAATTCATAAAAATAACAACAAATGGGAAAGTAGAGATGAATACATTCAATTCGGCCCTCACGATATCGATTAGGAGAAGTTTAAGATGCAATTTTGGATATCTTAAATAATCAAAAATTGAATTAATTTAATCCAACATGAAGTACCAGTGTTATGTTATGGTTATGGTTATGTTATACCGTTTAAAAAACTACAATTTCTAATACAGTGTGGGAATTGAGACTCATCATTTTATTTAAAGCAGTTCTACATTTAACATCGCTCATATTATAAATGTATAAGCATTTTGGCGTGAAGAGTAATTTAAAAAACAATACTTATTATTTTTAGGTAAACGGTGAATATTAGTATATTATATTAAAAAATTGTAGACATGGGTACAGGACAAAGTCTGTCGGGTCATCTAGTTATTTCAATATTAATATAGAAATTATTTCAATTTGTCTCATGTATCCTTTATTACCCCCCAGGACAAATTCGGCAACAGTCCACGACCAGGACCCAGATCACATACCAACCGACCAGGACATATACGGCCTTGAAATACTCCAAAAAGTACACGAACCCTTATCTGAAACCCCCAAATCGACACCAGGAACTCCTGTACCATCGATACCTGATAACATCGATTATTCCTTTGACGAATTCGAAGACTATGTCGAAGAAGAAGACGATTTATGTTGCATAGACGATTTGAATTTGGAGCCAATAAAAAACGTGAGCACAGTTATGCTGACTGCAATCATTATCGATAATGTTTGCGAACTGTCGCACCAGATATTGGTGTTGCCCGATACCAGTTTAGATGCTTCTACTTGTGGCCAAGTCGAATTGAGAGGTACTAATCGTCAGTCGATGGCTAAGTATGATTGTGGTAAACATCCTGGGAGTAAGAAAAAGCGGAAGAAAGAGGTTTTTAAGTTTGAATTTTGCGCGTCTTCTGATGAGATTGATATTTGTCCGCTGAGAGGAGAACTAGTTACAGGTAGGTAGTAGAAACTTGTAACACATCCGTCAAAATATAAACTAGTGGTGTATGGCATCGTGCCTTAAGGCAAATTGCTGGAACTTCCCGAACCGTAATGAAATATTCGAGAAATTTTAAACGTTTTCAAATATTTTATTACAAATACTGTAACTTTCATTATTTTTGCTATCTTATTTGTTATATCTGAGCAAATCAAATGTAAATTATAAATCAATTTATCTCCAGAACATTAACTAACGTCATTTCATTTCGAATTCAATTTCAAAAAAAAAAATAGTTGTCTAATTTACACAAAATTGAAAAAGTGCTCCCGTATAGTCACAGTCTATTCTGCATTTGCAAATAATTCTGTGCGACATTTTCACTTATACTGTGCTTAGATTGGCGGCATTTTCACATTTTTCAATAGTTTTCGTTTTCACAAAATTGAAAAAGTGCTCCCGTATTGTCACAGTCTAAACACACTTGCGTAAACATTTGTACCAGAGTGGCGCTTAGACTGTGCTTAGCCTGGGCAATTTTTTGAATTTTTAATCTAAAATAAAAAAAAAAATAAAAAAAAAATTAGAAACAATTTTTTTTTCCAAAAGTAATTATTTTGTTTAAACAAGCAGAAAGTTTTTTGAATGATTCAAATCGGACGCTTAGTTCTCTCAAAAACTGACATTTTTTAACATTTAGCTCTGTATCTCCGAAACCGCCGGGCCTACCTTTGCCAAAAACTAATAACCACTTTTCCCCGTCATTACGAACTGAATGTTTTTTGGATCATACAAATCGGATGATCCGTTCTCTCAAAAACTCGATTTTCTATTTTCTGTACTCTTTGCTCCGTATCTCCGTAACGGCCAGACCTGCCTTCGCCAAAAACTAATCAGCACATCTCCCTATCAATAGGAATCGAATGTTTTTTAAACCATTCAAATCGGTTGATCCGTGCGCCCGAAAACGTGGACAAAAAAATGCGGACATACAAAACACACATATCCATTCAGAAACTATAGTTTCTGAGGTATGTCAAAATGTTCAAAAACCTTCAAAACGTCGGAAAATGCAAAAAATTTAATATCTAAAATTTAATAATAAATTAATATCTAAAAAAATGGTTTCAGCTATTCTTTTTACTGAGTAAAATACCAAAAATAATGATTTTTTGCAATTTTATGTATGTGTGACCTCTAAGGGTAGGTCCTGAGAGCTGAACGATGGGCCTTTCGAAGTTAGTTAGGGTTTGTCATATATTTGGGCGATGATTGGCGAGTGTAAATGTTGACCCATTTAGAACGAAATTTTTCAAAATTCAACCCCCATTTGGGTCAACGCACGAGACAGCAGAATTCATTTTAGAGGTATAGATTCTTCAGCAAAGTATCTTATTTTGATCCTTAGTATACGAAAATCATGTGTTCCTAAGCGACTTTAAAATCGACAAGCCCTAATAAATACCCTTGTGTTTGTTTTCAGATTGTTCCATTAATATCAGGATACGTGCAACTCCTACAATAGCAGAAAGTGCAATTAGAGAAAAAGCTCGTGAAGTAAAATGCCAGGAAATTTTGAAACAAAGACGATTGGAAGAACGTGCTAAAATTATGAAGCAAAGGGAAGCACAACGCAAAGCTGAAGAGAAAAAGGCTTTGAAGGCACTAGAAAAAAAAGCTAAGGACGAAGAAAAACGCTCAAAAAAAAGTGACACCAAAACTAAGAAAGGAAGTAGTAAACAAATACCATTAACACAAGGCAAGTAGAACATTACCACGACAATCCCTATATTATTAACTTCCCGAAAGAGATATTATTTTTTCCGATTCGCTAATTTTATGTTTTCTCGACCTATCAAGTCATTCTAAATCGAATGAGACCAAATTTAAGAGAGAAGTTTGTGTGAGTAGATTTTTGACCTTTCGTCGACGTTTTCTCAAAAACGGCTGGACCGATTTCAAAAATTTAAAAGCCATTCGATGTATCTCGATGAAGACTAGCGTTTAACAATTTTGCGCGACGATCAGCCAAGCCGTTTCTTTGTAAATAGCAGAAAAGTGAAAAAAATGTCCACGTTTTAGCCCGCAATTCTGAATCATTTCTGAAAATTCAAAAACCGTTCGAGAGATATTGGTTGGGAATCGTGCTGATTAGTTTTTGGTAGAGATCGGCCGGGCCGTTTTCTTGTAATATAATATATTATACTCTCGTGATACAGATCTACCGGGTGATTGTAATTTATTGGGGTTTTATGATTAGTTAGTTTCTATGGTTTTATTACTTTATGACCTTAATTGTGGGTTAACATATAATTACTAGCTTCTTTATTTATTTATTTATGTATATAAATTTATCAATATTATATTGCCCATTCCACTCGCATGCAGCCGCTCTTTACTTTTGCAATTAAAATTTTATTTTCGATAAAATACTTCAAAAAGTTACATTTTTTTTCATACATTTTTTTCTTACATAGTTTCTCATTATCACAAGATTTTTATTCTTATCCCCAAAATAATTATCTTTAAGGATTCAAAGTACTCCGACTATAATTTTGCCCTTTCTATTGCTCTTTTTTTGAAATATTTCGGCAACTGAAACGGCCGTTTTCTTAAAATTAACTGTTGAAAAAATTTTTTTTGCCGATTTTTGTAGATTTTCACCTAAAACTTATCAGTACTATTCCCAACTTATATCTTTCGAACAGTTTTTGATTTTTTTTAAATCGATTCGGTAGAATGAGCTTAAATGTGGACGAAAAGTTTAACACTTTTTTCCAAATTTTTGTAATTTGAAAACAGCTCGGCAGATCGTCGCACAAAACTGAAAAAAGATAATCTACATCAAAATACATCGATTGACTTAAATTTTTGAAATCGGTCTAGCCGTTTTTGAGAAAACGTCGATGAAAGTTCTAATTTTGACAAACGTCAAAAAACAATATTAGATTTTGCAAACTTTGACAAATTTTCAAAATTAAACGACTTGTCGTATGGCCGTAATATTTTAGTATGATCTAGAAGACCATGATATCTGTCACCAAAAAAAAATTCATAAAAATCGTCGATTTTTTTTTAACACTTCATTACAAGAAAACGGCCCGGCCGATCTCTACCAAAAACTAATCAGCACGATTCCCAACCAATATCTTACGAACAGTTTCTGAATTTTCAAAATCGATTCAGAATAGCGGAATTCAGAAACGTGGACGAAAAAATGTTTACTTTTCTGCTATTTACAAAGAAACGGCTTTGCTGATCGTCGCGCAAAATTAATAAACGCTAGTCCTCATCGAGATACATCGAATGGCTTTAAAATTTTTGAAATCGGTTCAGCCATTTTTGAGAAAACGTCGATTTACGGTACAAAATCAGTCCACACACACATACACACACACATTCTTTTTCCAAATGTTGGTCTCATTCGATTCAGAATGGCTTGAAACGTCGAGAAAACATGAAATTAGCGAATCGGATTTTTTGATGAAAACAAACTTCTTCGGGAAGTGAATAAATTTCAATTTCGATTGATTAAATCAATTCTTACACATTTCGGGAATTTCATGCATAAACACGACTTTCAACTAGTTTCCATCACCATTACCATTTCTTCCAGAACCGATCCCAATCCCAAAACTTCCTGAAATACCAGAACCTTTGGACGAGGAATTAGAAATCAACACTGATTTCACAGACCAAGAATTGGAAGTGACTCCAAAAGAATTATTGGAGGCTAGAAAACTGCTGCAGCATACAGCTGAAACAGTTGTTCGAGACGAATATGTATTGTGCAGACTGATATCAGAAAAGCAAGAATTAGGCAAGATGCCTAAAGAAGAGATGCTACGTTTACGTGTTCTTTATAGTGTTAGAAGTCCATATTTCATGCTCGATTTGGACGGGGATGAATTAGACTTTGGACCAGTAGTAATAGGTAATGTTTATATTACCAATACAATACATATCAGTAACATATATCCTTTACCTAGGTGATAGCAAAAGAGTGATTCTCAATCTCCAAAACATCTCACACGATGTCATCACACCAAAAGTCTCCAAACCTCATCAAGACCCTGAGTTTACTTGTCATATTGCACGTGGAGTCAAATTGTGGCCAGAGCAGTTACTTATGATACCTGTCACGTTCAAACCGAACCCTTTAGGCAATGCTTTTAAGACTGTGTTGCCGCAGGAGAATTTTACAATATCCTATAAGACTACGGAGAGAGTCATCACTGTTAGAGGGACTCCTGTGGAACCACAGTTGGTCGTGAAGCCTGAATTTAGAGTGTGCAGGTATAAAGGATAAAGGAGATAATAATAATAGATAATAATATGTAAGAAAAAGATTTAATAGTATGTGAGAATGCATTTTTCAAATATTATATATATTTTTATATTTAGGATGGAATCTAAGGCTGGCAAGCCAGTCTCTTTCCAAATAGAAGTCTTCAACGATTGTGAAGCAGAAGTTCCAATTTGTTTGAAGGTTTTGTATGAAATTGAAGGGATCATCGTTGAAAAGCCAAAGCCAGAAGAAGAAAAGGAATCTAATATAGAGTATGAATTTACATTTCTACTTGCTTTATCTTACTACTCAATATTTAAAAAACTATAAATGCATTTATGTGTTAAGTATAAAAGTATCTTAAAAAGATAAACAATGTACTTAGTTGGCTTAATTTTTCTCGCTGTCTAATTTTACAGCTTTTACTGAAATATTACTTCATTCATGTTATCATAAGCACACTCAATTATTCTTTTACAATTATCAGAATTCTTATTGTTTCCATTCTAGTTCCAAAAGTAAATCATCCAAGAAACCATCAAAAAAAGAAAAACCTAAGAAAAAACAAAAACTCACAGAAATCTTATACGACGATGAAGCCTATTCCTTAGAAAACACCTTCGAATTCAGTTTCGGTGATGAAGAAATATTTTCATCAACAAGTTTACCGAATAACATTCTCAAGCCATTCGAGAAGAAGATGCTGAAGATGATATTTAATCCACCAAAGACTGATGATGTGGTTAAAAAGTCATATTGTGCAAAGTATCATCTGGTTTTCGGCAAGGATAATGTTTTGAGGGAGTATATATTTATATGCACAATAAAATGACATTGCATGATGATATCCTTTGTGCAAAATCAGTCGGCAACTTGGAAGTATTTTTGCCTTTTGTCATGCCTAATAATAATGCTCTTGAATGTCATGGTAATAATAAATTTTGGTTAGGCCTAGATAATAATATGTAAATTATATAATAAATAAATACAATAAGTATGTACAATATATATTCAAGCAATACTTTAGTTTTCTTTTTGTAATGCCAGTTCCAATATTATATATATATATATATATATATATATATATATATATCTAATCTATCTATATAAGTAAAATAAATATTTTTACAAATTTAAATCCGTTTACCTTTCAAACCTAAAGTCCGTTTTTTCAAACAAAATTTAAGGTTACGAACACCTCCTAAGGAAATTTTTACAAACGTCAAAACACGTTTAGAAGTACCTCGTACATTTTAACTTATTTATAACATAAATGCTTTACATTATCAATGTGCACGTTCTATAAAGACTTATAACAAGTGTCTAATCCATTTAAACAAAAATGTGCGGTATATTCTGCAGTATTTCTACCACAAATCAAGAACAAAATCAAAAAGTAAGGTTATGATATACAACATATAAAATCTCAATTTACCTTTTACAATTTCATCGTCATTTCCAGCACGAAACACTTTCTGATCTTTTATCAAACAGAGGACCTGATTCACACAATAAAATAATACACAATTGTTTAAAAATTAACAAAAAAGCACTTTTTTCCGGTCACGTTCTGTGGCAGCAAGGTGACAGTTTGACAAGTCAGCCTGTGCAAACTTCACGCGGGATTTTATTGTTCAATGGCGACGTTTTTGGAGGGAAATTCAAAAGTGTACAAAATGGGAAAAGTGATACTGAAGTGATAAAGGATTATTTAGATTGTTATGGGGATGTGGTGGATGTTTTTAGTTGTATAGAAGGTCCTTTTAGTTTTATTTATTTTGATAAAGATAGAGATGAGTTGTATTTTGGGAGGGATCGGACCGGGAGACACAGTTTGCTTTGTGTTAGTGGAGATGATGAATTTGTGGTAACAAGTGTTTCAAGTAAGTTAAATTACTACACCTTAATTATATATACATTTAATACTTACTATTTAATCATAATATATATTTTATAAATTATATATAGTGATTTATTTTGCATAAATCATAAACTTCTTCTTTACATTAAACCACTAAAGAATATCATTTCTGGTCTTTTTACATCGTTAATTTATATTATATATATATATATATATATATATATATATGTATGTATCTTTTATTTCAGGTTGTTTTTTGTCCCATACTGTAGAAGTCCCTGCAGTCGGTATATTCTGCTTAAACCTTGCACAATACAATTTACAACTCAATCCATGGACCAATATCGACACACCTGAAACACAAACTTTATTACAAAATTTTGAAACAGTACTTGGATATAAAATAAACATACTAAAACCCATCAAACCAAAAAACAACCATTCATTTAACATTCCTGATTTCAATTTCGAAACACATATAACCGGTTCTGTAAATTCTACAAATTTATTTAATGATTTATTGCATGTAGAAAATATAAATGAGACTGTACATTTACTTTTAAACTTATTACAACAATCAGTGCGTGTAAGAGTACAAACGACTCCCCAAAGATGTAAAAATTGTATTAAAATTGTAGAACACAATTGTAAACACAGTCGTCTCGGTGTCTTGTTTTCTGGAGGCTTAGATTGTACAATTTTAGCTTTATTAGCTGATAAGTATGTAGAAAAGGATGTTCCGATAGATTTGTTAAATGTTGCTTTTGAAAAAGTTAAGAAAAATAATATAGTTGATGATAAAAGCATTTGGAATGTTCCTGATCGGGTGACTGGTTTGGAAAGTTTTGAAGAACTTAAACGACTGTGTCCTGAAAGGTTAGTAATTATATATATATATATATATATATATATATATATATATAATTATACCAATGTTTCTTCCAGACAATGGAATTTTGTAAAAATCAACATAAATCGCGCTGAATTAAAATCAGAATTACAAAACAGAATATGTCATCTAGTATATCCTTTACAAAGTGTTCTCGATGAAAGTCTTGGAGCAGCCTTATGGTTTGCATCAAGGGGGCGAGGAAAACTGAAAGATACTGATGAAATATATGAATCACCTTGCAGAGTAAATATAAAAAAATAATATTTATATATATGTATAATATACATATATATAAATATATATATATATATATATATATATATATATATATATATACATACTTCAAAATATACATATATGTATATATATATATATATGTTTAATTTGAGTTTAATATTCGGGCGTAACATCAATAAAAATAGTATGAGAGTTTTTTTAAAAGTTTATTTATTTAAAATCCATACGTTTCGGCTAGCATCTTAGCCATCATTCAGTGGTAATCAAATTAACTATAAAAAATTGAAACTAAATAAATTATATGAAAGGAAATTTCATGGAAAAACAATAATAATAATAATAGTAATAAAACACTTACAATTTTGTATCCTAATATAGCATATGAAACCATTATTAATCCATGGTATGAGTATGTGCACATTGATAAGATATATATTTATATATATATATATATATATTTATTTATTTTATTATTTCTAGGTATTACTAATGGGTATGGGAGCTGATGAATTATTTGGTGGTTATTCAAAACACAGAAATGCTTTCAAACGAGAAAGTTGGCCCGGTTTAATGAAGATTTTAGAACAAGATTTGGAAAGAATACCTTATCGTAATCTTGGACGAGATAATAGAGTACGAACCAAATCAACTATTGAAATAGGACTTTTTGAATTGTATTTTTATTGTTCCAGGTTATTTCTGATAATGGTGTCGAAGGTAGAACGCCTTATTTGGATGAAAATGTTTTAGCATTTACTAGCAAATTGCAAGCTTATCAAAGGTAATGTTATATATATTTATATATATATATATATATATATATATATATATATATATATATAATCAGGTTTTTTTGTTCGACATTGAGACATGTCTTGATATGATTTTCAGCCAGTCGTCGAAATAAAAGAAACAAATAAATACAAAATATTTATTTAAAATATACATTTCGACACGGATTGTGTGCCATCATTCAGCAATTCTTTGTTAACAGTATTTAAAAAAATTTTTACAAAGATTTTTTAAAAAAATAAAATTAATATTATATTTAAAATAATTAAAAAATATACATGCTACAATCTAAAAAAAATTTTACAAAGATTTTTTTCACGTGGTTTCTCGTTGGCGTTGCAGTCGTTGCGTACAAAACTACATTACATAAAGTTCCGTTTTAAAAATCAAAAGAAAAACATGTTTCAATTAATATTGTTAGTTTATATATTTATTTTTTTTTAAATGCATATGTAATTATTTTATAAAACAATGTATTTTTTTCTGTGTTATTTTTTCCTGGTGTGGTATGTATATTTTTTAATTATTTTAAATTAAAATTAAGTTTATTTTTTAAAAAAATCTTTGTAAAAATTTTTTTAGATACTGTTAACAAAAAATTGCTGAATGATGACACACAATCCGAGTTGAAACGTATATTTTAAATAAATATTTTGTATTTATTTGTTTCTTTTATTTTGACGACCGGCTGAAAATCATATCAAGATATATATATATATATATATATATATATATATATATATATTTAATTTTTTTTAGGTGCTATTTAAATCTACCTGTAGGCATCGGCGACAAATTACTACTACGTCTCCTTGCCCATTCCTTAGGACTATTTTCTGCCTCCAAATTTCCCAAAAGAGCCCTACAATTTGGCTCTAGAATAGCAGACAGTAAACAATGTGGAAACGATGTATCTGAATATTTAATCTGTAAAGAAACTAAATAAACAATAATAAAATCTCCTTTACCTCAGCTTCATAAGTGTTTTATTTAAACAAATCTACAATAGTACACATGTAACAAGAAAACCGAAAAGAGTTCTCGAAAACCTTGGGCTCGTATTAATAATATAATTAATAAAGATATCTCACCTTATACAATAGCAGCTAATTTTATATACACATGTATATATATTTATATTTATATTTAATATAATTATAATATATAACATTATTGTACGCTCTCTAAGCATTCGTATATATATTTATTTATATATTTATATATCACGCACATACAAATTGAAAGCATGAAATCTTCGTGTAGAGCAGATATAAAAAACAATTATATATATACATATATATATATATATATATATATATATATATATATACATACATACAACATATATATATATATGTTCGTTTTTGGACCATAAAACCCAAAATAAAAAAAAAACTAAGTTGAAGGTGTTTTTTATTTGTAACGTTTCTGAACTAATTACATCAAAAAATTTTTCTCAAAAACAAAATATTTAGATATAATAATTTATTTTAAGGTTAAAAACGTTGTGAATAAATAACACCTTAAAAAAACGTTAAATTTTTATTTTGGATCGTATGTTTATCATATATATACAATTATATATCAGTGTTTCATAATATTAACGTAACCTAAACGTATGTCTGCGTTTCTTATTCTTAATTGTGTATAACAAATTAATTAGTAAAATATATAATTTATAGTAAGATGTTTAATATAAATTATATTAACTTGTTCAAGAATATAATTTATATTAAGTTACGTAACGTTTACGTTTCAATGTTTCATAATATCAACATACAACGACCAAAATTAATTAAGTCTGAAGTAATATCTATTATTAATGATTACGGCTTGCTTATGAATAAATAAATAAATAATTTACAAAATAAAAAATATTCGTTACGTTATTGTTATGTAACGTGTATATAACAGTGTTTTGTAATATGAGTTACATAATATTAACGTAACGTAAACGTATGTTTGCGTTTCTTATTCGTAATTGTATAAAACAAAACAATTAGTAAAATATATAATTTATAGTAAAATATTTAATATAATTTATATTATCTTGTTCAAGTTACGTAACGTTTTCATTTCATTGTGTCATAATATTAACATATAACGACAAATAAAAAATATGCGTTACATTATTGTTATGTAACATGTATATAACAGTGTTTAGTAATATTAGTTACATAGTATTAACGCAACTTAAACGTATGTTTGTGTTTCTTATTCGTGATTGTGTATATCAAAATAATTAGTAAAATATATAATTTATATTACGTTGTTTAATATAATTTATATTAACTCGCTCAAGTATATTATTTATATTAAGTTAAGTAATGTTTCAAAATATTAAAATAAAACGATTAAAATTAATTTACAAGATAAAGAATATTCGTTTCGTTAATGTTACGTAATTTGTAAATAGAGTAAAGTAATATTGCCGTAACTTTACTTTATCTTTGATTATCTTGAAGATGCAAGAAGATCTTTAAGATAACGTGAAGAAATCAAGTTAACTTTGAACTTAAAGACCTTAAAGAATGATTTTACATCAAATAATTTTACGACAAGGATCTAAAAAACTATTTTTTTTGGGTCTTATTTGTTCAAAAAAATCGTGGAGATCACATAAAGCAATCTGTTAAGAGGAAATGAATCATATAAATAAATCTTTAAAGATCTAGTGAAATAAAAAGACAAATTCTATAAATACAAATATATAAAGACTCCATAGTATTAACATACAACGACAAAGTAAATGTATGAGAATAAATTATGGAATAAAAAATATTCGTTACGTTAATGTTACGTAGCATGTATATAACAGTGTTTTGTAACATTAGCGTAACTTTACTGTATACGTGTATTACTACAAGTTTCATAACAGATTATTTAATAAAATAATTTACAAAATATTTATTCAAACTGCAAATCTACACGAAGATTTATTACAACAACAACGCTCTCCGTCCGTCCGTCCGACAATAAATTTCCCTTATCCCTTATAATCCCTTATAGTAATTATTATCTTATTATCTTATTAAATATATAGATACATGTAAAAGTGGAACTCGGAATTTTATGTTTTAATGTCAAAATTTATTTATTTATTTATTTAGTTCGTTTATTATTTTTATTTATTTATTTATTGATAGAGAAAGAGAAATGTATTTTATTTATGTTTATATGTATAATTGTGGGATATGCAAATCGTTTTCGACAGATATGTGTTGATGTGTTGAAAATCAGTTGCACCAAGGGGAAGAATATTGTTATTTAAAATAATAATAATAAATATTAACATAATTTGTTATTATTATTTTTTTATAAAACTATTTAGTTTTATAACAAAATAAGTGAACAGTTAGTAAACAGTATATTTTTGGTTTTAATGGCATTCATTATTATTATTTTCTTGCATAGCTCCAAAAAAGTAATAAAATATAAATAATTTTAGATATTTTAGATATGAAAACATTGATATACATATATTATGATTTCTGTGTAGATCTATATAAACAATCAATTATCAAAAATAGAAAAATCTTAATTTGTAGAATGCATTTCCTTTAAAATTGCAGGAGATCAATCAATTTTCGAATAAATAATGTGAAGTTTTATAGATTTTGTAGATCTATTTAATTCTCTGTAGATCTATGCAAAAGATCATTTATTCACGAATTATCAAAAGTATGAAATAAATTAATTTATAATAAATAGATATTTTAAAATCGAAAAATCTAAATTTTAAAGATGATTTTTTGATATTATATAACAAGTCTAAATGTGATCATTTTTGAAAATTACGAAGCAAATAAAATTTATATATTATGTAGATCTTTTAGGTTCTCAAAATACTGTATGATCTATTTTAAAAATAAGTTGTATAGATCAACTAGGGATCTACAAAAAATTTCAAAAGCATAGTTTATTTAAATCCTTGCAACTAAAATAATTAAAAATGTTTTAAATAAACAAGATAATCGAAATATAAAATAAAGATTTCGAATAATCAAATAAATATATCTTGAAAGATCTAAGAAGGTATTCAAAAATTAAAAAAAAAGAGTTTATATAAATCCTTAGAAATTAAAAACAAATAAATGCTATAAATAACGAAGCTAATAAAATTTATATATTATGTAGATTTTTTAAAATCTCAAAAAACTTACCAAAAATTTCAAGAACATTGTATATTTAAATCCTTTAAATTAAAATAATTAAAAATGTTTTAAATAAGATAAGATCTTCCAAATATAAATTTAAGATTTAAAATGACCTAATAAATGTATCTTGAAAGATCTAAGAAGATCTTCAAAAAATTTCCAAAAACACATTTTATTTAAATATTCGAATTTAAAAAAATGTTATAAATAAGATAAGATCTTCGATGTATAAAATAAAGATAAAAAAAATGATCTAGAATGACCGCATATTATATTTTAATAATTGTAACAATTTTATGAAAATAATGATAAAAATAAAAAAAATCGTTATAATCAATATTGATCATCTTCTTCAATTTTATTTGTAGAAATTAGAACAAAGATTTTGAAGGATTAATCAAACAGATCTTTGAAGATCGTATAAAGCAAGAATGTTAATATACATTTGCAATCTAGTGAAGATCTTGTTCGACTTATACGTAAAACTTTAGAAATCAATTTGATCCACAAAGATCTTTTAAGATCATTATAGATCAGCAGAACACATAACACATATTTTTCAAAATCAAAGATCTAAAAATATTCAATTTTTTTTTTGAGATTCTTAAAAATTCTAGTATATCTTTGAAGATCATTCTGGATCAAAAGAGAGCACCGTACAAAATAGATCATACATAAATTATTTTGAAAAGATCTAGTAAATTTAATTTTTTTTAAGCATCTTAAAGTTTTTAGTAGATTATTGAATGCCACATAAAACAATTTCTCTTCCAAACGTAAAACATCATGTAAATTTTTTTTTAAAGATCTAATAAAGATCTTGCATATAACAAAAATAAAGGTAAATCTTTATAAATTCACCTATATACCAAAGATCTTGCGTTATTATTTTTATTATTAAAAAATATTCCAAAAGTTGTTATATTAAATCGCAAAGATCTTCAAAGATCTTTTCAAAAATACTTTTATTTCCGGTGCAACTGAATTTTCACACAAACATATTCAAAATTCATTATTTTTAAAAATTCATTAAAAATTGTATTTAATTTCATAAAAACTCCATTTCAACACACAACAAACTTAATATATAAATTTATTTATATTTATTAATTGTTTAAAACAAAAACAAAAAACACGACAAAAATTATGTGCGATAATAGAATATTAAAATTAGAACAAAAATTTTTAATATATATTATCTAATAATTTAATTAAATTTATTAATTGTTTCATTTATTTTTGTTATATATTCATCTATATTAGTTTATTTATATTTATATATTTACAACAAATTGCAAAAATTTTTGGGGAACGATCAAAAATGCGGATTGGGCTTTTTAATATCGATTTTTGTTTAAAAAAGATCTTTTTTTGTTAATAATAAAAAGATTAAGAGATCTCTACTAAACTATATATAGTATACAAAATTGCAACAATTTTGTGTCCTATGTATCGTTTATTACTTACAAATAGTTTTTTAAACAATTATTAATTTTTTATTTATCAATGAATTAATTAATTAGTTTTTGTTAAATTTAGTTAATTCACTATTAATTAATTAGTTATTATCGATATACGCGACATAGTTTTGTCGAATTAGTTTAAAATTTTCATTAGTGGAAGACTTACAAAAAAGCGACTTACTAAAAATGTGCGTCCCGAAGAAACGATATAAATAAGTATTTATATCGTTTATATAAAATATGTTTATATAAAAAATAGTTGAAGGAACAAAATATTTAGAATATTAAAAAAAATAAAGAGGATATTGATATATTATAAAAAAATATAATATTTTAGAAAAAATGCATATTTAATTTTCATTTTGGAAACAAATTAGCAGTACAAAAAACTCATAATATATTTATTTTTGTTTTTAAAAATATTAAATAAACTCATAATATATTTATATTTATTTTTAAAAATAGTTAAAAGTACAGTAAGTAGAAAATATTTAATATATTTTAAGAAGAATAAAGAGAATATATTTTTGATATTTATTTAAAAAAAACTTGTTAGAAAAATGAAATAGAGTTAATTATTTAATATTTATTTTTTAAAATAAATTTTATTATATATTTAGAATAATATTCAAGATATTTTTTGTAAAGTGATAAATATATACTCTATTTTAAAAATAACAAGAGGATATAATTTTAATAATTATTTTAATAAAACTTGTTAGAAAAATTAAAAACTAGAGGTAAAATAATTGTAATATTGTATTGCAAAAAGATATGTATCTTGTATTTATTTGAAAAAAAACTTATATTTTTAAAAAATAGTAAAAGTAAATAATAATTTTTATAAAATAGTGAAAGTGGAAAATATTTTATATATTTTAAGAAGAATAAGAAAATATATTTTTAATATTTATTTAAAAAAAAATTAGTAGAAAAATTAAATATTAAATTTAAAATAAAATTTCAGATATTGTAAAAATATTCACATCTAACATGAAAAAATTAAAAAAACTCAGTAAATATTTATTTAATTTGTTTTAAATACAGAAAATGTTGTAATATTTAGGATATTGTAAAAAAGACTTAAAGAATCCTTTTCGTCGATTGAATATCGATATTCAGAATTTATTTTTAAGAAACTTGTTTAAAAAAAATCTTAAGAAAAGTTTGAAGTAAAAAACGTTTTTATAATACTTAAGTTAAAAGAACGACTTGATATTTAATAATTATTTTAAAAAATAGTTTGAAGTAAAAAACAATAAAATATTTAAAATATTGCAAAACACACTACTAGTAATTATATATTAGTATAAATAAAAAATACTAATTATTATCAAAGAGACTTTTTTATAAAAAAAAACGTATTTTTTGTCCTCAAAAATTGTTTAAAAATAATAAAACTAAAATTCGTTTTATTTTATATTAATAAATATTAAATAAATATTATTTAAATCGTTGGGGACGCACACATAGTTACTTACACACACAACGAGACCGTCGAAAAGTTGGTCGAAAGAATTATTGTCAAATTTCGTATTTTGCTTCAAGAGGCTTTAGTTGTATCATTACCCACATAAAAAATTATATATACATACATACATACATATATATGCACATATACATACAAATAAAAATCCACGCAAACTCATTTATATATCCATTACAATATATATACAATGAGAGGCCTTACTTTTATTTTAATCGTCAGATTTTCTTGAAAAAAATTATATATATATATATATATATACAAAGTTAGTTCAAATATTCAAAAAAAAAGTTCTTTATCCCTTTAAACTATCTT
>NW_020537324.1:82662894-82676901 GCF_003426905.1 Ctenocephalides felis
CACCCAAAGGCACAAAGGGACGCGGGAGGGGAAGAAAAAGTAAGAAATATGAAATGAAATATGAAAATAATAATAGTTATTAATTGTCCTCTATCCTTTACACCCCATGTGAAAAGGTGGAGGAGGCCGAAGAAAGCAAGAATCAACAGAACAAGAAGACGAAGTAGACGAATCCAATGACACTTCACTAAATCCACCTCCGAAGACAAGGCCCAAGTAGAACAAATGATAAAACAGAAGAACCTTCAGAAGAAACCGCAAAAACTGATGAAACTGATAAATCCGAATCAAGTAATCAACCTGAAGAGGAACAAAAAGCAGTCGTTGAAAATTCAGCAGAAGAAAAATCAACAGACGATGCTGCTGCTGATAAAAAAGAACCAGAAGAGACAAAATGGAAGTTGTCGAACAAGACGGTACCGACAGTATAGAAGACAAAACGGAGGAGGCTACTACTAAAAATGAGGTTCAACAAATGATACAACTACAAATGATGTTGTAGTAGAGAATAATGTGCAAGAGCATGTCGAACCAGTAGTAGTGGCACCGGCTGTTTAAAAAGCTTTAGATAATGTGAGCTAGGTTTTGTTTTTAGTTGTACTTATTGTTTCGGCTTTTGCATGGCTAATAGATGAATAAATATTAATTTTATATAGGTCAATTTTTTTTTAATTATTTTATCGTATATTTATTTTCAGGACAAAGAAATGTTAACACAATGACTTGGAAGAAGTACCTAAAGTAATAGAGAATTGTACGGGGAAAGACAATTGTGAAAAATCACCAGAAAAGACTTCTGAAGGCAAGTGTTGCATTGTTTAGTATGACTAACAAGATTTTATCTGTTTTTTGTATAAATACTAATAAATATTTATGTATGTATGTTTGTTGTATGCATGTGGTAATAAATACATTTTATATATTGTTTCTAAATGCCAGAAAATTAGATTTTTTTGTTTAGAGTTTGTATATATGTAATTGTATTAAACTAACAAACTTATATCTGGAGTAGCATTAATTCACTAGTGGGGTGTATGGCATTGTGCTTTAAGGCAAATTGCTGGAACTTCCGTACCGTAATTAAACATTTGAGGAATGAAAATATCAATAATTGTTTTGAATAATTTCAAATAGAGTATTTATTATAAATACATACTGTAAACTTATAAGTGAATGTTTACAAGAAACTTGTTCATTTTTTTTTTAATTTGATTTCATGATAATTTTTCAAAATTTAGTTTTTTTTTGAGAATGATGAAAAATTTCGAAAATTTGGGGTTTTTGTAACTTTCATTTTTTTTTTAAATTTGAAAAATTACAAATTTTTCTGTGAAAGCAATTTTTGCACACCATCTACTCAAGCAAAATGTTTTTTAAATTATTCGTTCTCTGAAAAACTAAATTACTATAACTTACCCTATGAGAAGAATATATCTTTCTTCCAAAGATTCAATTTAAAATTTCTCAAAAATTTACTTTTCCAGGAATTTACCTTAAAGCATGATGCCATACACCACTAGTTTATATATATATATATATATATATATATATATATATATATATATATATTAACCAGGAGAACCTCGGGTTTACTCTTTTGGGATTTTGATGAAACTTTCATGGTAATAGGGTTTATTGCCAAACTGAACACCGTAAAATATTATAGGCCTATGGGAAGCGGTTTGATTACAAAAATTAATTGAAAGTTTTCAACCTTGGATTCATGATAAGAGTTAAAACGACATTTCTTCTATTGTAATCAGAACAAAATACAAAATGTAATATACACCTTAATACTTCCAAATAAACCTTGATGAATTTTTATAATTTGAACCACTTTTCGTAAGCCTATAATATGATAATTTGAGCCTATAATATGATAATATGAATTCATGAGCTATATAACTAAGCAAAGTTTTATTAAAATACAAAGAAAAAAATTATAAAATATGACTATTTCAAAATTTGTATTTCTCTCAATGTTTTCTCAAAAACTGCTGAACAGATTTTAAATATTTTAAAGCCATTTGATAAAAACTCTATAAGAAATCTTTGTGCGACGATCAGCTGACCACTTTCTTTATAATTAGCAAAGTTATAAATTCAATTATAAATAATTGATTTTAGAAATCCATTTTCTTTTTTTTTTTCAATAGTTGTTTTCAATAGTACGGCCAGGAAATTTTTTTGTAATTAATTGTAATTAATTATTTTAATAAATCTTTGCATAGCTTATGATGTAATTGAAATTCTTAAATGATTATAGGCCTACGAAAAATTCTATAATAAATTACAAAAATTCATTGAAGATTAGATAAATAGGTTGTTGTTCTCTTGGCTTAAACGCGTGTTTTTTTTTTTTAAACCAGTTGGTTTCCAACCTTTTCGAATGACTACCCTCTGTAATTTTGAAAAAATAATGCAACCCCTTAATTTTTCTAACAATCTAATTTTATAAATACTCAATTGATCTTACAATTCATCTACCAGGCTACAAATTAATATAAAATATTATAGTCCAGTCATTTAAGCTTAAATTTTAAGCTGTAAGTCTGTAAATACTTGTATATTGACACCCTAAAAGTTGTCTCAAAACCTACATATGGTATTGACACCTACTATATGTAGGTTTTGAGACAACTTTAAGTGTCAATATACAAGTATTTACAGACTTACAGCTGGGAATCTCGAATTCCAACATTCTAGCTTATTATATTATATATTAATTTAAGCTTAAATGACTGGACTATTATGTTAAAATATACATAAAAATAATTATGCTCTAATAAAAAGAATGTTTGCGCGCCCCTTGATTTTTTTTTATAAATAATTAAATAAATTTAATTTAATAAATACTCAACTAATAATATCAGACTACAAATTAATATGCAATATTATGTGAAAATATGTATAAAAATTAATTATTTTTTGTTTATTTTTTAATATCTTTCCAAAAATGTTGGGTTATTTTTGATAATAATATTCTAGCAACACAATTTTTATTTGAAATCACTCAAACACTCCCCTTGCGCCCCACAGGTTGGAAACTACTGGTTTAAACTATTTGTGGAAAATAATTGACATGTTTGGAAAGTTTGTACCAAAATGAAAAATCTGCAATAGTTTCTTACATAATTATAACTTAATTTTTTCATTCATTTATTTACTAAATTTTTTTTTCCTCCAGTTTCAGAAGCGGTATCAAGGACAGAGCCAGTGGCGGCACAATAAGTAAAGACAATTCTAAGACAAGATCCCAGCAGTCCCCTTAAATGAGCCGACCTGATATCAAGCAGCTCATCTTTTACTTTTATTAGTTTTTAAACAATTGGACAAAATGTTTTATATATCATGCAATATTTAAATCATTATATTTTTTTATTTCTTAATGAATTATATGTTTGTATAAATAGTCTGCAATTAATTGATTATATATATATGTATATGAAGGGAGCACATATTTAATATATATCAAATCGACGGATGTGAGACTGTTTCGAGATTATTTTCAAAACTGAATTATTATTGGATATGGCAACAAATAGGTCTATAATTTATTATGTATGTAAGATTTTCTGAACGCGTATATATTATATAAAGGTGATATATGCAGTATGTACTATATATATATAGATATGTAAACAAATATGTACAAGAGTTTTTAGTTTTCAAAAACGAAAGGAAGTCATCGATATTAGTTCAAATTACTTATTGAAGCAAGATTTATTATTTAAATTTGTCAGTGGCTAAAGAAGAATACATTACATAGTCTTAATTTTGTAGGTCCGTAACTTTAATATTCCCCAAAATATAATATAATATAGTTCTAAAAAACAATTAGTTTTAACACATTGCAATTTCCAAATTGTGTAAAGCTACTTTGTCGAGTTATATGGATATATAAATACGTGTGTAACTGGATGATGTATTTACTTTATAAGAATTTTTAACATGTAAAATAAATTTGTGTTTTATCAACATTCTTTCTCCTTTCTTTTCTTTTGAAGTCTGATGGCCCACTGATCGATGTACATGTTCGGTTCCATTTTTTTGGGGGTTGTGATTATTCTGTCGACCCGGTAAGGGTCGATTATAAACAAGTCTGATCTGCATTCTATGGGCAATTCGAGTTGTGAGGTCTTTTTGGCAGTTGATGGCATGTTTGAGGCTTTTAGTTCGCTCTCGCAATATTTGCACCCGTCATATGCTGCCAACTGATATTGAACGATTAGAATATGTATATATATTCTATCATACACATTGTAGAAGGGAATGCAATACCGATGGAAAATTTCAATACCGGTATTTCGGTAATTTTTCATTTCAAAACCGGAATACCGGTAAATTACCGCTATTTTTTTTATCTTAAACAAACGTAAACAAAATTGAAAGTTACTAATACAAATAGAAAAAATGTATATACAACAACTACATTCAATTAAACAATAAAAACAATAAAATGAAACAATAAATTTATTTTTTTAAATAATAATTTAACAAAATTATATCCAATTTAATTAATTCATTATCACTATCGAATATATCGAGTACTTTTCACCAAAAACAAACTTATGAGTAAGAAAGACCAAAAACTCATAAAAGATCATATTACATTATTATAATAAACTGTATTGTCTGTATCCGATGTGTTAAATTAGCATAATCGTCAATATTTAAAAAAATAATTTTTCTACACTAATTTAAAATCCGATTCTTTGTCCAGATTTAAGTTAATATAATTGTTGAGTATTTTTATTCAAAACAATGTGATGCTTCTATAGTATTTTCAAACTTCGAAACATAATATTTTATAATTGTAATAAGAAGCAAAAATATTTAGTAATTATCATAATTATTATATATAAAGTTAGAAAAAACTAAAGGTTACGCAGGGGTAATCTGTATGATATAAAATATTTTGGCGCAAATATCAGTTAAAAAACGGTTACATTTTTACAAAAAGTGAAACAAACATCATTACCTATCAGTCCAATTATATTTATTATAACACGATATGAAGCCCTTTAGAAAGCAATAAATATTCAGTTTAATGACGAGTTGAGATAATATTTGACATTTGTTTATCTTATAGAATCACTTGAAGATATAGCTGTTTATGCGATTATATAAATTTAAAGGTAAATTTGTTCCGGAAAATTTAAACTTTAGGCTATTATGTATCAAAAAGCGCTTATGTAAAATTACCGGTATTTTTGGAATAAATACCGGTAAAAATACCGCCGAAAAATCGGGCGGTTTACCGGTAATTCGGTATACCGGTATTGCATTCCCTACAATGTAGTAATATAATTTTACGGGTGGAATTTATTGGTTGAAATAGAATTTGTCTGGGATTCTTAACTGTTTTCATTGGAAATATTTCCTTCTCGTTTTTCCTCTTAATTATTATTGTTTTTATACAGATTTATTGATATATTATAAAATTATATTTAATTAAATTTAATAATTCGGTTTATACTGACAATGAAATAAACCTACTCTTAAAATGTTTGTAAAGAATGTTATTTAATATCAGAAAAAAAAGTTGTGAGCATTTTTCAGTTATTGCAATCAATTTTTATTATTTTTGTTCATTTAAATTTTGGAACCATTTCTAGAATGATAAGTGCCCCAAGTTTTTTAGAACTACAACTTTTTATTAAATTATGAATTTAAACTTTTCAAAATTCGTTGACTTTGAACAGTCTTTAAAAAAATGCACTAAACCATGTTGGCAAATTAAACAACAATGGTTTATGGCGTATTTAATCAGGATTATAAAGTCGAGAATACTTGATAGTTTTATAATAAACTAGTAGTGTATGGTATCGTGCCTTAAGGCAAATTGTTGGAACTTCTTGTACCTTAAGGGGCACAACTAGTGTAACCGCCTAAAAAAAGGTGATTTTTGGAAATTTATATTAAAAAAAAAACTACTTTATCAATCATTTCAAAATTTTAGGAATATATTTATACATGTTTTAAGAATACATTGTAAAATTTTTGAAGAAAAAAATTAAATATTTTTTAAGTTATCGTCGATTTCCAACGGCGCGCCAAAAAAAAGGGCCTTCGCTGCTGCAGTAATTCCGGCCTTCTACGTGGATGAAATTTAAAAAAAAAATTCTCGCTAAACTAGATAATATTGTCTGTAAAATGAACTACGATGAAGAAAAAAAATAAAAAAATGACAAAATGGCGGCGTTTTTTTTTTAAAAAAAGTCGAATTTTACCTAAAATTTTGGTAGTTTTTAGACCGCCAAAATTCGATTTTTGATTCGATCCAAAAATCGATAGGTCATTTTACGGAGAACTATATATAGAACATGTAAAAAAAATTTGGTAGTGATGGGATCATTTGTTTTTGAGTAATAATCGCTGCAGCAAATTCGGAAAATGCTGTTTCGAGAAAAACGCGTTTAAAAATAAAATGATCGTTATACTATATACTATATATATATACTCATTAAATGGATGTGACTCAAAAACTATTTAAGATATCGATTTAAAATTTTCGTATGTTATTTTTAAAGGTATAACCTATCGAAATATGGAAAAATTGAAAATTCGATTTTTTAAAAATTTCACACTGGTTGTGCCCCTTAAAGGGTGAAAATAATTGAAGAAAAGAGCCATGTCTTGTGAATTAAAGGGTGAAATTATTGAAATATATGAGGATGAAAAGGATGTATCATTATAGATATGTACTCTCTGTTTAAACATAATGCGCTGGTAAAAAATATAACTACAATGAGAAACTTTAATTTTTGCAGGTAAATGAAAAGACTGTCCCAGAACTCAATAAAAATCCATAACGGGATGATAATATGAATCGTACCCGTCATGAAAAATATTAGAAATTTCTTTTCCAAGTAGTTTCAAAATTATGAGCTTTTAAGTCAAATTGTGAGCATTTTTCCGTTATTGCGTTATTGAAAATGGTATTTTTGGCATATCTTCACGTTTCAGAGGTTTCTGAACATTTTGGCATACCTCGGAAAAAATGGATGTGTGTATCTATGTATCACGTTTTCGGGCGCACGGATCAACCGATTTAAATGATTCAGAAAACATTCGACTCCTATTGATAGGGAGATGTGCTGATTAGTTTTTGGCAAAGGCAGATCCAGCCGTTTTGGAGATACCGAGCAAAGAGTGCAGAAAATAGAAATCGAGGTTTTGAGAGAACGGAGTATCCGATTTGAATGATCTAAAAAAAACATTCAATTTGTAATGATTGGGAGAAGAGGTGATTGGTTTTTGGCAAAGGTAGGTTCAGCCGTTTTGAAGATACCGAGGTAATTATCCAAAACGTTTCAGTTTTTAAGAGAACTAAGCATCCGAAATAATTGCTTTTGAAAAAAAAATATTTCAACTTTTTTGTTAAAAAATGAATAATAATTCTAGGAAAACAGTCAAATATAATGACACAATTGCACCAAGGTTAGTGTATTTTTAGGTAATTTTTTTTATTATGAAATTATCAATCATTTGACAATTTTAAAATCTTAATTAATCCACACTTTAGTACATTATTTTTAAAAGAGTCTCTCAATTTTGAAATTTTTGAAATCATAGTTTAATCAAATGTCTTAGTTCTCGAAAACTTGGGGCAATTGTGTCATTATTTTTGACTGTAGTCCTAGAAATATTAATCCGGTTACGGATCCAAAACTTAAATAAACAAAAATAATAACTAGTAGTGTATGCTGGAAACTTGCTGGAACTTCTCGTACCGTAACGAAATGTTTGAAGAATACATTGAATGTATTCAAATAGATTCACGATTTCGGCCCAAAGTTTAAATGAACAAAAATAATAAAATTAACCACAATAATCGAAGAAGGATCACATTTTTACCGAAGTTCTAGAGTGCACTTAAAAGCTCAATTTTTAAACTGCATGAAATAAATTTTGCTTTTTAATTTTTCATGATAGTTACAATCAATGCTCAGACAGCCAGTTTTGGTTTGTCGTTGAGTTCTGGGATACCCTGTGTATATAAGCGTGTAATTTCTTATAATATAATATATGGGGTGGCCCATTTAAGAATTGGAATTTATCGATAGCAACTTGCCTGTAGGCCACACTGTGCGGAATTCGAAGTTGCGATATATGGAAAAAGAACTAAGAATTTTGAGACTTTTCTAAAGATGTATAATACTTTATATGTTTTCTTTACAGAAATATCGAATCGTGAGGAGTGTTGCTCTAACCTAACTGCACTTTGCATTTTGACAAGTTAACATCTACACATATTGCTCGATACTATCTAAACCGTAAAAGATACGAAAAAACTTTGTTCGTACGAAAGATGCAGAATAAAATTATGAATAAAATGGTATATGAATGGTTAAGTGTGTTCATATAATTTTCTCGAGATTTTCCGATTTTCCTGAAATTTTTTGACAGCAACTCGCCTGTAGGCCACACCGTGCTGAATTCGAAGTTGCGATATATGGGAAAAAACTAAAAATATACAATTTTGAGACCTTTCTAACGATGTATAATACTTTATATGTTTTCTTTACAGAAATATCGAATCGTGAGGAGTGTTGCTCTAACCTAACTGCACTTTGCATTTTGACAAGTTAACATCTACACATATTGCTCGATACTATCTAAACCGTAAAAGATACGAAAAAACTTTGTTCGTACGAAAGATGCAGAATAAAATTACGAATAAAACGGTATATAAATTGTTAAGTGTGTTCATATAATTTTCTCGAGATTTTCCAGTTTTTGTTAAATTTTTGCATTGCAACTTGCCTGTGGGCCACACCGTGCGGAATTCGAAGTTGCGATATATGGGAAAAAACTAAAAATTTTGAACCTTTCTAACGATGTATAATACTTTATATGTTTTCTTTACAGAAATATCTAAACCGTAAGATTACTAGATCACTAGGACCACTAGATGGACCACCCTATACTATACTTAATTTTATTTATATATTCATTATTATTATTAATGAATTATTACCGCAGCTTTATCCATGCCCTTTTTTTTCATTTCGGTAAACGCTCGAATCCATGGACGATCGACTGGTGTCGAAGGTGCCGTGCACACGTTCACTCGTTCAACTATACATTCATACCAATATACATACATACATAGGAATATATATATATATATATATATATATATATACATATATATATATATATATATATATATAAAATATAATTAAAATATAAACCTGCTTTCTCCTCCGCCTGCACCATCATGCCCTTCAGGCGGGGCGTCGAGTCCACCAGCTCCCAAAAGGCCTTGCATTTCGCCCTGATGTTCGCACTGTCTCGGCCAGCGGGGGTGAAGTCGATCAACTGGAAAATAATTGAAAAAACAATTAGATGATATGAAAATAAATAAAGCTTAAAGATAAATAAATATCCTTAATAATCGACTTAATCAATTATTCATGAGGTTCAGATAATTACAAAATCCTGAGGCAAATATTAAAGGTTCTTCGTTACATTGACGTGGATAATTAACAAAAACACGTGCATACCTACAATTCTGAAACAAATAACAGTGGTGGTAACTAAATAAAAAGACAGAATAGACGTCCATCCTAATGAATTAACCAGTCAAGTCTATCTGGAAGGCCAGCCGACCAGACTTAAAATGAAAATACCTGTAGAGTGTAGACCTAATATAGGCGAATGAACTTTAATACTTTCATTTTGCTATATTTCATTAAAGTAAAACTTCTTTAGGCGCGACATCGGCGTAAATCCGTACATATGCAACGGAAATTGTTACGCCAAGCTGAAGTGAGAGTCATTCGCTCTCGATGATATGATTTCTATACGGGTCGATTCTGATGCGTGACTTTATACGTGCGTGCGTCACCGAAAGCATGAAGCATATTGTTCAAATTTCCGGTGTTATGGCAAAACTTTTCAAGGTTAAATAGTAGTATAAATTATGAGTTAATAAAAATGTCAGGATCGGAAGAATATTTTATCCAGTCCCTCATAAATAATTGTAGTGCAAATAATCGCAAATAATGAAACAAAGGAAAAATCTGCGCTGCGTAAGAAATGTAAGTTTATTGAAATAATTTGTATTATTCGAGTTTTTCGAGGTTACTATATACCTACTTTGAGTTATTACTAAAATGGCAAATATTTTTACAAAAGACAGATACACAAAGAAAAATAAAAATGTATCACCAGCGAAATAGTCAAAACAAACAAGCAGTCAATAATGAAGTTCTACAAACACAATTACATGATAAGTGAAATTGTGGAAACAATATTTCTTCATTGGAAATTTAACGTAAGTTTACATGTTTCTCTTTTATGATGGCTATGAAGAATAATTTTAATTTATTATAATATACAAACTCTGAAAGATCAAGATTACATCGTCAAACAAAACAACTTCAGGAAAATAATCGGTTACTGCCAATTTATTAGAAAATCTTGAGCCAGAGGTATCAATTTAGATGTTAATGTCAACGCCATTGACATAAGTAAGAATCGAAAAACGCTACAACTATTCACATTTAAACATATTATTCTGTTATCTTTTTAGATGAAAGTACTGCTGTAACTTTTTCTGATACAGCAACTACATCACGTCAATTGCAAATTGATGATTCTGCATATAATGTGACTAATAATGTGACAAGAACTGATCTTTTGCAAGAGTCAAATGAAGTATTTGAACTTCCATATAAAGACTTCAATTTGTTTAGGAATGCACGAAAATTGTTTGAAAAACAATTTACAAAAGATAGCTTTGGCCATGTATGCTTTGTGTGTGATTGACTTTAGTTTCAAAGTGACTTAAAAATAATAAATTCTTAATAATGGTTTTCTGAATATTGATTCAAATAATCTGGTTGGATGACAAGCTTGTCGAAAGGCATTAAATTCGGGTAAAATTCCCACTTTGTGTAAATTTAACGGGTTTGTATTTCCACCTATACCAAATTATCTACCTAAACTAGATACTGTTTATTATTATTTGCCAGCATTCTCTGCTTAATGTAATAATATATACGTGTTGGCCGTACCAAACAATTTCACGAGTACATTGGCCAAGAGCCTGGTTTTTAATTAAGTGATCCTTACATTTTAGGTAAAAGTTTCGAGTGAGCTTTTTAAATTCGATCGAGTATCGTTAATTATTTTCCTTATTGGGCCCAGCTTAACTTCATAAGCCGATCCCCTCCAAAAATTCACATAGAATTTGTAATAAATACTATGCAGTTGATAACGGTGCAAACGTGCACAGATAGATTTATCTTGCATGTCATTGCAATTCAATTTATATGGTGCGAGCAAAACTCTAAAGCGCGTGTTAGAACACACAACGCAAGACGATTCAAGACATAGTGTTTTATTATTATAAATACTTGTGATTTTTAACTTCCCGCAGAGTAAGTTATAGTAATCGCACAAAAATCGAAATTAATTTTTTTATAAATTTTTACGTTTCAAAGGTTTCTAATTATTTTGGCATACCTTTAAAAAATGATGAATGTGTGTGTGTGTGTGTGTGCGGATACAAATTTTCGTCGACGATTTTGAGAACACCAATCAACCGATTTGAATAATTAAAAAAACAATTAAAAAAACAACGATTGGTATTGATAAGGAGACGTGGTTTTTGGCGAAGGCAGGTCTAGCCGTTACGAAGATACGGGGCAAAAAGTACCAAAAACGGTAACTCAGTTTTTAGAGAACAAAGCGTCCGATTTTGATAATTCAAAATTTTTGGGAAGGCAGGTCCAGCGGTTATGGACTCTCGATAAAAATAAGTTAAAAAAATGTCGTTTGGCGGTCCAAAATGATTATTAGACATAATATGTACATCAAATTATCAGATATTTTATAGAGATTTTAATAATGTGTACACATTTTGTGTAAATTTTTTGGGTTCCGTACCAAGATTTTTAATTGCGGTACGGGAAGTACCAGCAATTTGGCTTAAGGCACGATGCCATGCATCCCACTAGTTTTATTATTGCAAAAGAGCACTTTCTCCATTTTTCTATTACTATACATTTATATAGAATTTTCTCTATATGTGCAACTTGCCAATAGGCAATTTATTGAATGTCCTAGACTTTCTGGAATTGAGAAAAAATATTCTTCACTGATTAATTTGAAAATTGGTATACAAAATTTCACATAACGAAATTAGCAAAAAACTTACTTGATTGCTATATCTGTGCACTTATTTCTGATTTGACAAAGAATTATATATAGATGAGCAACTTGCCTTTAGGCTAAGTTCCATAAAATCATATTTACGATCAGTAATAATTTTAAAACAGATAGTCTGTATTTATTACAAAAATAACTTTTTAGATTTATATATTTTTCCAAGTCTCCATTGTTGTGCAACTTGCCAATAGGCAAATCTACATTTGGTTACATTGTTTAAATGATTCTTTTTGCAAAAAAATCAATAAACTTTCTTCGAGCTTTTTCCATAATTTTATATAAATCTCTATAGTCGCAAAACTTGCCAATAGACATATAGGTCTACACAAGACAAATTGGTGTGTTTGCAAAATTTTGTTTAATTTATTTCAAAAATCTAAAAATTGTCAAAAATCTCATTTTTCAAATAATTTTGAAGCTTCACTTAATAATTTTAATATTTGATACGAAAAGTTTCATACGTTTATCCGGGCTTTTGAATCAGTCAAATATTAGTCCACTCACATTTTTTCCAAATGAGCAAATCGGATTTTCTGGCAAAAACATAAACTTCTCCTTTGGGACGATAATAATTAATTTAATAATTATTTATATTTTACAATTATTTTACCTTGTTCAAGCGTTCTGTAACACACGGCGAAGGATCCGAATCGTTCTCCAACATTTTCACAAACGACTATTGAAATAACAAATATCAATCAAAAAATTTAAAATTTAGCTAATATATATAATAGAATGAAAATTTTAAAAGCAATCATTTTATTGCTTGTAGCAAAAAATTTCAGCTATCGATCATTTTGTTTATTAATTTTTTGTTTCAATGGTAAAAGAATTATATTACAAATATTTAATTTTTAAATATTTGAATTTGTTTGGCGCAAATTTGGCTAATTATTAAATTTAAAAATAACATTACCATTGTGTTTTATTTGAAATTTTGCAAGTATAAAAAATAGAGTTTAAATACTTCACACACAGCTATCAATCATTATGATTCGTTTTTGTTTTAATATTAAATGAATTAATATATATATTAAAAATCTAAAAAAATTTAAATATTATATATATATATATATATATATACACTAGCTGTACCTGCGATTTCGTTGAAATTTAACAAAAAAGTTAAAAGTTTTTGCATATTTTATTGTAATTGCTATTTCTTTTCAGTTTTTGTATTAGATTCATTGAAAAATTCTTTACATACAATATTGTTGTGCGATTTATTTCTTGTGCTAATATAACAAAAGAGATTTGAGTTTCTTTTAATCACAACTAATAGGTGTACATTTGAAAAATAGAAAGTCCAGTCTATAAATAATCATAAATATTTAAAGAAAAAAATTGAAAATTTGATTCAAACCATTCAAATCGGTTGATCCGTGCTTCCGAATGTGAACGGAAAATTGTATCCACACACACACACATCCGCATTTTCTAAATTATACCAAAATGTTCAGAAACATCTGAAACGTAAAGATATGTAAAAAAAATTCATTTTTAGACGATTACAAATTCCCTACTGGAAGTTAAAACAGCCAATACAAAACATTAAAAACAATTGGCAATTAAAATAAAAATTCCAGAACAGGTACAACCATCAATTTATTAAACTATTATCATTATTTCGCAGTTACAAATTTTGACACATGTCAACATGTCAAAATTCGATACCAATCATTTTCCTTTTTTATACTTTTAAAATTGAATTTTCAACAAAATGGATCAAAAAAATCCATATCCATTGACGGCGAGATCAAGAGCGAAGTATGAAGAAAAAATTCTTGAGGTGAAGACCAAAGAAAGGGACGAAATGAAGACGCT
>NW_020537324.1:82677901-82775625 GCF_003426905.1 Ctenocephalides felis
AACTTTTCTTAGGGTAAGTTATAGTAATGGGTCGAAAATCGAAAATGAAAATTTTTGCATTTCTCCATGTTTGAAGGTTTCTGAACATTTTGGCATAACTCAGAAAAAATTGATGTGTGTGTGTGTGTGTGTGGTATGTATGTATGTATGGATACAATATTTCGGTCACGTTTTCGTGCGCAAGGATGAAACGATTTAAATGGTTCAAAAAACATTCAATTCCTATTGATAGGGATATGTGCTGATTAGTTTTTTGACAAAGGCAGGTCCAGCAGTTACGGAGATAAAGAGCAAAGAGTGCAGAAAATAAAAATCGAGTTTTTTAGAGAACGGAGCATCCGATTTGAATGATCTAAAAAACATTTAATTAGTAATGATTGGGAGAAGTGTTTATTAGATTTTGGCAAGGCAGGCCCAGCCATTTCGAAGATACAGAGCTAAATGTGCAAAAAATGGCAGTTTTTGAGAGAACTAAGCGTCCGATTTTTATTATTCAAAGAACTCTCTGCTTGTCTTAAACAAAATAATTGCTTTTGGAAAAAAATGTTTCTATTTTGTTTTTTTTGTATATGGAAATTTTTGAAAACTGAACATTTTTTAAGCAATCGCGCTACATAGTTGATTTTGAGTCGAAATATCAAAGCGCGTAGTCGTTTAAAGTGTAAACAGAACCCATATAAATGTACACAAAATGTACACAAGGCACTCGACCTTGCCGTAACGCACTTCCGTTGCATTTATACGGATTTACACCCTAGTCGCGCCTAAAGAAGTTTTACTTCAAAAATGTCATCCTTCACATCCCAAAACTCTCCAAGCCGTTTCTGCATTTTTTTTAAAAGTTGTTTGAAAGTAGCATTACCAGTTTTTGACAAAAGAATGGCTTTTGAGGATAAAAAATTATTACATCTTTTTTTATTTTTTCATAAAATATTTTTGTATTTTTGGAATAATAATTCAAAAAATGACCCAGGCTAAGCACAGTCTAAGCGCCACTCTGGTACAAATGTTTACCCAGTTTTTGGTCACCACGTAACAAATTGTCTTTTACCCCCAGGGTTCATCATCGATCCAGTTCACCGTCCACTTCCAACCAGACATGGGGCTAATAAAAACCAAATACTACTCCAAAGAAACCAGAATCTTGGAATTCCCAATCTCTATCTGCTGTTCCCAAACTAAACCAACAGGCGATCCCGAACATTACGAAACTGATTACGGATTATGTCCTCCAGATACTGTCACAGTCTACTCTGTTTTGACCTACGGCCTAACTATTGAGCCACAATATATAGATCTAGGTGTTGTCAACACCCACGAAACCGTCTACGCAGATTTAACACTGAGGAACGAATCCGTTTTGTACAAGACAAGTGTGTTCCCATTTTTGCCCAAATGTTTGACGATTGAACCAGGCTATGGGATAACCGAGATGCTGCCGAAGGAGGAGGTCAAGTTTAGGCTGTTTTTCAGCCCTAGTGGTTGATGACATCAAAGGTAAGGGTAAAGGATATATGGGTCATTCTTTTACAAATCGTACGGACTTTCGAAAAAAAAATGTCACATTTTAGAATTGATATACAGTAGAACTCCAATTATCCGAACTCTCCAATCATCCGAACTCCAATTATCTGAACTTCGACTATCCGAATCGCCGATTATCCGAATCACTTACAGAAAAAAAATTGTCCAAAAAAAGTCTAAGTGCGCTATTATCCTTCCACCAGCAAAGCCAGTGTAGGCACATTGTTTGTTTTGATATGACGGAGATGTTTACAAAACAATGATTTTTATTTCTGAACTTGTACATAAGTACATTTCATTTATATTTAAAACATGTGAAAATGTCATGTTTCTTTCATTTAATTCAATAAAAAAATAGTACAATATCAAAACGTAAATTTTTTCTCTCCAATGGCAATTTTAAAAAAACTCCGATTATTCGAATATTTGATTATCCGAATGGGTCCCGGTCCCCATTAATTCGGATAATTGGAGTTCTACTGTATATATATAAAATCAGATATTATACATAAAATCATTTCACACGTATTTCAGGATTTTGCTGAAAAATTTTTTTACGTAAATATTTACGATTGAAATATGGATTTTTTACTCAATTTCTATGAACATCATCTGTGGTAATTTAATTATCTCCGGATGTGCTGATCGGATCAGTATTATTATTTTTTATTACACTCATATTGAAGTAAACTTTGTAATGATTAAAAAAAATTTTCTTTGTTTTTGCAATTTTCTTAACAATAACAACCCTTAAATATTTACAAAGGTTTTACTCAGCCTTACCCCAACTTGAATCGATCCAAAAAAAAACATATTGTTTCTTTTTTTTCCGGCAACAAAATTCTTTTTACAATTTGTTGGAGACTTTATTACATCGAAAGATATTAAATATTTCAAGCGCGAGCCGCGCTTTTCTCGTCGGGGACATCAAAGACTTGTACTCATTTGTCACTTTCGAATGACTATCTTATTGTTTTTCGGTTGAAAAATATTTTATAATTTCGCTTCTGGCGAAAAATGTATAGTCGAAAAAAAAAACATAAGGAGAGAGCGGAGCTTAAAAGTTCGTGGGTAAAATATCCACTGCCAATATCTCAAAAACAAGTAAAGTTAGAAATTTTTTAACAACAATATTTTAATCGAGGTGTCAAGGTCTGGATGGTGTACGGTTTGTAAAAGAATGACCCATATGTTTTATTAAGGGGCACAACTAGTGTAGCCGCCTAAAAAAAGGTGATTTTTGGGAATTTATATTAAAAATACTACTTTATCAATCATTTCAAAGAAAGAATACATAGTAAAATTTTTGAAGATAAAAATCAAATATTTTTTAAGCTATCGTCGATCTCCAACGGAACGACAAAAAAAGGCCCTTCACTGCTGTAGTGATTCCGGTCTTCTACGTGGATAAAATTAAAGAAAAAATCTCGTTAAACTAGATAATATTGTCTGTAAAATGACCTACAATAAAAAAAAATCAAAAATAGGCAAAATGGCAGCGTTTTTTTTAAAAATGTCGAATTTTACCCAAAATTTTGGTCGTTTTTGGACTGCCAAAATTCGATTTTTGATCCGATCAAATAATCAATAGTTCATTTTACGGAGAACTATATATAGAATATGTAATAAAAATTCGTTAGTGATCGGATTATTAGTTTTTGAGTAATCGCTGCAGCAAATTCGGAAAATGCTGTTTCGAGAAAAACGCGTTTAGATAAAATGATCGTTATACTATATACTATATACATACTCTTTAAATGGCTGTGACTCAAAAACTATTTAAGATATCGATTTAAAATTTTGGTATGTTATTTTTGAAGGTATAGCCTATCGAAATATCGAAAAATTGAAAATTCGATTTTTTTATAGTTGTGCCCGTTGGTAAATGTGATGTATTTTACTATTTCCTTTACCCAGGTAATGAGATTGGAGTACCCGGCAAACGTGGTTATTGGTCTTTTGATTTGGATTGCACAACAGTTGAGGAATTGGATACAACAAAAGTGTTCAAAAAAGGATTTTTCAGACGTTGAGGATAGTTTCATAAAATTAAGTGTCAGCAATAACAGTAAAAAGTCTCCCACAACATCAGATAAACTTGAGATGAGGTTGTCCGATTTTCAACAATGGAAGTCGGATCATGGTTCAATGGATTTGCATTTTTCCGGTGTACTGAAAGCTGAAGTCTTATCAAGGTAAAATAAATACATCATATAACAATTTTGAATAATGTTTATTACTAATATGGTAACACTCGTGATGCACACATTTATTATTGTCAACCATTATACACATTTATATATTAACTAGATGACCCGACAGACGTTGTCCTGTACCCACATCCATATTTTTTTCATATCATATACTAATATTTACCGTTCAGTTAAAAATAATTATTGTTTTTCGAATTACTATTTACACCAATATATGAGTGATGTTGAATGTAGAACTGCTTCAAATAAAATTATGATTCTCAATTCCCACAGTTTACACTTTAATTATCCCTTTAACAAATATTAAAATATGTTCAATAAAATTGTATATTAAAAATTATACACTGCAATTTATGGAACAAATTTATTTCCAATAGCTCAATTTATTTTAATGCCAAGGGTTATATAATATTTTTAATCATACCTGTAGATGTGGATGTATAAATGCATGATTTTTTGTTTATTCACGACTAAAAGATTGATTTTCCAAATTTTTCACACAAAAAATCATCCTCTGTCTTTGTGATGTATTTATTGAAATAGCATAAGAACTCTTTTAAAAGATATAACAAATTCAGAAAGAATTAATATAGAGCATTTGCGGTAAAGATACAATATCACCTGGGAATTTTCTACCCAAAATAATTGCTTCAATAATATTGCCTATAATTTTTATAATTTCTTACCATATTTTAACTGGTTTTTAGTAATTTACGATCTAAATTACATTTTTCTCACTAATAATTCAATATACATTATTACTTAAGTTCATATTTGAAGTGAATTAATTTGTCAAATCCTGTTCACATGTGCTCTATTCAACCTACCATCAACAAAATTATTGCAGTAAATGGAGAGGAAAAAGCGTGTGCTCTGTGATTTTTTTTACTGTGCTCCAATTCGCATGATATTTGGGAAATAGGTTAATCTTAACATTATTAACAACTCTTTTAATTCTGATTTTATCAGAACTTGTAATATACTATTTTAAAGGTAATGGCAAATGACAGTCTTCTCAATGCCAAACAATGCCTCAAATATTATCAACGTCAATGAATAATAAGCGGTTTTTTATATTTCTCCATTTATTTCTACAATCTAACTATATTTCTATAATTCAAATAATCCTGAAAAAATCCCATAACAAACTTTAGAAAGATTTATCAAAATTCGAATAATCGCTTAGTAGGATTATCCTTTCCTAAAACAGCCCTTTTTTTCTTCTCATACAAACGTTTTCTAACTAAAACATAGAATCAATTTGAGCTTTATTACATTTATATAAAGTTCACTCCTCCTAAACGACTATTCGGATTTTGATAAATCTTTCTGAAGTTCGTTAAGGAAATTTTCTAGAATGTATGTGATTATAAAGTACTGGGATGTATGTGCAATATTGTAGAAATAAATAGAAAAAAATGTAAAAAACGACATGTCATTGTTTGCATTAAAAACAAATGAAAACTATCATCTGCCAAAAATTTCAATTTACTTATGAACCTAGACAATATTAAAATATATATAATAAATTTATGATTATGAATAAAAAAAATGAAATGTCTACATTATTATTGCCGAAAAGCAGCTGAGATGTGCCAGAAATTAAAATATAAGATAACAGTATATGTATGGCAGATTGAATGATACACATATAAACAAATATGACAAATTAATTCACTTAAAATATAAAATTAAGTATTAATCAGGGCCGGTCTTACCTTTAATGCAATGCATGCGAAAAATACGGGCGCACGCTTTAGGGGGCGCCAAAACAAGATTCGGATATTAAATTTTCAATATATAATTTCTTTGCATCTATTACAAATCTTTCCACAATACTTTTAATATTTGTTCACTTTATAACAACAAATGGAAAGTAAATATGAATACATACAATTCGGCCCTCACGATATCGATTAGGAGAAGTTTAAGATGCAATTTTGGATATCTTAAATAATCAAAAATTAAATGGATTTAATCCAACATGAAGTGTCAGTGTAATGTTATGTTATACCGTTCAAAGACTTCAATTTTCAATATAGTGTGTGCATTGAGACTTATGATTTTATTTAAAGCAGTTCTACATTTAACATCGCTCATATTATAAATGTATATGCATTTTGGCGTAAAGAGTAATTTAAAAAACAATAATTATTATTTTTAGGTAAACGGTAAATATTAGTATATTATATTAACAAATTGTAGTCATGGGTACAGGACAACGTCTGTCGGGTCATCTAGTTATTTCAATATTAATATAGAAATTATTTCAATTTGTCTCATATATCCTTTACCCTCCAGGACAAATTCGGCGACAGTCCACGACCAGGACCCAGATCACATACCAACCGACCAGGACATATACGGCCTTGAAATACTCCAAAAAGTACACGAACCCTTATCCGAAACCCCCAAATCAACACCAGGAACCCCTGTACCATCAATACCTGATAACATCGATTACTCCTTTGACGAATTTGAAGACTATATTGAAGAAGAAGACGATTTATGTTGCGTCGATGATTTGAATTTGGAGCCAATAAAAAACGTGAGCACCGTTATGCTGACTGCAATCATTATCGATAATGTTTGCGAACTGTCGCACCAGATACTGGTGTTGCCTGATACCAGTTTAGATGCTTCTACGTGTGGCCAGGTCGAATTGAGGGGTACTAATCGTCAGTCGATGGCTAAGTATGATTGTGGTAAACATCCTGGAAGTAAAAAGAAAAGGAAGAAGGAGGTTTTTAAGTTTGAATTTTGCGCGTCGTCTGATGAGATTGATATTTGTCCACTGAGAGGAGAACTGGTTACAGGTAGGTAGTAGAAACTGGTAACACATTCGTTAAATATAAATACTAGGCCTGGTCTATTTGTAAACTAGTGGTATATGACATCGTGCCTTAAGGCAAATTGCTAGAACTTCTTATACCGTAATGAAATATTCGAGAAATTTTAAACGTTTTCAAATATATTATTACAAATACTGTAATTGTTTCATTATTTTTGCTATCTTGTTATATATGAGCAATCAAAATCAAATGTAAATCATAAATCAATTTATCACTTCATTTCGAATTCAATTTCAAAAAAAAAAAAAATAGTTGCCTAATTTGCACAAAATTGAAAAAGTGCTCCTGTATAGTCACAGTCTAAACGCATTTGCAAACAATTCTGTGCGATATTTTCACTTATACTGTGCTTAGATTGGCGGCATTTTCACATTTTTCAATAGTTTTTCACAAAATTGGAAAAGTGCTCCCGTATAGTCACAGTCTAAACGCATTTGCAAATAATTCTGTACGACATTTTCACTTATACTGTGCTTAGCTTGGCGGCATTTTCACATTTTTCAATAGTTTTCACAAAATTTAAAAAGTGCTCCTGTATAGTCACAGTCTAAACGCATTTGCAAACAATTCTGTGCGACATTTTCACTTATACTGTGCTCAACTTGGCGGCATTTTCACATTTTTCAATAGCTCCAGTACATATACAGTCTAAACGCACTTGGGTAAACATTTGTACCAGAGTGCCGCTTAGACTGTGCTTAGTCTGGGCAATTTTTTGAATTTTTAATCCAAAATTACAAAATATTTTTTGCAAAAAAAAATATAAACGAATTTTTTTCCCAATAACAATTATTTTGCTGAAACAAGCAGAAAGTTCTTTGAATCATATAAATCGGACGCTTAGTTCTCTCAAAAACTGCCATTTTTTTAACATTTAGCTCTGTATCTCCGAAACCGTCGGGCCTACCCTTGCCAAAAACTTATAACCACTTTTCCCCGTCATTACGAATTTGAATGTTTTTTGGATCATACAAATCGGATGATCCGTTCTCTCAAAAACTCGATTTCCATTTTCTGCACTCTTTGCTTCGTATCTCCGTAACGGCTGGACCTGCCTTTGCCAAAAACTAATCAGCACATCTCCCTATCAATAGGAATCGAATGTTTTTTGAACCATTCAAATCGGTTGATCCGTGCGCTCGAAAACGTGGATGAAAAAATGCGGACATACAAAACACACACACACATCCATTTTTTATGAGGTATGCCAGTAAAATGTTCAGAAACCTTCAAAACGTCGAGAAATTCAAAAATTTTAATATCTAAAAGTTAATAATAAATTAATATCTAAAAAAATGGTTTCAAAATTTTTTTTTTACTGAGTAAAATACCAAAAACAATGATTTTTTGCAATTTTTGTATGGGTGACCACTAAGGGTAGATCCTAAGGGCTGAACGGTGGGCATGAGTGAATTGGCCTTTCGAAGTTAGTTAGGGTTTGTCATACATATGGAGCACTCTAAATGGGTCAAAACGAAAATTTTCAAAATTAAACCCCTATCTTTGGGTCAATGCACGAGACAGCAGAATTCATTTTAGAGGTATGGTTTCTTCAGCACAGTATCTTATTTTGATCCCTAGTATACGAAAACCATATGTTCCTAAGCGACTTTAAAATCGACAAGCCCTAATAAATACCCTTGTGTTTGTTTTTAGATAGTTCCATTAATATCAGAATACGTGCAACTCCTACAATAGCAGAATCTGCAATTAGAGAAAAAGCTCGTGAAGTAAAATGCCAGGAAATTTTGAAACAAAGACGATTGGAAGAACGTGCTAAAATTATGAAGCAAAGGGAAGCACAACGCAAAGCTGAAGAGAAAAAGGCTTTGAAGGCACTAGAAAAAAAAGCTAAGGACGAAGAAAAACGCTCAAAAAAAAGTGACACCAAAACCAAGAAAGGAAGTAGTAAACAGACACCAGCTACACAAGGCAAGTAGAACATTACCACGACAACCCTTACATTATTAACTTCCCGAAGGAGAAGTTTATGTTTTCATCAAAAAATCCGATTTGCTAATTTAATGAAGCCATTCTGAATCGAATGAGACCAAATTTAAGGAAAAAAGTATGAGTGTGTGTGAACAGATTTTGTGCTGTAAATCGATTTTTTTTCAAAAACGGCTAGACCGATTTCAAAAATTTAAAAGCCATTCGATATATCTTGATGTCTAGCGTTTATCAATTTTGCTCGACGATCAGCCAAGCCGTTTCTGTGTAAATAGAATGAAATTTTTTCGTTCACGTTTCTGAGTTCCGCAATGCTGAATATTTTATGGAAAATAAATTTTTTATCCTCAAAAGCAATTGTTTTGTCAATACAAGCAGAAAGTTTTATAGATCATTCAAATCGGACGCTTAGTTCACTCAAAAACTGCCATTTTTTGCACATTTAGCTCTGTATCTTTGAAATGGCGCGACCTGTCTTTGCCAAAAATTAATAAACCTCTTCTCCCAATCATTACAAATTGAATGTTTTTTAGATCATTCAAATCCGATACTCCGTTCTCTCAAAAACTCGATTTCTATTCTCTGCACTCTTTGCTCCATATCTCCGTAACGGCTGGACCTGCTTTTGTCAAAAACTAATCAGCACATCTCCCAATCAATAGGGATCGAATGTTTTTTAAACCATTCAAATCAGTTGATCCGTGCGCCCGAAAACGTGGACGAAAAAATACACACATACATCAATTTTTTCTGAGGTATGCCAAAATGTTCAGAAACTTTTAAAACGTCGAGAAATGCAAACATTTTCCGGCCCATTACTATAACTACCCTACGGAAAGTTAAAAAATCGTCAAAATTTGCAAAAATTAATATCGTTTTTTGAGCGTTTGTCAAAATTAGAACTTTCATCGACGTTTACTTAAAAACGCCAAAAATTTAAAAGCCAATC
This sequence comes from Ctenocephalides felis, assembly GCF_003426905.1. Taxonomy (NCBI): domain Eukaryota; kingdom Metazoa; phylum Arthropoda; class Insecta; order Siphonaptera; family Pulicidae; genus Ctenocephalides; species Ctenocephalides felis. The sequence continues at coordinate 82,687,390 of NW_020537324.1, forward strand.
GATGTATTTCGATATGGATTATCGATTTCTCAGCTTTGTGGGACGATCGGCTGAGCCATTTTTATGTTAACAACAGAAAAGTGAAAACAAATTCGTCCACGTTTTAGCTCTTAATTTTGAATCGATTTTGAAAATTCAAAAACTGTACGAAAGATATTGGTTATGAATGATACAGATCTATCGGGCCGTTTTCTTGTTAAATTTTTTTTGCCGATTATTATGAACCTTTTTTGGCAATAGATATCATGGTCTTATAAAACATACTAAAATGTTACAGCTCTACGACAAATAGATTAATGTTAAAAATTCATCAAAATTTGAGAAAATATAGTCAAAATTTGTGTCAAAAGTTGCTTTTGTGATGTGATGAGTCAAACAATATCAATTCATTAAAATTTGGAATAATAAGTTACAATTTGAGGACATACAAACACATGTCTGTGCAATATAACTAATATAATATTACAAATAATTTAAATGTGTTTGAGAAAATTGTATTAGAAATCGCAATGTTTAGATTTAATTGAAAACGATAACTTTATTTTTGAAATAAACAGTTGTACAATTTATAAATTTACAATTTAGTCATTTTTAAAGTGTCGTAAAAGAAAGCAATGAATGCTTTTACTATCAATTTTTTTATCACTTGTTTATTAATATTATTAAAATACAAAATAAAAATTCAAAAAAAAAAAAAGTTGAAAATTGAAGAAACTGGCAGCTGATGAAGTGCGGGTGGTCTCAAAAAATGGCCACCTCAGTTTTGACATGATTTCAGCCCTCTTAGCCATCGGAAATGCAAAAAATAAAAATATTATTAATCTACAATGATGTCGCAATCGCCCGAACTAGCCATGAGTAAAAAAAAAATTTTTTTCACAAATTGGCGACTGTTTAAAAAAAAGAGGTTTTTTTTACTGTTTTTTTGAATTTCTAGATTTTTTTAAAAATAGTAAAAATTGGAATTTGGGGATAATCCTAGTTCGGGCTATAGATAGGTCTATAAACAAGACTCTCTGAACATTTCAAGTGAATCGGTCGAGTAGAACTCGAGAAATCGTGTCAACAGTACTGAAAAAGTCTGTTCTGAGAAAAACGCATTTAAAGTTTTGCGTGAAGCCAAACCAGTATGGGGACCGAGTCAGTAAAATGCCTATATCTAATAATTCAAATTTTCAAAAACCTTCTCATACCCATATTCTTAGATAGTTAAACTTTGAAAATATGAATAAAAAAAAATCGATTTTTTTGAATTTCTACACTAGAATAACCCCTTAAGGCTAATTTCTACTAATTTCCATCATCGTTACCATTTCTTCCAGAACCGATTCCAATCCCAAAACTTCCTGAAATACCAGAACCTTTGGACGAGGAATTAGAAATCAACACTGATTTCACAGACCAAGAATTGGAAGTGACTCCAAAAGAATTATTGGAGGCTAGAAAACTGCTGCAGCATACAGCTGAAACAGTTGTTCGAGACGAATATGTATTGTGCAGACTGATATCAGAAAAGCAAGAATTAGGCAAGATGCCTAAAGAAGAGATGCTACGTTTACGTGTTCTTTATAGTGTTAGAAGTCCATATTTCATGCTCGATTTGGACGGGGATGAATTAGACTTTGGACCAGTAGTAATAGGTAATGTTTATATTACCAATACAATACATATCAGTAACATATATCCTTTACCTAGGTGATAGCAAAAGAGTGATTCTCAATCTCCAAAACATCTCACACGATGTCATCACACCAAAAGTCTCCAAACCTCATCAAGACCCTGAGTTTACTTGTCATATTGCACGTGGAGTCAAATTGTGGCCAGAGCAGTTACTTATGATACCTGTCACGTTCAAACCGAACCCTTTAGGCAATGCTTTTAAGACTGTGTTGCCGCAGGAGAATTTTACAATATCCTATAAGACTACGGAGAGTGTCATCACTGTTAGAGGGACTCCTGTGGAACCACAGTTGGTCGTGAAGCCTGAATTTAGAGTGTGCAGGTATAAAGGATACAGGAGATAATAATAATAGATAATAATATGTAAGAAAAAGATTTAATAGTATGTGAGAATGCATTTTTCAAATATTATATATATTTTTATATTTAGGATGGAATCTAAGGCTGGCAAGCCAGTCTCTTTCCAAATAGAAGTCTTCAACGATTGTGAAGCAGAAGTTCCAATTTGTTTGAAGGTTTTGTATGAAATTGAAGGGATCATCGTTGAAAAGCCAAAGCCAGAAGAAGAAAAGGAATCTAATATAGAGTATGAATTTACATTTCTACTTGCTTATCTTACTACTCAATATTTAAAAAACTATAAATGCATTTATGTGTTAAGTATAAAAGTATCTTAAAAAGATAAACAATGTACTTTGTTGGCTTAATTTTTCTCGCTGTCTAATTTTACAGCTTTACTGAAATATTACTTCATTCATGTTATCATAAGCACACTCAATTATTCTTTTACAATTATCAGAATTCTTATTGTTTCCATTCTAGTTCCAAAAGTAAATCATCCAAGAAACCATCAAAAAAAGAAAAACCTAAGAAAAAACAAAAACTCACAGAAATCTTATACGACGATGAAGCCTATTCCTTAGAAAACACCTTCGAATTCAGTTTCGGTGATGAAGAAATATTTTCATCAACAAGTTTACCGAATAACATTCTCAAGCCATTCGAGAAGAAGATGCTGAAGATGATATTTAATCCACCAAAGACTGATGATGTGGTTAAAAAGTCATATTGTGCAAAGTATCATCTGGTTTTCGGCAAGGATAATGTTTTAAGGGAGTATATATTTATATGCACAATAAAATGACATTGCATGGTGATATTCTTTGTGCAAAATCAGTCGTCAACTTGGAAGTATTTTTGCCTTTTGTCATGCCTAATAATAATGCTCTCAAATGTCATGGTAATAATAAATTTTGGTTAGGCCTAGATAATAATATGTAAATTATATAATAAATAAATACAATAAGTATGTACAATATATATTCAAGCAATACTTTTGTTTTCTTTTTGTAATGCCAGTTACAATTATATATATATATATATATATATATATATATACAGCAAATATTGTTACAGATTTAAACCCGTTTACCTTTCAAACCTAAAGTCCGTTGTTTCAAACAAAATTTAAGGTTACGAACACCTCCTAAGGAAATTTATACAAACGTCAAAACACGTTCAGACTACCTCGTACATTTTAACTTATTTTTAACATAAATGCTTTACACTATCAATGTGTATGCTATGTGAGTACTTATAACAAGTGTATAATCCATTTAAACAAAAATGTGCGGTATATTCTGCAGTATTTCTACCACAAATCAAGAACAAAATCAAAAAGTAAGGTTATGATATACAACATATAAAATCTCAATTTACCTTTCACAATTCCATCGTCATTTGCAGCACGAAACACTTTCTGATCTTCTATCAAACAGAGGACCTGATTCACACAATAAAATAATACACAATTGTTTAAAAATTAACAAAAAAGCACTTTTTTCCGGTCACGTTCTGTGGCAGCAAGGTGACAGTTTGACAAGTCAGCCTGTGCAAACTTCACGCGGGATTTTATTGTTCAATGGCGACGTTTTTGGAGGGAAATTCAAAAATGTGCAAAATGGAAAAAGTGATACGGAGGTGATAAAGGATTTTTTGGATTGTTATGAGGATGTGGTGGATGTTTTTGGTTGTATAGAAGGTCCTTTTAGTTTTATTCATTTGGATAAAGATAGGGATGAGTTGTATTTTGGGAGGGATCGGACCGGGAGACACAGTTTGCTTTGTGTTAGTGGAGATGATGATTTTGTAGTAACAAGTGTTTCAAGTAAGTTAATTTACTACACCTTAATTACTATATACATTTAATATTTACTCTTTAATCCTAATATATATTTTATAAATAATATATAGTGATTTATTTTGCATAAATCATAAACTTCTTTACAGTAAACCACTAAAGAATATCTTTTCTGGTCTTTTTACATTGTTAATTTATATTATATATATATATATATATATATATATATGTATTTTTTATTTCAGGTTGTTTTCTGTCCCATACTGTAGAAGTCCCAGCAGTCGGTATTTTCTGCCTAAACCTCACACAAAACAATTTACAACTAAATCCATGGACCAATATCGACACATCTGAAACTCAAACTTTATTACAAAATTTTGAAACATTTCTTGGATACAAAATAAATATACTCAAACCCATCAATCCAAAAACTAACCCCTCGTTTAACATTCCTGATTTCAATTTCGAAACACACATAACCGGTTCTTTAAATTCTACAAACTTATTTAATGATTTATTACATGTAGAAAATATAAACGAAACTGTACATTTACTTTTAAACTTATTACAACAATCAGTGCGTGTAAGAGTACAAACGACTCCCCAAAGATGTAAAAATTGTATTAAAATTGTAGAACACAATTGTAAACACAGTCGTCTCGGTGTCTTGTTTTCTGGAGGCTTGGATTGTACAATTTTAGCTTTATTAGCTGATAAGTATGTAGAAAAGGATGTTCCTATAGATTTGTTAAATGTTGCTTTTGAAAAAGTTAAGGAAAATAATCTAGTTGAAGATAAAAACGTTTGGAATGTTCCTGATCGGTTGACTGGTTTGAAAAGTTTTGAAGAACTTAAACGACTGTGTCCTGAGAGGTTAGTAATGTAAATGTAATTTATATATATATATATATATATATATATATATATATATAAATACCAATGCTTTTTTTTTCAGACAATGGAATTTTGTAGAAATCAACATAAATCGCGCTGAATTAAAATCAGAATTACAAAACAGAATATGTCACCTAGTATATCCTTTACAAAGTGTTCTCGATGAAAGTCTTGGAGCAGCTTTATGGTTTGCATCAAGGGGGCGAGGAAAACTGAAAGATACTGATGAAATATATGAATCACCTTGCAGAGTAAATATAAAAAAAATAATTATATATATATATACATATATATATATATATATATATATATATATATATATATATATATATATAATTTATTTTTTATATTATTTCTAGGTATTATTAATGGGTATGGGAGCCGATGAATTATTTGGTGGCTATTCAAGGCACAGAAATGCTTTCAAACGAGAAAGTTGGCCTGGATTAATGAAGATTTTAGAACAAGATTTGGAAAGAATACCTTATCGTAATCTTGGACGAGATAATAGAGTATGTAACAAATCAAATATTGAAATAGGACTTTGTGAATTATATTTTTAATGTTTCAGGTTATTTCTGATAATGGCGTCGAAGGTAGAACACCTTATTTGGATGAAAATGTTTTAGCGTTTACTAGCAAATTACAAGCTTATCAAAGGTAATAGAATTAAATATATATATATATATAATATATATATATATATTTATATCATATTTATTTATTTATTTTTGTAGGTGTTATTTAAATCTACCTATAGGCATCGGCGACAAATTACTACTACGTCTCCTTGCCCATTCCTTAGGACTATTTTCTGCATCGAAATTTCCCAAAAGAGCCCTACAGTTCGGTTCAAGAATAGCAGACAGTAAACAATGTGGAAACGATGTATCTGAATATTTAATCTGCAAAGAAACTAAATAAACAAAATAAAATCTCCATTATCTCAGCTTCATAAGTGTTTTATTTAAACAAATCTACAATAGTACACATGTAACAAGAAAACCGAAAAGAATTCTCGAAAACCTTGGGCTCGTATTAATAATATAATTAATAAAGATATCTCACCTTATACAATAGCAGCTAATTTTATATACACATGTATATATATTTATATTTATATTTAATATAATTATAATATATAACATTATTGTACGCTCTCTAAGCATTCGTATATATATTTATTTATATATTTATATATCACGCACATACAAATTGAAAGCATGAAATCTTCGTGTAGAGCAGATATAAAAAACAATTATATATATACATATATATATATATATATATATATATATATACATACATACAACATATATATATATATGTTCGTTTTTGGACCATAAAACCCAAAAAAAAAAAAAACTAAGTTGAAGGTGTTTTTTATTTGTAACGTTTCTGAACTAATTACATCAAAAAATTTTCTCAAAAACAAAATATTTAGATATAATAATTTATTTTAAGGTTAAAAACGTTGTGAATAAATAACACCTTAAAAAAACGTTAAATTTTTATTTTGGATCGTATGTTTATCATATATATACAATTATATATCAGTGTTTCATAATATTAACGTAACCTAAACGTATGTCTGCGTTTCTTATTCTTAATTGTGTATAACAAATTAATTAGTAAAATATATAATTTATAGTAAGATGTTTAATATAAATTATATTAACTTGTTCAAGAATATAATTTATATTAAGTTACGTAACGTTTACGTTTCAATGTTTCATAATATCAACATACAACGACCAAAATTAATTAAGTCTGAAGTAATATCTATTATTAATGATTACGGCTTGCTTATGAATAAATAAATAAATAATTTACAAAATAAAAAATATTCGTTACGTTATTGTTATGTAACGTGTATATAACAGTGTTTTGTAATATGAGTTACATAATATTAACGTAACGTAAACGTATGTTTGCGTTTCTTATTCGTAATTGTATAAAACAAAACAATTAGTAAAATATATAATTTATAGTAAAATATTTAATATAATTTACATTATCTTGTTCAAGTTACGTAACGTTTTCATTTCATTGTGTCATAATATTAACATATAACGACAAATAAAAAATATGCGTTACATTATTGTTATGTAACATGTATATAACAGTGTTTAGTAATATTAGTTACATAGTATTAACGCAACTTAAACGTATGTTTGTGTTTCTTATTCGTGATTGTGTATATCAAAATAATTAGTAAAATATATAATTTATATTACGTTGTTTAATATAATTAATATTAACTCGCTCAAGTATATTATTTATATTAAGTTAAGTAATGTTTCACAATATTAAAATAAAACGATAAAAATTAATTTACAAGATAAAGAATATTCGTTACGTTAATGTTACGTAACTTATAAATAAAAGTTTTGTTTTGTAATATTGGCGTAACTTTACATTATCTTTGATTATCTTGAAGATGCAAGAAGATCTTTAAGATAACGTGAAGAAATCAAGTTAACTTTGAACTTAAAGACCTTAAAGAATGATTTTACATCAAATAATTTTACGACAAGGATCTAAAAAACTATTTTTTTGGGTCTTATTTGTTCAAAAAAATCGTGGAGATCACATAAAGCAATCTGTTAAGAGGAAATGAATCATATAAATAAATCTTTAAAGATCTAGTGAAATAAAAAGTCAAATTTTATAAATACAAATCTATAAAGACTTCATAGTATTAACATACAACGACAAAGTAAATGTATGAGAATAAATTATGGGATAAAGAATATTCGTTACGTTAATGTTACGTAGCATGTATATAACAGTGTTTTGTAATATTAACGTAACTTTGCTGTAGACGTATGTTACTACTAGTTTCATAACAGATTATTTAATAAAATAATTTACAAAATATTTATTCAAACTGCAAATCTACACGAAGATTTATTACAACAACAACGCTCTCCTTCCTTCCCACAACAAATTTCCCTTATCCCTTATAATCCCTTATAGTAATTATTATCTTATCATCTTATTAAATATATAGATACATGTAAAAGTGGAACTCGGAATTTTATGTTTTAATGTCAAAATTTATTTATTTATTTATTTAGTTCGTTTATTATTTATTTATTTATTTATTGATAGAGAAAGAGAAATGTATTTTATTTATGTTTATATGTATAATTGTGGGATATGCAAATCGTTTTCGACAGATATGTGTTGATGTGCTGAAAATCAGTTGCACCAAGGGGAAGTATATTGTTATTTAAAATAATAATAATAAATATTAACATAATTCGTTATTATTTTGTCAAAAAACTATTTAGTTTGTTAACAGTCTATTTCATTTTCTTGCATAGCTCCAACAAAGTAATAAAATATAAACAATTTAAGATATTTTAGATATGAAAACATTGATATAAAGATATTATGATTTCTATCTAGAACTATATAAACAATCTATTATCAAAAATAGAAAAATCTTAATTTGTAGAATGCATAGATCCTTTAAAATTGCAGAAGATCAATCAATTTTCGAATAAATAATGTGAAGTTTTATAGATTTTGTAGATCTATTTAATTCTCTGTAGATCTATGCAAAAGATCATTTATTCATGAATTATCAAAAGTATGAAATAAATTAATAATATTAAATAGATATTTTAAAATCGAAAAATCTAAATTTTAAAGATGATTTTTTGATATAACAAGTCTAAATGCGATCATTTTTGAAAATTACGAAGCAAATAAAATTTATATATTATGTAGATCTTTTAGGTTCTCAAAATACTGTATGATCTATTTTAAAAATAAGTTGTATAGATCAACTAGGGATCTACAAAAAATTTCAAAAGCATAGTTTATTTAAATCCTTGCAACTAAAATAATTAAAAATGTTTTAAATAAACAAGATAATCGAAATATAAAATAAAGATTTCGAATAATCAAATAAATATATCTTGAAAGATCTAAGAAGGTATTCAAAAATTAAAAAAAAAGAGTTTATATAAATCCTTAGAAATTAAAAACAAATAAATGCTATAAATAACGAAGCTAATAAAATTTATATATTATGTAGATTTTTTAAAATCTCAAAAAACTTACCAAAAATTTCAAGAACATTGTATATTTAAATCCTTTAAATTAAAATAATTAAAAATGTTTTAAATAAGATAAGATCTTCCAAATATAAATTTAAGATTTAAAATGACCTAATAAATGTATCTTGAAAGATCTAAGAAGATCTTCAAAAAATTTCCAAAAACACATTTTATTTAAATATTCGAATTTAAAAAAATGTTATAAATAAGATAAGATCTTCGATGTATAAAATAAAGATAAAAAAAATGATCTAGAATGACCGCATATTATATTTTAATAATTGTAACAATTTTATGAAAATAATGATAAAAATAAAAAAAATCGTTATAATCAATATTGATCATCTTCTTCAATTTTATTTGTAGAAATTAGAACAAAGATTTTGAAGGATTAATCAAACAGATCTTTGAAGATCGTATAAAGCAAGAATGTTAATATACATTTGCAATCTAGTGAAGATCTTGTTCGACTTATACGTAAAACTTTAGAAATCAATTTGATCCACAAAGATCTTTTAAGATCATTATAGATCAGCAGAACACATAACACATATTTTTCAAAATCAAAGATCTAAAAATATTCAATTTTTTTGAGATTCTTAAAAATTCTAGTATATCTTTGAAGATCATTCTGGATCAAAAGAGAGCACCGTACAAAATAGATCATACATAAATTATTTTGAAAAGATCTAGTAAATTTAATTTTTTTTAAGCATCTTAAAGTTTTTAGTAGATCATTGAATGCCACATAAAACAATTTCTCTTCCAAACGTAAAACATCATGTAAATTTTTTTTAAAGATCTAATAAAGATCTTGCATATAACAAAAATAAAGGTAAATCTTTATAAATTCACCTATATACCAAAGATCTTGCGTTATTATTTTTATTATTAAAAAATATTCCAAAAGTTGTTATATTAAATCGCAAAGATCTTCAAAGATCTTTTCAAAAATACTTTTATTTCCGGTGCAACTGAATTTTCACACAAACATATTCAAAATTCATTATTTTTAAAAATTCATTAAAAATTGTATTTAATTTCATAAAAACTCCATTTCAACACACAACAAACTTAATATATAAATTTATTTATATTTATTAATTGTTTAAAACAAAAACAAAAAACACGACAAAAATTATGTGCGATAATAGAATATTAAAATTAGAACAAAAATTTTTAATATATATTATCTAATAATTTAATTAAATTTATTAATTGTTTCATTTATTTTTGTTATATATTCATCTATATTAGTTTATTTATATTTATATATTTACAACAAATTGCAAAAATTTTTGGGGAACGATCAAAAATGCGGATTGGGCTTTTTAATATCGATTTTTGTTTAAAAAAGATCTTTTTTTGTTAATAATAAAAAGATTAAGAGATCTCTACTAAACTATATATAGTATACAAAATTGCAACAATTTTGTGTCCTATGTATCGTTTATTACTTACAAATAGTTTTTTAAACAATTATTAATTTTTTATTTATCAATGAATTAATTAATTAGTTTTTGTTAAATTTAGTTAATTCACTATTAATTAATTAGTTATTATCGATATACGCGACATAGTTTTGTCGAATTAGTTTAAAATTTTCATTAGTGGAAGACTTACAAAAAAGCGACTTACTAAAAATGTGCGTCCCGAAGAGAACGATATAAATAAGTATTTAATATTTATAGGAAAAAATTAAAGGAACAAAATATTCAGGATGTTTTAAGAAGAATAAAGAGAATATTATATATTATAAAAAAATATAATATTTAAAACATTGTAAAACAACATATTTAATTTTTATTTTCGAAAAAGACTATAAGTACAAAAAATGTTAATATATATTTTATAAAGATGCACATTTAATTTTTTTTTGAAAATATTTGAAAGTGGAAAATATTTAATATATTTCAAGAAAAATAATGAAAATATATTTTTAATATTTATAAAAAACATATTTAGCAGAAAAATAAAAAAATTGAGTTAAATGTATAATATTTCACATATTGTAAAAATATACATATCTAATATTTGTTTGAAAAAATAAAAAATTACTTTATACTCATTTTTAAATATAGTTAAAATTGGAAAATATATTTGATATATAAATATATTAAAAATATAATATATTAATATATTTAATATATAAATCCATTTTAAAAAGAATAAAAAGAATATACTTTTATATATTTAATTAAAAAAACAGTTATTAGAAAAATAAAAAGTTACGGTTAAAATAATATTTCAGATTAAAAGATAAATTTTGAATATTTGTATAAAAATATTGAAAAAACTTCTATAATATTTAAAATTTTGTATAAATTTACTTTATAATTCTTTTTTAAATTAGTTAAAAATGAAAAATATTTAATATATATTAAGTAGAATAAAGAAGATATTAAAAATAGTTAAAAGTGAATTGGTTTTAATATATTTTAGGAATAAAGAGGAAGATATATTTTTAATATTTATTTAAAAAAAAACTTAGTAAAAAAATAAAAAGTTTAAATAATATTTTAGATATTGTTAAAAGATACATATCTAATATTCAATTTGACAAAATTAAAGTTATTAAAAATATTAAAATATAAATAAATATTGAATATGTAAATTTATACAATATCTTAAATATTATAAGTTATATTTTAGTTATTTATTTATTTTTTTTTATATATAGAAAATGTTGTAATATAATAGAAAATAATGTAAATAAATATCTTTTTAATATTGTAGTTAGTTAAATATTTATTTTGAAAAATAATTTAAAATAAAAAATAATATAATATTTAAAATATTGCAAAATATACGGCTAGATATTAATTTAAATAAAAAATATATTAATTAAAATTAAAAAAAAAACTATTTTATTTTAAAAAAAGGTCATTTTTAATACATGAAAGCCCTCAAAAATTATATGAAGATAAGCTTCTTAAAAATCTTTATATTGTATATTAATAAATATTAAATAAATATTATTTAAATCGTTGGGGACGCACACATAGTTACTTACACACACAACGAGACCGTCGAAAAGTTGGTCGAAAGAATTATTGTCAAATTTCGTATTTTGCTTCAAGAGGCTTTAGTTGTATCATTACCCACATAAAAAACTATATATACATACATACATACATATATATGCACATATACAAACAAATAAAAACCACGCAAACTCATTTATATATCCATTACAATATATATATACAATGAGAGGCCTTACTTTTATTTTAATCGTCAGATATTCTTAAAAAGATTTATATATATATATATATATATATATATATATATATATACAAAGTTAGTTCAAATATTCAAAAAAAAAAGTTCTTTATCCCGAATCAAACTTTTCACATGAACGCTTTGCAGAATCCTACTTCATAACACTATATAAAAATTAGCGTTTAAAAAGTCACAAATAATTATTAATATATATTAATTTATCATTAATAACATGAATAAATATTATTAGTACAAATTTCGACTAAATTTGTCCAAAACATTCAGACTAACTTTCATAATTTCCTTATATAAAAGCAAGGACCCCTTTAAAACAAACCTTGTAAATGTACAAACAATTTATCAACACACAAATTATCCTTTAAAATTCCCAAAACAAATATCTATTCATTTTTAAATATATATTATGTATATTGACCGTCATTTTTTAAATATCGTACGCCATTATTATTTTTTTTTATTAACTTTTTATAAATTTTATTAATTTCAATTTAAATTATTTTTAATATTGTCAATAATAAATGTTACTCCAATAACATTATATTATATATTATATTTATAATCGTAATTTAGTAAAACCTGTTTTACATTTAAGCGATCGAGGATGATAGAATTAAATTTTATTGGCAACTGTTTAATAAAAGACTTTGGAAAAAATTTTGTATGAGATATGTAAAGTTTTTGTTATTTTCTCCTTTTTGAATTGATATAATTGATATGTGGATTTGAATAGAGTAAATGATATGAATTGTTGGAAAAATTTTACCTCATTTTTACCAAAATTTAAGTTCATTGAATGATATTAAATTGTTACTCTGTCTTGTTACAGATATGTATCTTACATTTTGAAAATACAACTTACTTAGTTATATTTAAAATAACCCCTTTGAAAATCTTTGAGCAAACAGTTGCCAATAACTTTTTTACTAATAAAAATTGCCACAAGGATATATATAAATATATATATATATATATATATATATATATATATATATATAATATCCTTGTCCTCAAACCTGTCGTCTTGATTTTAATAATTAATATTGATTGAGTCACGTTCCTTGACCATGAAGTAATATCTTGAGTATCGTCAATGTTAAAATAATAACCACTGCATTTTGAGAAATTGCTGAGGCTCCACCGCATTGCTGGATTTCAATTTCCTAAACAGGATAAAAAACAATAATATAATATATAATGATAATAATAATATATATATATATATATATATATATATTTAAATTAAATGTTTTATTGTTTAATGTTTAATAAAATTTTAATAAAATTTATATATTTAGATAATGGTACTGCGTTGATTCAGACTAAAATCTAATTTATTTATTGATTAAAAAAAAATCCACTATTTGATTTAAATAAAATTAAAATAATCAAAACACTATGATGCGTTGGAATTAATTATCAAAATGTAAAGAAATTTGTGTAATAAAAATATAACATTATTATTAATATATCATGTATATTATAAGAACTTCTGCAAAGCGGCAAAATATTTTTGAAGGCAAAACAGCGTTTGCCGGGTCAGCTAGTATATATATATACTAGCAAGCCCGACAAACTCCGTTTCGCCACCAGATGGTTTCTTGAGAAAGATGAAGAAATTTTTGGTTTGTTTTATATTTGAAAAGGAAAATTTTGATTTTATTGCACAACAGTAATGAATTTATTTCGATTACAAAAATGAAGTGTTTTTTAGTTGAACTTCTCTAAGTAAATGAAAGTAAATTCGCAAATTATCCGTTTCATTGATGTGCTCTTTGGTAAACCACATTTTTTGTTTTTTGGTCTGACGTTAACACAAACAAAGCGGATGGTTTTCCAACTTGTGAACAGGCAACGTATAACTGCCCATGTGAAAAACAATGATTTTCTAAATAATCTATTTGAAATTTATCCCGCAAACACTAAGCGATTGCCCTTGCAAACGCAAGGCAAACTGTAAATTGCAATCGTTTGAAGTCAAATGAAAAACCAGTCGGAATCATTGGTATGTCACCAAATCGCCAGCAATTTTTTATTGAATGGTGAAATTCAGTGCGTGTACATCATTATTCTTTGCGGCAAGAATTGCTCGTTGACTTAACCAAACATAATTCTGATAATTCTCACTAATGTCATTACTCGAATTTTCAATTACGGTGCGTGAAGTTCCAGTAGCTTGCATTAAGGCACGATGCCATGCAAAACTAATTTTCTTAGCTATAAACCTTGGGAGCTCGAGACGTTTCCAACGATTTCAAAATTGTCGAAATCGGTTCGTGCGTTCTGGAGTTATTTCGTCAGGAAGAAAAACCCAACTCATTTTTATATATATAGAAGATATACAACTAGTCTATATACAAATATCTAGGTTCTTGCTAAATTATCCTCAAATAACAATTATTTAACATAAACTTTATATTCCACCTTTTATACCCTTAATAGTTTATCTTCCCCCCGATACTATATATCTATTTTATCTACCACTCTATCAGGTCTCTCCAATAATTATCTTTTATAATCTATTAAATTTTTACCTCAGGATGGTAGCTGATGCATTTCGGCGGCCTGCGCCTAAACAAATGCTGCCTGGCAGCACTTCTTGCACACTCTGCACTTGTGCTGGCACCATTCCCGTTAGATGGCGTTGCTTCTGCAGATCTGATGTGCAACTGCTTCGACCCACATGGACATAAGGTATCGACTACCAGGAGAATTAGGTTGCTGTGGGGTATCTTTTGGACGCTGAAGGGCCTAGATATAAAGGAAATAAAATTATTAAATACGAACAGAAAAGTCCATTAATCACGTGACTGATTTTTTAAGGGTTTTTGAACCCTCTCCGCACCCTTGGTGATATTGAAAATTATCCTTCATCCGTACCAAACATAAAGTGCATTTTTAGTTTCGAGCCAAAATTGTAAATTATTTGATTTTTTTTTTAAATCGAGTAAAAAATAAATACACATGATATCTTACTATACTCCTCCCTCAATAATCACGTGTCTAACCAATTGATGTTAAAGATAAGTAATTATCCCACCATATCAAAGTACAATTATCAACCTACTAATTACCTTTCACAACCAGTAACATGGCAATTCGTCAACTTTCCCTTCAAAGGATTATTCTGACCACTCGTGTTCAATCTGTCAGGTTGCAAAACATACAAATCAGTCCTCAAATCACAAGGTCGACCGCCATTGGGAGTCCCTGGATATAAAAAATATAATTATAATTATTATCAGAATAAATAGTATTTATTATTTCATAACTCTTAGACTTTTAGAACTCTTAGAACTCTTAATACTCTTATAATTATTCACTTATTTACTTTTTTAAGAGTTGTCTTCATAATCGTAAACGGTTTGTCTATCTTAATGGATTCTTGAGCAACATTGAAAATAGCAGTTCAGGTGTTCCTCAAGGATCCATTCTTGGTCCACTACTATTTATTATTTTTATTAATGACATATCTGATATTATTAGCTGTCCACATTTAATATTTGCAGATAATCTCAAACTATATCTCAAAATAAATTCTATTGATGACTGCTTATTATTACAGTCTCAACTTGACTCTTTCCACTCTTGGTGTGTCTATAACAAATTACATTTAAATATATCAAAGTGCAAGATTCTTAGTTTTTCACATAAGCGCGTACCAATATATTTTGATTATAAAATATCTAACACCAGCATTAATAGATGTAGTGAAATATCAGACTTAGGAGTTTTATTTGATTCTGGTTTGTTTTTCTCGGATCATATAAATGATATTTGTAATAGAGCACATAAATCTTTAGGTTTGATACTGAGAAATTGTAAACAATTCAATTCTAACAATGCACTTCTTTGCATGTACTATTCTATTGTACGTTCAAAATTAGAATATGGTTCGATTATTTGGTATCCCCATCAAATCAACAACTCTGATGCGATAGAAAAGGTTCAGCGAAATTTTCTGAAATATCTTCATTATAAAACATATAAAATTTACCCTGAACGTGGCTTTGACCACAACATTTTACTAAAAGAATTTGGTATTCCTTCCCTTGCCTCACGTCGGTTTATCTGTACAATTATGTTCTTATTTAAACTTTGCAATAATTTTATAGACTGTCCTCTTATTCTTAACCAACTATCCTTTGATGTTCCAAGGCCCAATTATTTTTCAATTATCCTACTCTTAAATCTAATTCTCTCTTAAATTCGCCTATTTTACTTATGTCCTCTAACTTTAACTTAATTAATAATGAAATAGATATTTACAACACTTCACCTAATCAAATAATCTCCATCTGAACAAGTTAACCTTTCTATTTTCTTTTCAAATATCTCATTATTTTATCTTATTCTGTTTATAAATAATATTGTTACATTCTGCATTATATGTAATTTTATGTTAAGCGTTTTATGTTAATAACTATATATTGTAATTTTGTATATAATTTAATTGTTATTCATTATGTAAAATAATTGTATTTTTGAGTCCTCTTGGAAGAAATCTGTGGGCTATGTATTTAAAATAAAATAAAATAAAATAAAAAATAATTTGTACACTTCAAAATGTAACTATATTGTATTATTCCCTTGGGCGTTGAATAAATAAATAAATAAATAATTTTTTGTACCTTCTTTAATAGGTACAGAATTTGTATCGCTATTTGTGATTGTGGCTCTATGAACGTTTGCAGTCTCAAATTGTGTGTTGCTCTTTCCAAAATCTTGATTTCTATCTTGGTTCAACTATAAAGAAAAAATGTTGAAATAAAATACATTTAAATTTAGAAGATTATTTAGGTGATCAGGAATTGCAAGATTTTTTATTTCACAATTATCCTTTCCCCACCTGGTCCATTTCATCCGGATTATAATCAAAATCATCATCATCATCCACATTATCATCTTCATAATCATCGTACAAGGATTCATCATCGTCCAACCTTCCCTCCTCCTGCTGATACTCATTATCGTTCATCATCAAAGATGGGAAATTATAATTATAAATCTTGCTAGCCGTAACAGTCTGCACCAGATCCAAAACCGTCGTCATTTTGGCCCAGAGATAAAACCATCGTTTCAACCAAGAAGTGAACCAATGGGAACCTGGTTGCAATCTGCTGCAGGAACCGGTCACGCGGTTGGAGTCTCCGGTGCATGTACCCTGGGGGTAAAAGATTTAGTAGTATGTGATTAGGAATAAGGGATAATTTTTTTTAGTTTACCTGGTAGTCGAATACGGCTACTCTTTTAAAAATGCGGTCTTGTACTAAAGAGTCCATGATGGTTCCGTCGATTTCGCCAAAAAATCTACCCGTGTGAGTGTTGTCTTCGCTGAGAAGGACGAAACCGTTGTTGTCCAGTAAATAGCAGTCAAGTTCTTCACTTGCGCAGGTTTTTCGACAATTTCCGTGTAAACCCGTACACTAAATAGTAATAATAATAATAATAATAATAATAATAATATATGCATATATATATATATATACATAAATATATAAAGGTGGTCCTTAATATGGACATTTTCAAATTTCTTTGCTCCGAAGGGCTCCGAAGCTTCCAAATTATCAAAAAAAAATCCTCTAAAAGTTTTAGCTCGTAATATTAACATTTAGATAGTCCGCAATTCAATTAAAAGTTTCGTATATCCATTATTAACATATGTCATTAAGTAAATTTTTGCGCCATCTGTCTTAGCAGACTTCTAATTATATCTTAAGTATACGAAACTTTTAATTGAATCGCGGACTAACTTAATGTTAATATAAAACTTGTAGAAATTTTTTTTTATTAATTTGGAAGCATTTGAGCCCTAGGGAGCAAAGCAATTCGAAAATGTCCATATTAAGGACCACCCTAATATATAAATTTGTAAGAGTCCGTTATCACGATTCAAGTATTTCACAGTGACGCTTTGCAGAATCCTGCCTCATACAAATAGATAAAAACAGCTGAAATAAAATGAGTGATACTTCTTTCCTATACGAGAACTATTAATTAATACTTACATACTATTATTCTATATTAATTTAAATTGATTAAAAACAACACTAGTCACGTAGGACTAAGCTATAGACATTCTTATACATGAAATCTTTTTTCAAGTGCAAGTGTTGAATTAGAATTATTAATTCATTGCTTTGTAATTATTAATTACAATTTAATTATAAGTTTTTGTGAAAAAACATATGTTTTTATAATACAGACTCTAACTTTGTATGCGCTGAATAGTTTTTCAATTTCAACTTTAAGTTATTGCTACTTTAGCCACTAATATAATTTGCAATAACTGATTTCTTTATTATTATTAATATATTTTATGGTTTTCTATTAAATTGTTTACAAAGCATCATTTGACGTTATGCTTCCCAAGATTTTATTCAAAATCAAAATTATTTGACTTACTGCGCTTGTAATATTAACAAAATGTCCAGCCAAAGCCGAATGTTTAAACTGGAGCCCTACGACAGCTGCTGGAGCCCTATGCCCTTTGTGCTCGACAAAAACAGCATGTGCCACTGTCACCACAGGACCACCTTCTGTAAAAAATTAAGAAAAATTAGTAAAGTAAAAAATATATTTTTTCATATAGTAAACATAAAAACAGATTTTCAAAAAGTGATTTTTCTAAAAAAAAATAATGGTTTCAACAAGTTTTAAATTTTTTTAGGAGATAGTACAGCAAAAAATTTCCCTCCCTTATAAAAATAATATATAGTACTCAATATAATTATATAAAAACTAATAAAATAAAATTGTAAAGTTAACTTAAAAATGTATATGACAAAAAGTCAAAAATAAACAACAAAAAAAAAAATCAAGAATATTCAACAATTCAAAAAAAAAAAATTAAAGAAAAAACAGTTCTTGACTAAAATTATTTACTGTTCAATTTTATTGAAATTGAATTTATTTTATGCAATTCAGTAAAACACATAAATAATTACTGACCAGAATTAAAAAGCTTTAAAAATAATTATTTGTAATTTATGTATAATTTTCAACTATAGGGATGTAAATATTTTTCTAATAGTAAAAAGAGTTATTTAGCAAAAGGTTCCAATTAACAAAATGATATAATTTTATATTCTTATATACCCATATTATTAATACAAAAAATAAACAATTTTATTTAGATCGATTTTAGTTTTAAAGACAATTAATTCAACAAAAAACAGATTATTTGCTATTGTCAACATTATCATTCGTTTCGGCTTAACGTTGAGTTCTGGGACACCCTATATATATATATATATATATATATATATATATTATATATAAAATTCTTCTGTAATGATGTACGTTAAATAAATATACTTCTCCTAAACGATTATTCGGATTTTGATAAATCTATCTGGAGTTTGTTAAGGGATTTTTTTTAGAATGCGTAAATAAATGGAAAAAATGCAAAAAAAACGACATGTCATTGTTTGACATTGAAAACATATTGATACATGAGAACTGTCCTTCTGCCAAAAATGTCGATTCACTTGAAATATGAATTTAGTTTAAGCGAGTCTAGACAATATTATTATATAAAATCCATATTCATAAGAAAAATGTATTATCTACAATATTATTGCCGAAAACCAGCTAAGATGTGCCAGAAATTAAAAAAAAAGATACAATTGATGTTTGGCAGTTGAAATTATATAAATTTAGTTTAATAAATAACACAATAAGTCCAAAATTTCATATACATTATTTTTAAACTTATGCATGTTGCAATTTGCTTTACTTTACTAAATAATTTAAAAACAAAAAAATATTTCAAAAATTCATTTGTTTCATCGTGATCTTAGATTGAACAGTGTCATATGAACTAGATTTTACAAATTAATTCACCTAAGATTTAAACGTAAACAATAATGTTTATTAAATTATTAGTAAGAAAAATGTACTTTAGAAATTGTAATGGCCAAAAAGCGACTATTATATATTATATAAATTATTAAAGCAATTATATTAGTAGGAAATAACAAAGGTGATATTGTTTACTTATCCCGCAGATACTATATTTATTCTTTCTGAATTTTTAATACTGATCAAAAAGCTGCAGTTGGCTTATGCTAAGGCCATAAATGGAAGGACATTAAATAGAATATTGAAAAGTTTGGGATAGGATATTAAAAAATTTGGAACGTGGGTACAGGACAACGTCTGTCGGGTCATCTAGTATATATATATACAAAATTTATATATTTATTTATTTTACCTTGATCAGTGGCAGCTTCATCATCAGCAAAATCCACAGAAAACACAAAACTTTCCGGTTCCTGCGAATGCTGATCGACTGCCCTCCGATACCAAGTCGATTGTGTTGGCTTTGGATTAGCTTGGGCAAAACGACTACACAAAAACAAACCAAAATTAATAAACAAACAAATAAAAAATATCATCTATCATCTATCCCCTATCTACTTACACTCCTGGTGAATCCGATGAAGGATTATCGATATCGTTATTAGCACCAGGACCGTGTTCTGTCCATCTCAATAAACCACTCCTGGTGGCGACAAAACTTAAACTGACTCCGAACATTTGATATCCTTGTCTTTATTGGAAAGCATTGGAAAAAAATTGGTAGAATTATAATTTTGTACGAGATGTTTTGGATAAGTGATTTTGTAATCGAAGTTGCCAATGTCCGGTAAGCAAATCCTGGTGAAAAATAATGGATTATTCCAAAGTGTGTAAATGGATTTTTTTGGCGTTGGAAAAAGATATTGTAAATGGAATAATGTAAATTGTCGTCGGTAAACTTTCTGGTTATATTATGTTTATATTTATTTTTATATTTATTTGTAGTTGTATTTGTATTTTTGTATTTATTTTTGTATTTGTATTTTTGTTTCTGTATTTGTATTTTTACTTATATTTTTGTTTCTATATTTGTATTTGTACTTGAATTTTTGAATTTGTACTTGTATTTTTGAATTTGTATTTGTACTTTTGTATATGTATTTTTGTATTTTTATTTTTGTATTTTTATTTTTGTATTTTTTTTTTAAATTTGTATTTTTGTATTTGTATTTGTATTTGTATTTTTGTATTTGTATTTTTGTATTTGTATTTTTGTATTTGTATTTGTATTTGTATTTTTGTATTTTTATTTTTGTATTTTTTTTTTAAATTTGTATTTTTGTATTTTTATATTTGTATTTTTGTATTTGTATTTTTATATTTGTATTTTTGTATTAGTATTTTTGTATTTGTAATTTAGTATTTATATTTATATTTATTTTTACATCTAATAAATACATCCAGTGGCGTCGGAACCAAATTTTTGATGGGTGGGCTCGTTTTTTTTTTTTTTTTTAGATAGGCAGCCAGTGGTCTCATTTTTTTTTAGAGATATTAGCCCATATAATTTTTTTTGATGGGTGGGCTGAGCCTCCCCATCAAAATTCATGGGTGGGCTCAAGCCCACACAGCCCACACAGCCCACACGGTTCCGACGCCACTGAATACATCTAATACATCTATATTAATATTTGTATTTGTATCTGTACTTGTATTTTTGTTTTTGTATTTGTATTTGTACTTGTATTTTTGTTTTTGTATTTGTATTTGTACTTGTATTTTTGAAGTTGTATTTGTACTTGTATTTTTGAATTTGTATTTGTATTTATATTTATATTTGTATTTTTATATAATTATAAATATTATTTGTATTTATAATTATATTTATATCTGTTTTGTATTTTTGTAATTGTATTTGTATTTTTGTTTTTGTATTTGTACTAGTATTTTTGTGGTTGTATTTATATTTATATTTGTATTTGTATTTGTACTTTTATTTTTGTATTCGTATTTGTATTTATATTTATATTTATATTTATATTTATATTTATATTTATATTTATATTTATATTTATATTTATATTTATATTTATATTTACATTTATATTTATATTATCTTTATCTTTTATTTTATTTTCTATTTATATTTCTCTTTTATTTATCTTTCTCTTATATTTATATTTTCTTTCTTTTCTTTATTTTTATTTATATTTCTATTTTACATTTACATTTATATTTATATTTATATTTATATTTATATTTATATTTATATTCTTTCCAGTATGCTGTTATAAGTAATATATTTATATAAAAAAATAAGTAAATAAATGGATAAAGAAAGAGAAAATAAATATATAAATAATTAATAAATAAATAAACGTGAGAATAAATAAATAGATAAATAAATGAATAAATAAATAAATAAATAAATAAATAAGTAAACATATGAATAAATCAAGAAATAAATCACTAACCAGAAAAATTAAAGTAAATAAGCCAAAAGATATAAAGATAAAAAATAAATTTGTAAATAAATAAATAAATATAAATATAGGTAAATAAATAGATAATACAAAATAAATAGATACATCAATGAAAATTAAATAAAAAAATATTTTACTCAAGTAAACGTACTTTTACACTAATTATTTATTTATTTAACGTCCATGGCAATAGTTATATAATATTATAGTATATTTTATTATTTTTTCAATTTATCATAAATCTTTTTGCATCGCCAAAATTTTAAAATATTCACATATAAATAATGTTAAGAAATAAAATCCATAAAGCTGCTCTGAAAAAAATTAAAATTTGGGATTAATATTTATATTACCTTTACTTACAAACTAAAATCCATTGCTTGAAAACACAAAAATTAATAAACTAAGTATAATTATATATATATATATATATATATATATATACATATATTTTAAATTTCCCATTTCGATATAGATTTCAAAACATAATTCATTTTCCTTCGGAGCCGTCAAACTGTCAATTCGCGAATCCTTAAGAAAATAAACGATTTTACGAAAACTTTAAAACTTTTCGACTTGAAACTTGAAAAGTTTTAAAGAATTTTTTAATTAAACCGATTCATATCGCGAACATGGCATTCGATTTCAAAATAAAGATTTGTCGACAATTGGAAATATATAAAATTAATTATTAGAAAGTAAACTTTCCATAAAGGAAAAGTATTCAAGGATAACGATTTAAAAAAAAAGTGTTTGTGTTGATAATTTATAAAATTAGGTTTGTTCTTATATTCATATTTATATTAAAAGTTAAGGTAATTTTTTTGTGATAAATAAATTAAATTATTGAAGTGTTGATTCAAATAAATTCTTTATAAAAATTCTATTGCATACGGTGGAGCAACGTAAGAACAACGTTTAAGAAATAATGAGCAATTTATTATTTTTCAATAAAAATAATATTTTTATCTATATCTATATCTATATCTATATATATATATATATATATATATATATATATATATATATATATATATATATATTTGAAATATTTTGCCTCTCCACCGTAAATAGAACATGAACAATATTTTAAATCATCTAATTAAATATTGAAATTCCAAATTGTAGTTTTTATATAATTCTTAAATAAGCAAAATTAAAATACTAATGTGTAGTTTATATAAATTCCACATGTACTATGATTTAAAAAACTAACAAAACTGGCTGTTTTTTCATATAATATCTGGTAAAAAA
Organism: Ctenocephalides felis; assembly: GCF_003426905.1. NCBI lineage: Eukaryota > Metazoa > Arthropoda > Insecta > Siphonaptera > Pulicidae > Ctenocephalides > Ctenocephalides felis. Next base: position 82,710,954 of record NW_020537324.1, read on the forward strand.
ATGTTATCTTTGAAAGACTCTTGAAATAACTACAAAGTGGAATGTCATACATTTAAATATAAAATATGCAAAACATAATAATATATTATATAATAAATAATTGCAGATATTTAAAAGCATTGTACGTAGAACAATATTTAATATATTTTTTATACCAAATTCCGTACGATTCAAAACTCAAATATCAAAATTGAAAAAAAGAGCAATAGTAAAAATATGTACATTTTTCCCTATAACTCTGCAACTGTTTCTTTTGCAACAAAATGTATAGTATATAATTATGTATATATATATTATAAATAATATGCATAATATAGTATAATTAAAGTTAGAAAATATTCTGCATACAATAATAAAAAACTAAATAAATAAATATTTTTTAAGTTGCAAGAATTTACACTTTTGCATCCAAACTTAGAGCATAAAATATTGCTTTTTCTACAATTATGAATAATATAATGTTTTTCTATTAATTATTGTTCTATGTACCAATCAAATTCATTTCATATCACCTAAAATATTTTTTTATCGAATAAGGATGTATCTATAAAGGGTTCTACAAGGATTTTTGGTGCTTTTTTCTATAATTTTCGACCAAGTGTTTTTACCTGTGCAGCAAAGCCATAAGTGTGGCAATTGGGCTACAAATGGTGCAAGACAAGACAAGACACATAGCAATATTAATAAAATTATAATATTGTGAAAAAATATTTAAAAAAACATCCTGGTGTGCTAGAGAAATATTAAAATTAAACACAGAAAATTTTTAACTCAAAAAGTTTTGTGGTTTTGTTTGAAAAATGTGCAAATTTGTGCTCAGTACAAAAACAAACTTGTTATTCAAATTAGGACGTTTTCACGCCTAAGGACATGCAGACTATTTAAAATTTGTGTTTTGAAGATAAATAAGAGATTGCAAAATCAAAGAAAATCATTTTACGACGATTAAGTAAATTAGCTTTTAGGTAATAATAATTCTCAATTGAAAATGTCGTAAATTTGATAAATTCTCAGTTGATAAGTTACGTTTTTTGCGACAAGTTTAAAATTAATTCTTAATGTAATTATACTTTACATAATTTTATTAGTTTGTATTAAAATGAAAAAAGTTTTATCTGAGATTTAATAGAGTTACCTCACAAACCCAAACTTGTAAAATAATCGCAAAAATACAAAATTCTAGTCGTAGTCCAGTCATTTGGTCGTTTTGCCGGTACAGTACTCCGGGAATTCTGAAAATTGGTAATCTTATAGATTTCGAGGTGCTCTTTACGAAAATCAACTTTGCCACCTCAAATTTGAACGGCAAGTTGCCGCCATATTGAAAAAATAGCGTCAAAAAACAGCCTTTTTAAAATATCTCCTTTCTGGCTCATTCTACGATAAAAGTATCTATGTACGAATTAAACTAGAGAAAATTTCCTACAATTCTTTAGAAAACCGTTTTTTTGTAAATTTGATAGTTTGAGAGTAAGGCCGCCTCAAAGTCTTTGCTGCTCTCGCCTTAGTATCAAATCTCTCCATATATGACAGCACTTTGAACTTGACCACATTCCTTCTAATAAATAAATATTTTTAATGTTAAATTAAGTTAATAAGATCTAGAAATAAAATAATTCAAATATTTTTCTGTTTTTTTGCTGATTTTTTAACACTTCAAGCTACTTACTTATAGCTACTTTACCATTGAAGGGTTAAAAAATCAGCAAAGAAAACGAAAAATATTTGAATTATTTTATTTCTAGATCTTATTCGCTTAATTTAACATTGAAAATATTAATTATTAGAGAGAATGTGGTCAAGTTCGAAGTGCTGTCATATATGGAGAGATTTAATACTACGGCGAGAGCAGCAAAGACTTTGAGGCGGCCGTACTCTCAAACTATCAATTTTACAAAAAAACAGTTTTCTAATGAGTTGTAGGAAATTTTATCTAGTTTAATTTGTACATAGATACTTTTATCGTAGAATCAGCCAGAAAGGAGATATTTTAAAAAAGCTGTTGTTTGACGCCATTTTTCCAATATGGCGGCAACTTGCCGTTCAAATTTGAGGTGGCAAAGTTGATTTTCGTAAAGAGCACCTCGAAATCTATAAGATTACCAAATTTCAGAATTCCGGGAGTACTGTACCGGCAACAGCCTTTTTTTCCACCAAATGACTGGACTATCGCGCCAATACAATTTTAACAGTTTTAATTATAATAGTATTTAATATTTTTGCCAATACGTCCAATTTGTAGATATGGAAAAAGCAAAGTATATATTAATAAGATAAAAAAAATGATGTAACCATTATTAACTCACTGTTTGTCTTCTTTATGAGAACTCTGCCTGGACCCCATGGAGCGCCTGTCTAAGCCATCTGTCACCATCGCGTCTCGAACCAGGCTCTGGACCAAACTCTTGTCACCTGGGCAAAAAAAATGTAAAAAATATACACTACAATAAATATAAATATAAATCTTATATATAAAAATGGAGCTCTCGATCAAATGATTCGGTAAAACTCGAAAACGGCTAAACCGATTTGGCCACAGTCTTAGTCTTGAAAAATTCATGCTAATCAGTAGGTTGTCGGAAAGGTGAGATATTACTTCAAAATCGCGTAGAAACTTTACATTTTTAATTTGAAAATTTTTGTAGAGGCGTAATTTAAATTGTGGGAGTCGTAATGTTATGATAATATATAAAATTAGAAACTCCCAACATAATAAAAAAATATAAATTTATTAACTGTAAAAATATTTCGATATCAAAAATATACATGACATGTCCGATTGTTTTTTACAAAACACAACCAGCCTGCTTGATATCGCCACACACTCCCTGCCCAGTGTTGATCTCACAGTTTAAAAAAAAATACAGGGAAACACGTTATAAAAATGTGGTGGGAAAGCAGATTATAGCAGACCAGTGTTGTAATACTGGTCAATTACAAATTTCCATGTTTCGTCAGCAGATCCACCGTATGTGGTGATTCGACCTGCCATCAACTCCATATTCTGCATAAGGTTCTGACTAAAAAAAAAAATGTGGAAAATTTCCTGTACCTCGATGTCGGTGAACTTCTAAGATTCAGCCTCGATCTATGGGTATTAGTTATATCAGAATAACTTAATGTTTAGAATGCATAATTCATGGGTACAGTTTCCATTTCTGCAAGCGTTGCATTCGTATCTGATGAGTTCCGATCAGAGAAAGAAGTTGGCTCTTCATCCAAATCAGGATCATTGGTTTCTTTGACATAAGAGTCCAGAATTGTGGAATCCAATAAATTATGTCAAATTTTGTTTTGACTCGTCGTTGTCACCGATAATGGGAGGTAGCATTATAAGATGATTTGTTGAGTTAACAGAGAAAGAGAGGTTGAATTGCATTCCAATGAAAAGTTCAGGCTCCAAATTATTTTTACTGTCAGCAATAGACACTGAGGTCTGGGTATACCAAATGAGTAACCTCGGAAGTCTGATCCAGATAGTAAGTGCGTTAACTATGATGGATTGGACTGGACATACCTTATAGGTCGTCACTGAAGACCAGTGATTATGGTGCTGCGTCAAAATCAATTTTTCTCAAATCCTCGAAAAATAAAACTCCTTTTTTTTTTGTTTTCATATCACGTCGGGGTCACCAATGTGGGAGTCGTAATGTTATGATAATATATAAAATTAGAAACTCCCAACATAATAAAAAAATATAAATTTATTAACTGTAAAAATATTTCGATATCAAAAATATACATGACATGTCCGATTGTTTTTTACAAAACACAACCAGCCTGCTTGATATCGCCACAAAATAAAACAATGGATGGTGGCTAATACGTCAAATGTCAAACGTTTTTGACAGATGGTGTTCAATTACGTTTAATAGCGTTTAATAACTTTTTTTAAATGTTAATATAAAAATGCACTTTATGGCATATTTTTCTCAAACACGTGCTCGGAAAAATCTCATTTGTACAATTATATACTCATTGGTATTTATAAAACATTTTCTAGGTTTTAGTTTTTTTAATTATGTTATTTAATTTCAGAAATTAAATTTGGTATCGATCAAAGGGACATTTTGTCGAATAACATTTTCCCATTTATAATTTCTGAGAATTTATCGAAGAATAGATAGTAATATATAAAGGTCCGGGGTTAAAAAGGTCCACCACCAATGTGTCAAAAATCAGTAAAATTATGCATTGTTTAACAACAATATTTGAAAGTAAGGGAAAAAGATGTATAACCAGCTATTACCTTGATTCTCATGACTTTGCTATCGGAAGATAAACGGTAATCTTTGAAAATTCATAATAATTTTGTAAAATACCTTTAAAATTAGAATAAGACATTAAACCTGTTTGCCACCTGGCCGTTACAAGTTACTCCGCCTATAGAGTAGAAAGGTCTAAATAACAAATTTTTGAAAGACATCAAAAAAGCACATTTCTACAATGATGAAGTAACTGGCAGTTTTAATGAACGTAGTCAGATAATTGTTCGTTTGAAATGTGTTATTTGTTGTGATATAATTGGTTTGATATTTATAATATGATCAATATTTGCTCAAAACCAAATTGGACCTTTGTGCCTCGCCCTGCTCTACATATATACTTTTTATCAAATTTACTTTGATTTATCAAATGTTACTTGAAACTTTTCAAAAAGCAGGTCAAAGATGAAATACTTAATTCATTTTCTATCTCTCTTCGCAGAAATTTGAAAATTTTGTATAAGCTCAGTAGTATTATTTACAATTATACGCAAAATCCAGAATGCAAAAATAATCTGAAAGACTTGAAACGTAATCAATAAGTCGAAAGACCAAAAAAGACTTGGATTGGATTATACCATGTTTTCTATAGAAAGTGTATAAAACTTCCAGACAAAATATAGACAAACTAATGGGGTTTATTGTTTTTATAATACCTCATTGTATATAGCATTCAAACAACACATCCTTATACACTGAAAGTATTAATATTTTTGATTCTCTAGAAATTGTTTAGAATATATCTTACTTAGCAAAACAAAGTTTGTCGAGTCAGTCTAGTATGAATATAAATATAAAAACAAATTGAGAATGTCTAATAGTTTAAGGAAATACCAGTCCTTATGTATTTTGAATACATTTGTGTAAAAAAAGTTTAAGTGTAAATTAAATTTATTCAAATAAAATTATATATTATTCACAGAGAGAACAGGACAAATTACAGGACAACCAAAATTATACATTTACTTATTTTTTCTACTTACAGAAATATCCGTCCTTATCCGTTTTCGCAGCTCTGGGTTCCTCCCTAGCTCTCGGTCTAACGCTCATCCATTTCCAACCAGGACGTCCGGCCCTGGACAAAAAGTGTAAGAGCCGTTTTTCTGGAGGGCCCAACAGGCCAGGATTTAGATCCGAATCTTGTCCTGGCTGGTTGTTTGAAAATTCGCTGAAGGCAGGAGCCGAGGATGCGTATTCGCAATAAACCCTGAAGAGAAAGAGAATTGTTATTTGGAAATAAAATGAAATAAAAGGAATTATTAGTTTTTAGTGTTAATGCTATAAATGCGATGGTTGCATTTTATATCAATTCAGATATTTTTATTATAAATTTTAGTCATATATTTTAATCCAGCAATACAATATATCATAAAATAATATTCCACCATAATTATCAAATCAAACATATTTGTATATTTGCTCAGGTCTAAATTTTTGTATGATCTCATAGGATTGTAGAGAACCAAATTTAGAACTAGTGGTATATGGCATCGTGCCTTAAGGCAAATTGCTGAAACTTCCCGCACCAAAAATTACATTTTCTTTAAGAACTCTGAATAAATGGATTTTAGAGATTTTTAAAATCTTTGAAAAAAAAATTGACGTTTTTGAAAAAAATGAATTTTTAATACTTGAAAATATTTTGGAAATTTTGAACTTTTTTTCAAAGCAATCGTGATATGTTAGCTGCGTAGAAACAAAATACGGAAGCGCGTGGGCGCCGCGTCGCAGTTAAAAATTGAAACAGATAAATATTAGTACGGAACCCATAGAAAAGTGAATCTTTATAAAATATGTGATAATTTGATGTGCATATGTCTAATAATCATTTTTATTACAGTTCATAACTGCTAAACCTGCCTTTCCCAAAATGTAAACAATTCTTCATCTTTTCAATTCAAGTAAAATGTTTTTTGAAATATTAAAATCTAATGCTCCGATCTTCGGAACGAGTAGACCTGCCTTCAAAAACTAATCAGCACGTCTCCTTATCAATACGAATCGAATGTTTTTTGAATTATTCAAATTGGTCGATCGGTGTTCCCGAAATCGTCGACGAAAATTTGTATCCGCACACACACATACACACATACCTCTGAAATGTAAAGATATACAAAAAATTTCATTTTCGATTTTTGCGGGAAGTTAATGAAATCATTTTTAACAAATGTACAAACACAAACAAAACAGAAGAATCACAATATGTTAACTGACCAACATAAAACATTTGACAATACTTTTTCATCGGCTCACTAGCGCCAAATTTGCGACTACAATATGTCCCCTAACTAAGAATCATTCTGATCGCGTCTTTATCAAAAGATACTCTATGCTCGAAATGTCAACTTGAATTCGGATTTCGGAACGACCATAACCGTGTTCTTATTGATAAAAAAGCGTGTAAAGTGTTAATATCATTTTAAGATTTAAGCAGCTGGAAAATTTTCTACAACAAATGCAAGTATATTTAGATTGATTATAATATTTGAGATATTTGAAAAAGATACTATACACAGTGAAAATGTCTGAAGAAACAATTATGGATTATCAGAAAATTAAAATTGAGCCACTAGAACTTTCAATAGAAGACATAAAACTTGAAAATGAATGTGATTCTGAAGTTATTGTTAAGTCTGAATCATGTTTAGAAAATGATGAAACTTGCCTAGAAAGATTTATGAATTCCGAAGTAACTATCGAAGAAGAAATCAAACAGGAGGTAATTGAGACACCCGATTGTGAATATGGAATTGGTAATAGATCATTTTCAGAATCTAATTATTCGAAAGAGCACATGGTTGACCACATACCTAGAAATGGCAAAAATGGTAACAAGAAATGCAATGTATGCGATAAGACATTTAAATATTCATCAAGTTTGCAACAGCACATGCTTACTCATAGCACAGAACGCCCTATCGAATGCAAAATCTGTCATAAGACGTTGAAAGAAAAAAGCACTTTGACGAGACATATGCTTATTCATACAGGAGAACGCCCTTTCAAATGCAACATATGCAATCAGACATTCACACGAAAATGTAATATGAAAGCACACATGGTCTCTCATACCAAAGAGCGTGTTTTCAAATGTGAAATATGCAATAAGACATTTTCACGAAAATGTAGTATGAAACCACATATGCTTATTCATACAGGAGAACGCCCTTTCAAATGTAAAATATGCAGTAAAACATATGCACAATCAGGTGACTTGAATAGGCACATGCGTATTCATACAGGGGAACGCCCTTTCAAATGTGATACATGCAATAAGGAATTTGCTAATTCAAACAACTTTAAGAGACACAAGGTGACTGTTTATAATGGAAAACGTAATAAAGATCAGTGAAATATTAACAAGCAGAAAGCAGAAATATCTATGAATTACTTATATTTTATTTGCATTGTAAATTGATATACTGCTCTACAAATATTTAGTACTATGAATAAATTTATATAAGTATATTTGTTTTTATATTATAAGATTCACAGATATTGTTACAAACTTTATTAAAATGCATTTTTCTTATTAAACTGTACTCAGTCATAATATTTCAAACAAAATAAATTAAAAACAATTTTTGATCCCTTAATGCCAAATTATACTGATCAATTAGTAGAATAGAGCAAAAAAATTTAAGCACAATCCTAAACAGATGTCAACTGGTGAATTCAAATTGCTGGAATTTTCGGTACCAAATTAAAATTTTGAAAATCCGAATTATTTTCGATATTAAAAAAAAATGTTTTTGGGAATAAAGAACACAATATATATTTTTATAGATAAGATATATATTTTTTTTCTTTTCCCAAAAACAATCATTTCTTCAACATAAGCACAAAGTTGTTTAAATCATTTAAATCGGATGCTCCCTTGCCTCGAAAACTAGCATTTTTTGCACATTTATCTCTTTATCTCCAAAACGGCTCCACCTGCCTCTGCCGAAATCTAATCAGCACTTCTCCTTATCAGTAAGAATCGAATGTTTTTTGAATGATTCAAATCCGTTGATCAATGTTCCCGAAATCGCCGACAAAAATTTGTATCCGCACACACACACAAACATGCATTTTTTCTTAGGTATGTCAGTAAAATGTTCAGAAACCTTCAAAACGTCGAGAAATGCAAAAATTTCCATTTTCGATTTTCCGCCCATTACTATAACTACCCTAGGAGAAGTTAAAAATAAATTGAAAAATTCACTAATTAGCTAACAGTTATTATAATTTACTAACAGTAATTTTTTTTTAAATAATATTGAAATTATTTAAAAAAACAATAGTAATACAACCTTTCAATATATGAATTATTTAATAAAATAAATAATAAAATTTACATACCAATCAGGATGTATGCGCCAGTTGTTTCCTTTGAAGTATTCGGTTACTAAAAATATTTAAAATAAATTAATAAACATACATAAATAAATATTTTATATATACATTTATAATGTTGTTTCGATGTTGATAAAAATATAAATAATAAAATAATTTCTTTATTTATTTATTCATTCATAAGCAAGCCGTAATCAATAATAATAGATATTATTTCAGGCTCTTGTCAATTGAACTAGTTTCAACACTATATTTGTGTCATCTTCAGCAAATTCTGTTAGAACTTTTCAAATTTTTTTTTGATTATAAAAATATTTTAATGTTTTATTAGATTTAAATCAAATCAAGTTGAGCTTTTTTTCTACACACACACATATTTATATATATATATATATATATATATCTTCTATATATATAAAAATAAGTCGAGTTTTCCTTCCTGACGAAATAACTCCAGAACGCACGAACCGATTTCGACAATTTTGCATTCGTTGGAAAGGTCTCGGGCTCCGCAAGGTTTATAGCTAAGAAAATTAGTTGTGCATGGCATCGTGCCCTAATGCAAATTGCTGGAACTTCACGCACCGTAATTAAAAATTCGAGTAATGACATTAGTGAGAATTATCAGAATTATGCTTGGTTAAGTCAACGAGCAATTCTTGCCGTAAAGAATAATGATGTACACGTACACGCACTGAATTTCACCATTAAATCAAAAATTGCTGGCGATTTTGTGACATACCAATGATTCCGACTGGTCTTCCGTTTGACTTCAAACGATTGCAATTTCCAGTTCGCAATAACAAGTCGCAAGGCCAATCGCTTAGTATTTGCGGGATAAATTTCAAATAGATTATTTAGAAAATCATTGTTTTTCACATGGGCAGTTATACGTTGCCTGTTCACGAGTTGGAAAACCATCCGCTTTGTTTGTGTTAACGTCGAACCAAAAAACAAAAAATGTGGTTTACCAAAGAGCACTTCAATGAAACGGATAATTTGCGGATTCACTTTCATTTACTTAGAGAAGTTCAACTAAAAAACACTTCATTTTTGTAATTGGAATAAATTCATTACTGTTGTATAATTTTTCCTTTTCAAATATAAAACAAACAAAAAATGTCTTCATCTTTCTCACAAAACCATCTGGTGGCGAAACGGAGTTCGTCGGGTTTGCTAGTATATATATATATATATATATATATATATATATATATATATATCAATGTCAATTTATTACCATTGATCGAGCTGTGCCTGATCTCCAGCTCGGCCCTCAACTCATACATCCCGTATCCCTCAGGAAGGGCCACTCCCAAAGAAAAAGGAGTCCCATCGACTCTTTCATAAAAATATTTGTGTCTCCTGGTAGCAACTCGTCTACCAGAATCGTAAACCGTTTTGACACCAAATTCAGTCTCGCCTTCTTTCTGCTCTATCATATCTCTTCGAAGCTGAAAAGAAAAAAAAGAATTAATAACTAGTTGAAGGTGCATTTAGCCTGAAGGCAAGTTGCATGAACTTCCCGAAAGTTGTGTAGTAGTATACTTAATCGATCCAATTTTAGAATAAGCAACTTGATCTGCCTTTACAATATTTTTTTATTTTATAATTATAAAAATTTTATTTTATCACTATCATTGATTATAAAAAAAATATTTTTTATTCTTTTTTATTATTTTTAATATAATAATCTGAATACATAAGTGGTTCTCATTGTGACAAAATTGTATCGACGCATACGATTATTTTCCAAATTGTAGAAAACGATGATATTATTATAACTTGATTAAAGTAAAGAATTTCTTGGTCATTTCACGACCTCGGAGACGAAGTATATTTTCTAGGCAGAGGCTTCATATGTTTTTGATTTTTCAAAATCGGTTCGGTAGGATGAGCTTAAATGTGGACGAAAATTTAACACTTTTTTTCAACAGTTAATTACAAGAAATGGCTCGGTAGATTTTCACCTAAAATTAATCAGCATCATTCCCAACTAATATCTTTCGAACAGTTTTTGATTTTTCAAAATCGGTTCGGTAGGATGAGCTTAAATGTGGACGAAAATTTAACACTTTTTTTCAACAGTTAATTACAAGAAAACGGCTCGGTAGATTTTCACCTAAAATTAATCAGCATCATTCCCAACTAATATCTTTCGAACAGTTTTTGATTTTTCAAAATCGGTTCGGTAGGATGAGCTTAAATGTGGACGAAAATTTAACACTTTTTTTCAACAGTTAATTACAAGAAAACAGCTCGGTAGATTTTCACCTAAAATTAATCAGCATCATTCCCAACTAATATCTTTCGAACAGTTTTTGATTTTTCAAAATCGGTTCGGTAGGATGAGCTTAAATGTCGAAAATTTAACACTTTTTTTCAACAGTTAATTACAAGAAAACGGCTCGGTAGATTTTCACCTAAAATTAATCAGCATCATTCCCAAATGATATCTTTCGAACAGTTTTTGATTTTCCAAAATCGGTTCGGTAGGATGAGCTTAAATGTGGACGAAAATTTAACACTTTTTTCAACAGTTATTACAAGAAAACGCTCGGTAGATTTTCACCTAAAATTAATCAGCATCATTCCCAACTAATATCTTTCGAACAGTTTTTGATTTTTCAAAATCGGTTCGGTAGGATGAGCTTAAATGTGGGCGAAAATTTAACACTTTTTTTCAACAGTTAATTACAAGAAAACGGCTCGGTAGATTTTCACCTAAAATTAATCAGCATCATTCCCAAATGATATCTTTCGAACAGTTTTTGATTTTCCAAAATCGGTTCGGTAGGATGAGTTTGAATGTGGACGAAAATTTAACACTTTTTTTCAACAGTTAATTACAAGAAAACGGCTCGGTAGATTTTCACCTAAAATTAATCAGCACCATTCCCAACTAATATCTTTCGAACAGTTTTTGATTTTAAAATCGTTCGGTAGGATGAGCTTAAATGTGGACGAAAAGTTTTTTTTCAAATTACAAAGAAACGCTTTGGCAGATCGTTGCACAAAACTGACAAACGATAGTCCTCACCGAAATACATCAAATGGCTTTTAAATTTCTAAATCGGTTCAGGCGTTTTTGAGAAACGTCGATCAAAAGTCTAATTTTGACAAATGCCAAAAGACCATACTGATTTTTGCAAACTTTGACGAATTTTAAAGCTAAACCAGTTGTCGTAGGGCCGTAATATTTAGTATGACCTAGAAAACTATGGTATCTATCGTCAAAAAAATAATCATAAAAATCGTCAAATTTTTTTTTTTAAAACTTTATTACAAGAAAACGGCCCGGCCGATCTTTACCAAAAACTAATCAGCACGATTCCCAACCAATATCTATCGAACGGTTTTGAATTTTCAGAATCGATTCAGAGTTGCGGGCTAAAACGTGGACGAAAAATTTTTCACTTTTCTGCAATTTACAAAGAAACGGCCCGGCCGTTCGCCGCACAAAACTCAGAAACGATAGTCCTCATCGAGATACATCAAATGGCTTTTAAATTTTTGAAATCGGTCCAGCCGTTTTGGAGAAAACGTCGATTTACGGCAAAAAATCTGTTCACAACCACACACACACACACATACACCACACACCACACACACACACACACACACACATACTTTTTCCAAATTTGGTCTCATTCGATTCAGAATGGCTTGAAACGTCCAGAAAACAAAAATTAGCGATTCGGATTTTTTGATGAAAACATAACTCTTCTCCTTCGGAATTAAAAATACCTAGTAATGATAAAAATAGTGAAATAATAATTGATATTTGCTAAGCAAATATATTATGAATGAATTTTGAGTTAGATTGTATTAATGTACAGAAGCCAAGGAATAATAACATTTATGGATATTATAAAAATTAAAATGTGAAAATATGGAGGTTCTCTTTAGGAATACTCTTCAGGGCCTCTTTACTGTTTTGCTATTTTCATAAGTTTATCTAATGATTTTTTTAAAAAAAAAACAGAACTAGTGGGGCGCATGGCTACGTGCCTTAAGGCAAACTCTGAAACTTCTCGTACCAAAAATATATTTTTTTTAAAAGATTAACATTTTTGAAAAAAACTTACTTCAAAATAATTAGATTTTTGAGAGCCTATAAATTTTTGACAAAAATTTCCTTTTTTTTGAAAACAAGACTTTTTGAAGAAAAATGTATTTTGAAATATTTTAGAAATTCTGAACTTTTTTTCAAAGCAATCGTACTGCATAGAGACGAAATATCGAAGCGCGTAAGCGCCGCGCCGCCGTCTAACGGATAAGCATTAGTACAGAACCCATAGCAATGTAAACAAAATTTATACTTATTGTTAAAATCTCTATAAAATATATGATAATTTGATGTGCATATGTCTAAATGATCATTTTTGACCGCCAGATGGCATTTTTTTATATTTTTTTTTACTAGATCTCCGAAACCGCTAGACCTGCCTTCATAAAAATTTGATTAGTTCTTCATCTTGTTAATACAAGTAAAATTTTTGAATAATCAAATCGGACGCTCCGTTCTCTTAAAAACTGAGTAACCGTTTTTGGCTCTTTTTGCCTCATATCTTCGGAATAGATAGACCTGCCCCCGCCAAAAACTAATCAGCACGTCTCATTATCAATACGAATCGAATGTTTTTTGAATTATTCAAATCGCTTCATCCGTGTTCCCGAAATCGTCGACGAAAATTTGTATCCGCACACACATACACACACACAGACACACATACATCAATTTTTTCTAAGGTATGCCAAAATATTCAGAAACCTCTGACACGTAAAGATATATAAAAATTTTCATTTTCGATTTTTTGCGATTACTATAACTTACCCTACGGGAAGTTAATAATCACGTGTTCTTAATAAATAAATTTAACTTACATCTAAAAGAGCACTGTGGTTCTCTCGAGGACTGTTCTCACTTTCAGGTAACTCCACTTCGGTCAAATCAACCGATGTGTAAGTTGGTTTCAGAGTTTCCAAATACTGTAAAAAAATTTAATTACATTATATGAAATATAATATTATTTATATTACAAACATGAGGCAGAAATGTACAAGATTTATTCAGAAATATAAATTTAAATTTTGTCTAAAACATAAATAGCAATTAGTATTAATATTTTAAATTTATACATTAGTAAAATTTATATTGCATGAAGTGTTTGAAGTGAATGAAATTTAAAGAGATTTAAAAGTATAAATTACCATACCTTATTTTTACCAAGCTGCATCCACGAATAAAAAATAGAATATTATTTAATTTTCTTAATAATATCACCAATATAATATATTAATATATTTACCAGTGGATTGAGTCCAGGATGGTACAACACGTGTCCATTATTATTGACAATAAATGAATAACCGTTCACACCCAACTGTAAAAAAAATATATTTGTAAAAAAATTAATAAAATACAGATAAATAAATAAATGATTAATTTAATAATAAATTTACCTTATATTCTGGTGCTAGTTTCTTTATTTGATCCACTGGTACATCAGTACCAGCCACTCCTAACAAATTGGCCACTCTTACCTAGAAATAATAATTTATATATTATAAAACTATATTTATTATATATATATATATATATATATATATATATATATATATATATATATATAATAAATATATATAAATCTACTTACAGTGTGATTTCTCCTGTCGAATACTGGTGTACTCACAGATGTCATCAATCTATGAGAACCATCTTCGTTCTACAAGAGATACAAAACACATGTTACATTTATTTTAATTTTTTTTTCCATACAAGTAAAATTAAATAAATATGTAATTATATTCAGATTTATTATCAAACTGACCTGTCCAGCGACAAAAACTGGGGACCACTGTATAGGATGATCATTCTGATACATAACCATCGGCCTGGCCATTACTGATATAAAATCCAACACTTTAGAAGGAGCTTCTTCTGGTGTTGAAATTCTGGCATAAAAACCTAAAAAATGTTTTAATTGCTTATAATTGATTCGATAGAGAAACCATATCTAATAATAAGAATGTTTTAAAATAACACAATAAAAATGTTGTATCTAGTTTTCTATAGAAAATGTTTTTGTATATTATATATTTTTGGATATGAATAAAAAATGTAGCTCATTCAGCATATATTCAACAAATTTGAAGAACTATAAAATTTTAGAAATAGTTATAACTAACTTTGACTTTGGGAAAATATTCTGTAAATTCAGTTTCTAATAACTTTATATCAACATTGAATTAAAATAATTATTGATTTATTTTATGTATATATATATATATATATATATAATATATACATATAAATATATATTATATATATATATATATTATATTATATTTTATTACCTTTATTGCTGCAGGCCATCCAATGCATTTCAGCCCTCGTAGTTTTATCTTTGCCAACATCGTAAGCAAAAACACGTACTGGCATGTGTGGCCAATTATGTTTCTGGAACACATGTCGAGGGGCCACTTGTACATCAGATGATACCAAAGTTATCGCTTGGTTGCATTGGCAACCTGCTCCTGTTCGATTGTACTAAAAAGAAAAATAAATATAAATATAAAAGAAATTTATATAATAGATTGTAAAATTCTTATAAATTAGTAACACAAATTATAGTGTACTATAAAAATATTTCTTATCATATAAAGTAGTATTTATAAAAGTTATTATATAATATACAGAAATAAGTGTTAACAAAGTGATGTGAGGTTTACTTTACTGTTTTCTTCAATAGGATAAATCATTTGATAGAATAGATAAAATACAATTCATATGCCCGAATAACGTTTTTATTTATTTAGGCAATATTATAATCAATATAAGTTATATTCTATTATTATGTGTTAATAATCTTTGTTTTCCTAATAGTTTCATAAATAGTCCATCAGAATTTTCATTCATCTTGTAGATTTAAAGAGGGTTGATTTTTTAAGCTCTTTTATATTGAACCAGGTAACCATTTTTAAATAATATAAACGTAAAAATTGTCTATTTTTACCCTGTACAGTATGTCGAAGCCAAAATCCAAAGCTTTTGTCAAGTTGACATTTTTGCTCGTCAAATCTGACCATTGATCTTTTGGTCCGTTTAAGGCATTCAGGATGACCCTTTTGTTATCTGCATGAGCAGATACTAGACCTCCTCCTAAACACTAGAATAAACAAAATAGAAGGTCAAAACTATGATTTTATTACATTTCATCTTTTATATTGGTACATTAATCTATATGTATATATGTAGGTTTAAATGTTTGCATTGTTAAATAGGTTAGAGAATGAACTATTTGCAAAAATATTAACTGTGACTTCTTACTCACACACCACACACAATGTGAATGACTAACAAATAAAATACAGTGTGTATGCACATATATTTTAATAAAAGAAAGTAGTAATAATCTTCCTCAAGATCTCCATTCTTAGATGCTTTGATCATAAAATTTTCATCAAAACAGAACAGCAAGTTACACCAAATGTATTTAGTTGATTTATTACTTATAAGTGTTATTTATTACCGTGGCTACCGGCCTGATGTCCCCAGAATAAGCAAAAACATTCACAAAATCGTCATCGCCAAGAGAGTCTAAAATGGCGGTGACAGTTGCACCGGACGAAGTCCCTTGCGTCACTTTATGCGAAGTGACATCCAATAAAATGACCACATCTTTTGGAGACGTTGCTGCATCGATATACCACCTGAGTAAAAGACAATTGTTTTAATAAACTAGAACAAATATACAATAATAAACATTTAATTGTTCAGTGTTTAAATCAAATTAAAATATAAATTTTATACGCGCGGGTGTATCGAAACAACTTCACGCACGATTAATGTTGGTGCTCATGTAAAGATTCCAATGTGAACATCGTTGTGTTGATCTTTGAAAAACACTAATTATAAAATCATATTTATTTAGATAATAGTATTTACTTCAAATAAATATTTTAAGTTAGATATTTTCTTAATAATATATAATAATAATCTTTTAATTGCTAATTGAATTAAACCTTCATCAACAAAACTACTTCATGAGATTCATTATGATTTATGTTGGTGCACATGCAAAAATACTGATGAAAAAATGGTTGTTGTTTTGACAGTTGAAAAATACAATTGATTAAAAAATGTTTATTTCTTGAAAAGTTTCTTAAATAGTTATTAATATAAGTAGAATGTGTTGAATAAGTAAAAAATTAATTACTTTAAATCCAGGGTGCTAAAATAAAAAGCTCGGAGCTACCAGTTATTGAAAAGATACTACTGGTTTTCGAAACATATTGAAAGTAAGTATTAAGTTTTATATTTTATAGCTCTTTATATAATTCAAAATATATTAAGCAGGTACTTTTTACATTTAGTCTTTATTAATAAACAAACTTGGTTTTTATGTTTGAAAACTATATAGAGAAGTTAACCAAAAAGATCAATGAATATAGAGAAGATAAAGTCATATTTATTTTGTAGATATTAGTCTTAATCAAAACAAATTTTCAATCAAATAATTTGTTTTAATTGATGAATCTTCTTATGATTCGTATTCAGCTTTTTAATACGTCAGAATATCGCATGCAATATGTGGTTTCAGATTTGCCTACAGGCAAGTTGCTGTTCTTGCACTATAAATTTAGTTGCATTATTTTGTTATCGAATCATTTCAAATAATAATGAAAAATGCATTTTTATAGTGCTCTCTGAAACCTTTTATGTCAGTTCTATTGAATTTATTAATTATATAAAATATTACAAAAGTTCGAATAAATATAAAAATTTTCTTTCAAACCTTGGGGCTTAACATAGTAACTAGCGTAACACCAAACCTAATGATATCAACCAACAGCCAGCCTGATTATATATATTACCTGGTAGATCGATAATCTTTTATCCCTGATTCCCCTTTTCCATCCATCATGAAACTTCTTTCGGAAGCAGGATACCTTCTTAGGGCTCCTGCAGAAGTGCCCAGATATTGCCAAGAAAGTGCAGGGTCGGTTTCGTAATTGCTCGCAAAAAGGGGCTCTAGGTGACTCGACCACCTTATTGCTGTTTGAACAGCCGGATCTAAAAAAAATATAACAAATTAATATTTAATTTAATAAACTGAATACATTTTATATATATACACTGAAGGCAATAAATACATTAAACAAATATATAAAATATATAAAATTAATTCTCACAAACGTTGTATGTTGTATGTTCTCAAAAACACATTTTGCGATTTGGATGAAACTGGCACACATTATTATTGCATCTTACCAAAAATGTGACCAAAATTCAAAATTGGTACATTCAATGGTTTTCGAGATTTGCACGATTGATGGGTCGCTGGCTCCGCGCCCAGTACTAACATTTAAATTAAACAGATGGTATGTTCTCAAAAAACATATTGCGATTTTGATGAAACTTGGCACATATTGTTATTGTACCTTACAAAAATATGACCAAAATTTGAAGTTGAAACTTTCAATGGTTTTCGAGATATGCGTGGTTGATGGGTCGCTGGCTCTGCGCTCAATACTAATAATATTTAAAAAGATATTGCACTAAAACGCATATTGCAATTTTTGATGAAACTTGGCACTTGGCACATATTGTTACTCTACTTCACCAAAAGTAAGTTGGAACAGATTCTAATAAGATAAAATAGATATTTTTATTTTATTTTTTATTATTTAATTTTCTCTCTATTTCTCCAAATTAAAGTATAAGGCAACAGTGGTTGAAACAAGAGATCCTGACAAATTATTTTTAATACCTACCATTATATTTCTTTGAATTAATATAGCAACGCTCTATTACAAATAAGTTGTTTTATCAAAAGTTTCATCAACATTTCTTTAAAATAAAAATTGTATAAAATAAACTTATATTTCTACTTACCGTCACGTGCAACGTCATTTGCCATCAAAATTTCGCTCTTCGTGACGTTTATTTTCATATTATCAAAATGTTCTGAAAATTGCCACTGGCTGGTAGCTGGACTGCTTTCTGATTCTGTTAAAAGTAAAAAAAAAATATACATATATACATAATATATACTAGCTGACCCGGCAAATTTTGTTCCGTTATAAATTGTTTCTGGGAAAATTCCTAATAAATTGCTTTTTGCAGTTTTTTTGTAAGCTAGAGAAAATCCATATAGAAAAATTTACAAGACAATAATTTATCAGTTATAAAGTGGGATGAAAATATGCTATTATAAAACAGAAAATTGTGGTACGAGTGTGAAAATTTAAGGTTGCACCACACATAGTTCAGCATTATAAAAAATGAAGAAAATGATTAAAAAAATAGAAAAAAATATAGGGATGGGCAACCCTTACTAATTTTTTTTTGCAGAAAGATTTAAGTTTTTCCAAAAGCTACGGAAAATTTTAATAATAAACTAGTGAAAATATTATTACTATTACTATTGCGATTAGGGGGCGTCAATTAATCACGTGTGGATTTTAGGAAAGGGGGGGGGGTAGGTTTGACAAAAAATCACGAAATATCACGTGAGGGAGGGAAGGGTATAGTAAGATATCACGTAATTTATTTTTTACCTGATTTTTTATAAAAAATTCGAACTTTAAAAAAATAAATAAAAAACTTTACAATTTTTTCTCGTAACTAAAAATACACGTGGGGGAGAAAGGGTAATTTTGATTATCACCACAAATCACCGAAGAGGAGGGGGGATCCAAATATCCTTAAAAGGTCACGTGACTAAAGGATGCTCCCTATACTAATATGACTCTTATATAAAATTATTCAAAATGCAGAAACGAACAAGGTGCTGTATCATGACTTATCTACACAAATATATAAAAATAAACCGGGTTTTCCTTCCTGACGATATAACCCCAGAACGCACAAACCGATTTCGACAATTTTGCATCGTGCCCTAATGCAAATTGCTGGAACTTCACGCAACGTAATTAAAAATTCGAGTAATGACATTAGTGAGAATTATCAGAATTATGCTTGCAATTAAGTCAACGAGCAATTCTTGCCGCAAAGAATAATGATGTACACGCACTGAATTTCACCATTCAATCAAATATTGCTGACGATTTAGTGACATACCAATGATTCCGACTGGTCTTCCGTTTGACTTCAAACGATTGCAATTTCCAGTTCGCCTTGCGTTCGCAATAACAAGTCTCAAGGCCAATCGCTTAGTGTTTGCGGGATAAATTTCAAATAGATTATTTAGAAAATCATTGTTTTTCACATGGGCAGTTATACGTTGCCTGTTCACGAGTTGGAAAACCATCCGCTTTGTTTGTGTTAACGTCAGACCAAAAAACAAAAAATGTGGTTTACGAAAGAGCACTTCAATGAAACGGATAATTTGCGGATTCACTTTCATTTACTTAGAGAAGTTCAACTAGAAAACACTTTATTTTTGTAATCGAAATAAATTCATTACTGTTGTGTAATAAAATCAAATTTTTCCTTTTCAAATATGAAACAAACAAAAAATTTCATCTTTCTCACGAAACCATCTGGTGGCGAAACGGAGTTCGTCGGGTTTGCTGGTTCTATATATAAGAAGAAGTGTAAGAAGTAAACTTTTGTCTATTATTTTTTACCATAATAGTCGTCGTCCAGGCCGTCCTCGTCGTTCGATCGCTTCCTCCTCGTCCGATGATCCTGCTCCTTTCGATATTTACTTTGGACTTTGCTACTGGTGCTGGTGCTGGTGCTGATATATGAAACATC
The DNA here is from genome assembly GCF_003426905.1 of Ctenocephalides felis. Taxonomy (NCBI): domain Eukaryota; kingdom Metazoa; phylum Arthropoda; class Insecta; order Siphonaptera; family Pulicidae; genus Ctenocephalides; species Ctenocephalides felis. The sequence goes on from NW_020537324.1 coordinate 82,731,285, forward strand.
GTTTGTGGCTCGTTTTGGGCGCGATCTGATCGCTTGTGCGTTGTCTGATTGGTCGAGGGAAGATAAGGCCGCTTGTTCTGCTGAATCCATTATTCGCTGAAAAATAGATAGATGTCATATACGAGTATGAACTATAAACAATTGATCAACATGGAAATCGAAGCAATGCCGTAACAATTTGGATTAACAGAACGTGCTTTATAATTATTAACTTCCCGTAGGGTAAGTTATAGTAATGGGCCGAAAATCGAAAACGAAAATTTTTGCATTTCTCGACTTTTGAAGGTATACCTCGAAAATGGATGTGTGCGTGTGTTTTGTATGTCCGCATTTTTTCTTCCACGTTTTCGGGCGCACGAATCAACCGATTTGAATGGTTAAAAAACATTCGATCCCTATTGATAGGGGGATGTGCTGATTGGTTTTTGGCGAAGGCAGGTCCAGCCGTTACGGAGATACGGAGCAAAGAGTGCAGAAAATAGAAATCGACTTTGTGAGAGAACGGAGTATTCGTTCGGAGAGATCAAAAAAACATTCAATTAGTAATGATTGGGAGAAGTGTTCATTAGTTTTTCGCAAAGGCAGGCCCAGCCATTTCGGAGATACAGAGCTAAATGTACAAAAAATGGCAGTTTTTGAAAAAACTAAGCATCCGATTCAATTGATTCACAGAACTTTCTGCTTGTCTTAACAAAATAATTGATTTTGGGAAAAAAAATTTTGTTTCAACCTTTTTTATTCAAAAAAATTTTTTTTTGTATATCAAAAATAATTCAAATTTTATTTTTAATTCTGACTATAGTTCTAATATACCTTACAAATAATTTCAACTTTGCAATTCAGTTTATATAATTCTTATAAATATTAGACAATGTTACAATATTTCTAATAATCTGTTTGAAAACATTCAGTACTCCTTGAACATTCCGTTACGGTACGGAAAGTTCCACCAATTTGCCTTAAAGCACGATGCCACACACCCCACTAGTTTTACTTTTCATCGACGTTTTCTCTGATTTCAAAAATTTAAAAGTTCTTTATGAAAACTCTATAAGAAGGAGAGGCCTTGATTAGGTTTGTGAGACGATCGACCAAGCCGTTTTTTCGGAATTAGCAGAAAAATGCAAAAATTAATATCCGCGTTTTTGCAAAAATCCTGAACCAATTTTAAACATTAAAAAAAATTAAAAATATTTTTAGAACTATGACCAGGTCTATTTAAATATAAAAAAACGTGTACTGGCGCACTTTTCTAATTTTGTGAAAAACTATTGAAAAAATGTGAAAATGCCGCCAAGCTAAGCACAGTCTAAGTGAAAATGTGGCACAGAATTATTTGCAAATGCGTTTAGACTGTGACTTTTTCAATTTTGTACAAATTAGAGGCAACTATTTTTTGGAAATTGAATTCGAAATGAAATGACGATTGTTGATGTTCTGGAGATAAATTGATTAATTTATGATTTACATTTGATTTGCCCAGATATAACAAACAAGATAGCAATAAAAATAATAAAAGTTACAGTATTCGTAATAATATATTTGAAAACGTTTAAAATTTCTCGAACATTTCGTTACGGTACGGGTAGTTCCAGCAATTTGCCTTAAGGCACGATGCCATACACCACTAGTAATTCTATTGAACTATTACTGCCTTCTATCTTTTCCTCGTGTATTAAAACCGTTAGTGAACGAGAGGTGGCGCTCATCTCCCACCTCGCTCATCATCTTAACTCCGAAAGGGGGGGCTTAATAGAACGATGGGGCGCCCATGGTGATCCCCCGACGTATGTGCAGAGGTGGAGGGTTGAATATCGATTCGACGGAATACTCTCTCTCCGCCGTAGCCGTAGCCGTAGCCGTCGCGACATTTTCTCTCAAGACGGCGACGTCGCTTTGTTAAGGCGACCGCATTCTAGAGTTCTAGTGCTCTACGATGCTTTGTAGACAAACAGATTTATATATGTATAATGTATATATATATATATATATATATATATATATCCAATTACAATATTATTTGGATTGTAACCTAGTATCAGAATCTAGAAAAAAGACTTAGAACAAAAATGAAAGCATATTCTTCTCGAGAAGGCGGGAAAAAGTACACTTGAAAGCCGAGATACAAGACCAAATTTTAGAAAAACTAACCATAAACAAGAAAGATTAAAAATGTGGATAGTTATAGTAATGGGCCGAAAATCGAAATGAAAATTTTTGCATTTCTCGACGTTTTGAAGGTTTCTGAACATTTTACTGGCATACCTCAGAAACTAAATAGATGTGTGTGTGCGTGTTTTTGTATGTCCGCATTTTTTTGTCCACGTTTTCGGGCGCACGGATCAACCGACTTCATGGTTCAAAAAACATTCGATTCCTATTGATAGGGAGATGTGCTGATTAGTTTTTGGCAAAGGCAGGTCCAGTCGTTACGGAGATATAGAGCAAAGAGTGCAGAAAATAGAAATCGAGTTTTTGAGAGAACGGATCATCCGATTTGTATGATCCAAAATACATTCAGTTCGTAATGATGGGGAAAAGTGGTTATTAGTTTTTGGCAAAGGTAGTCCCAGCGGTTTCGGAGATACAGAGCTATATGTTGAAAAAAGTTTTTTGAGAGAACTAAGCGTCCGATTTAAATGATTTAAAGAACTTTCTGCTTGTTTCAACAAAATAATTGCTTTTGGAAAAAAAAAATTTGTTTCTATTTTTTTTTCAATATTAATTAAGTAATTTTGGATTAAAAATTCAAAAAATGACCCAGGCTAAGCACAGTCTAAGCGCCACTCTGGTACAAATGTTTACCCAAGTGCGTTTAGACTGTTTATGTAATGAAGCACTTTTCCAATTTTGTGAAAACTATTGAAAAATGTGAAAATGTGAAAATGCCGCCAAGCTAAGCACAGTATAAGTGAAAATGTCGCACAGAATTATTTGCAAATGCGTTTAGAAATTGAATTCGAAATGAAATGACGATTGTTAATATTCTGGAATAAATTGATTTATGATTCACATTTGATTTTGATTGCTCAGATATAACAAATAGCAAAAATTATGAAAGTTACAGTATTTGTAATAATATATTTGAAAACGTTTAAAATTTCTCGAATATTTCATTACGTTACGGGAAGTTCTAGCAATTTGCCTTAAGGCACGATGCCATACACCACTAGTTTATACTTTGAATCTGTAATTGTAAATAACATTTCTAGGGCCACAGTCCAAAATAATGATTCAATTACCTCAAGGTTCAAAAATTAAGCCCTTTTGTTGAACAATTTTAAAATTATTTAAATCGATCAACTTTGAGAGGCCCTCCTTTAAAAAAATATTCTAAAGTATGTTAGCAAGTTTTAACAAAAATTAAAGAATTTAATCAGGATTGTAAATTAGTACCATACATGATAGTTTCATAATAAAAATATTTGGTTAACAAATAAAAACCGAAAAGTAACACAACATTTGCTAATGTTAGTTTTATGTACTCGTATATGCAATGGTTCTTCAGATGATAAAAGCTATGTAAAAGTAAACAACAAAGTTTTAATTCAGACATCCATCTAATTATTAAAATGGAAATGCTAAGATATGTTTGATTGGACCATATATAAATATTATTATGTTGATATAATTTTGCTTAATTTATTTACAAATTATACTCTGGAAACGTTTGTAACTCTAACATCGTTTAATAAAATAGAATATATATATATATAATATATATATATATATATAATATATATATATATATATATATATATATATATATATATATATATATAATATTTGTATGTATATCTTAATTAACTCTGTACAAAGTTAATTACTCAATGAAAGCAAAAGAAACCCAATGAATGAGCGAAACCTTACATTTTCCAATTAAAATATGTTTATGCAATTTCCATTGCAAATACACTCTCTGTGGTATTTATCAAATATACAAACATGCAGCAATTAATTAAACATATATTTACATTATACAATGTATATATATATAAACAGACATTCACATATATATTATACATGTTTAAAGTATGTATATATAAAGGACTTGTCACGACGTTTGTCCCAAATAATCTCATGAACTACTGAACTGATTTTAAATTTGATTTGCTTAACAATTGTAAAAATCTCTATTCACACAAAATAAAGAACCAAGCTTCAGTTATTATTTATAATGCTTTAGTTGGAAGTAAATTACACTATTTGTTGAATGTAATTGTATTGTATTTTTGTATTATTGACAAATTGTAAGTAACAAATGCGTACAGATTTGCGATCGTGTAAATTGATCATTTTTATGTCATATTATGGTATACTGTCATTTGGCGTAAACATTCTCCCGGGCTTGAAATTATGTGGAATATATGACTTTAAAATATATGATATTGGAAAAAAATAGAGTGAAATGTCAGTCATAAATATCAAAATCTAGATATTTTAAACGGAATAAAACATAATTATATTGTGAAGAGTGGTGTGTTCACCCAAACAATATTATTAACTAGCTGCAAGTGGTATTTTTTACCTTAAAGCAAGTTGCATGGACATCCCTATACCTATTAATATTCGACTTAATAAATTGAGATTTCTATTTCCATAAAAAAATTATTTAATTATTGCGAAAAATATTTTTATTAAAAACGTGTAAAAAAGTGTATGGCAAATTGCTACAACTTAACTGAATTACAAAATTTAAATTAATTATTTAAAGTATGTAAGTGAGCTTTAGAACTTTAGACAGAATTAAAATTAAAATCTCAATTATTTTTGATATACAAAAAAATTAAATAAAAATTGAAACAGATTTTTTTTAAAGCAATTATTTTGTTGTAAACAAGAAAACAGTTTTTGAATCATTCAAATCGGATGCTTAGTTCTCTCAAAAACTGCCATTTTTTAACATTGAGCTCTGTATCTCCGAAACCGCTGGTCCTACCTTTGCCAAAAACTAATAACCACTTCTCCCTTACGGGAAGTTAATAAAATAACCACAATAACCAAAAAACAGTCACAATTTCACCAAAATTCTTAAAAGCTCATAATTCCAAGCAACTTGAGATAACATTTTTTTTCCTATTTAGTTATAAACAATACTAACAAGTGGGATTTTAGAAATTTTTGAACCCCCTTGGTGATACTTCGTAATATTTAGAATTACCCTCACCTTTTCCACCAAAAGTTGCTTGTATTTTTAATAACGTAAAATTTTCCGAGAAAACGTTGAATTTTGTTTTTTTTTGACAATTCAGGTAAAAATCTAACTAGACCCCTTCTTCCCCCACGTGATTTTTTGTCAAACACCCCCTAAAAGCCCCACGTGATTAATGGACGCCCCCAAACCTGTTTTAGCTTTACGTTGAGTTCTGGGACACCCTGTATATATATAAATTTGTATACATAAGTATATATATTATTATGTATGAATTCCACCATAAGTTTGATAAAATCAAAAAAGCCTTTGAATTTATCGCCTCTCCTCGCCTCGCCAGAAAGCAAAACACAGAGGAGCGTGTAATTAAATCACGATTTATGTTGACAGAGAGTAAACAACAAAGGCAAAGGAGGGACGCCCTTTCGTCCCTCTACGCATTATTCGTATGAATACACGACACATAAATATTAATAATATTAATTTATAATATACACACTAGGGTGGTCCTTAATATGGATGTTTTCGAATTTCTTTACACCCTGGGGCTCGAATGATAAAAAAATCTCTGAAAGTTTTAAGTCTTAATATTAACTTTAAGATAATTCGCACTTCAACCAAAGATTATTGGTTTTTCTTCCTTATTTTATAAAATATATAAAATGTTTGTTGTAATTTTTTATTTATGATCAAAATAAGAAAATAAATGTCATTGTCAAAATTTTGATTCACTTGTCGCTAGGTTATTAAACAAATAAAATTTTACCCTTATTATTTCTATAAGAAACTTTGGTTGGAGTGCAGACTATCTTAAAGTCAATATTAAGAGCTAAAACTTTCAGCACATTGTTTTTTATCAATATAGAAGCATTTGAGTCCCTGGGAGCAAGTAAATTTAATAATATCCATATTAAGGACCACACTAATACACAAATTTTTTATATTTATATCAGTAGGTGGTGAAGAATTCTAGTTTGTTATTAAAATTTTAATATGACTAATTGCGCGATCCAAAAGCATTTCAAAAGAGAAATCAAAGTCATTGATTTTGTTTTAAAGCTTGAGAAAAATTTTTGATAAACTTTATAAATAATTTAGTGATTTGACAAATTATCGTAAAGAAATTCAAGTCATCTGTAAATCAAAGAACTTCTTCTAGTGTAAAGCTATTATGAAACGTATTGTACTTTTAATAGAATATTAGGATAATATATTAATATTATATTTATGTGTAAATTAAAAATTAAATTACCTTTACGGCGCTCATTTTAAAGTCCATCATGTTTTTGACCTCCGAAGCCATTTCTCTTATTAAAATTAATCCATCCTTCCGAACAACTTCTAAGGGGTCATCGTGGTACTTCTAAATAAAAAAAATTAAAAAATTAATAAATTAGCCATGCTTTATATTAGACAAGTTAATATCCAAGCCTTAAATATGATTTGCAAAAATTAAATAAAGTTTATATATCCAAAAATTATTAACGACCAATAAGATATTTATTTATGTTTCATTAATTTAGTGAAATTTATGCAAAATATAATGTTCAATCATTTAAATTTGTGTCATAGAATTGAATATTATATTAAATATAATATGAAATTATTTAATAAAATTTATTTTTATCATTTTAATAATATTTTTATAGCTTACCCTTTGAATTTCGTTCATTTTCGTAAACTGCCTTCCAAACTCCCACAAATCGACGCCAAATTTCAGCGCCCAATTTTTCACCCTGGAAAATAGAAAAATATGTTAGTATTTACCATAAATAATATATATATCTCTACGAATAAGAATATTCATATTTATACATATTTTGTTACACACATAAAAACACTCAATTTATTAATATAACACAAATCATTTAAAAATGTGAAACTTTTGTGTTTAATTTTGCTTGGACTTAAATTTATATAACTATTAATTTTTTTTAAATAAATTTTTTAGGCTATTAATTTTTTAATATTGTTTATGTATCATTATTTATTTATTTATCACTTTAATGTATTTAAAACTAATTAAATTACCTATTTAGTATTGTATTATTTAACAACATCCACCGATTGTTTATTGTTATTAGTTCTAAAAATTACTTGCTAATGATCACCGGTGATATATATTAATGATATATTAGTATTTTATAATTTTAAATCTTATTTTTTATATATTAATATCAAACAAGATTATTATATTTAAATTATGCTGATTATTATATTTTGTTTTAATTGAAATGATTGAAAATTAAATTAGTAATATTATTAAAGAACTGAATTAAATTTTATAAACTTATGAAAAAATAAAATTGGTTGGTTATAATAACTTTAGCTACAAATTAATAAAACATAACAAAAATATTAACTCAGTTATTTAATTAATAAAATATAAATTAGATATTTCATGTAAACCGAGCTAACAATTTTAAAATTCAATATTTTTTGAATATAATTTCGATACATTTTTTTATGATTGCAAGCAAGTAGTATAAAAAATATTATAACATTTTTAATTTAGTTTTATAATGTTTTTACAATTTAACAATTTAAAATGCTCCGTCGTTAACATTCGTGAATAAAAGAAGAGATTCCTTTACACAGTTCTAAAAAAAATTTAAATCAAAACTTGGGTTTTTGAATCCATAAAATAATTTACATTTTATTTGCTTGAATTCTATCCTGTTTTATTGCACAGAACTTGAAATGACGATTTTATTATGTAATTTAGTACTCTGAATACATGTAGAAAATCTAATCACATCTATTTTTTTATTTTTACAACGTATTAAAGAAAATAGATGGCTGTTATTTACTCAACATTTAAAACATTTTTTAAATATTTAACATTCAAAACTTTACAAATATTTAGATAAAACTATAATTTATAAATATATGTGATAATATAAATTTTCATTTAATAGATATTTAATGCCATTTCAATAGAAGTTAACTAAATGTATATACAAAATTAATGAAAAAAAGTTAACTAAATGTATATACAAAATTTATAGAATAAAAATGTATGTTTATTATACATTTTAAAAAGCAGTTTTGCTTCATTTGAAATGTAGAAAATTTGATAATAAATGGCAAATTAAAAATAGCTTCAGCGAATTTTATTAATATATTAATTATAATAAATTCATCTTATAAATTGGAATTCTGTTTATTTTTAATTTTAACTAAGATATAATTAGTACAAATTCTATAACAAAACCAATATTTATTTATAAATTACTTATAAATAAATACTTTTCGTTTGGTAAGTTGCTGTGCAATAACCTTTAATTTTGTATTTAATATTTATTAAAATTAATTCAAAAAGTTTAACAATACATTATTAAAATTTATGAACGGATCGTAAAGTATATAAGTATATATTAAATACATAGAATTATATTTAAAATATCTAGTTAATATAAATTATATTACTCAAAATTTTTATAACATATTTTTGATCATCTCACTTTAGTCAGAAAAGTTTATGCAGGTTTATAAGACACATAATTTAATTTATTTTTAAACAATTTTCCTAAATACAATATTCATATTAAACAAAGGATTTAAAATTTTAGAACACGAATATTTAAAAAAGAGACACTTTAGATTACATTTTAATATTTAATAAGGATTTAAAAGCATAGCCAGTTGTTATAGTTTTATTAATTTATTATAATTAGTGTTTAATTAATGTTGTACAATTTTGTTCAAAATTTGTTAATACAAATGCACTTTAAAGTGAAATAATTTTATGTATGTAGTTTTAAAATACATGAGTCTTAATAAAATATGTAAAGTATAATATGTAGCTCCATTTTGCGTATTGACTATATTATCAGTTTATTCCGGAGTTCCTTTGATTCTTCGTAAAACAAGTTCCTAAACGATTTATATTTTTACTCTAATAAAACTTGTAATTTTTCATCAATAGTAATGAGATTGTAAGATTACAATACCAGTAATGCAATCAATCTCAAGTTGTATTAAAAAAATGTGAAATCGAATGAGACAAGTTTGTAGAACAAATTTTTATTCGGTTTGAAATTTTTCTAAATCAACTTATAAATTGTTTTTTATTGGCTGTATTTTTATTGATTTTTATTAGTTAAAAACATTGTTATTAAAACATTTAGCCAATCTGCATTATATTTAATTAAAGAATATGTTGCTACTATTTTATTAATTGACAGAAAAATTTATTAAACGTCGTAATTAAAATATATCATATATTATTAAAAAACAACTATTTTTCTAATTATAGAATTAATTAAAGAATATTTAATTATTGCTCTATATCAAGTTAATACTTTATTTCATTACATTTAGAAGAGTGATTTAAATCGTTTGCAAAGCACGTGCTTCGTTTTTCTATATATTTAAATAAAATTGAATCTGTACTATTTATAGTTAATTACCCCTTTTTTAATAAATGACATAATTTAAATAACCTAAATAAATTTTATATATTTATTTAATAAATCTTGTAAATGGTTATGATAAATAATTGATTATCCTTTATTAACTAACTAGTTTATTTACAGTGCAGTAAATAATAGCAATAGATGGGTAAAATAGTTTGTACAAAATTAAAGTATGTATTATATTTTTCGAGATCCTTACAGCAATTCGGTGTATTTTAAAATTTACTATTGTAACATTTTAAGGTACCCAAAAGTCTTTACAAGTTTTATTAAAAAAAATCGTTTAAGCTCCTGTTTTACGAACAATTACAGGAATAAACTGCTCATATGTAAATTGAGCTACATATTACACCTTTGCATATTTCATTAAGATCGATATTTTATAAACAATTAATTGTGCTTCGATATAATTTTGTTGAAAATAATCAATATAGAGTAGATAATGCTATATTTCACCAATTTGCATGTGTTATTGGAATAAATTGTTTTAAATATAATTTATGGTTAGTAAACGATATCGAATCGAGAATTTCTGGCGGGATAAAAAAGTCTCTTTGGGGAAGTTAAAAAATAATGTACTCAAGGCTTAGTATAAATATAGTTTAGTAAAAAAGGTTATAAACAAATATGAATTTTGAAAAAATAAAAATAAAATCGATTCAGCACTTGCTTTACGAGAAACTATATAATATTCTACGATGGAACAAAATAATTATGATTGAATAGTTGCTTTCCAACCCTTTCCATTTTTGAAACAGGTTTAGAATGTTTTGTGGAGGAAGAATTTTGCAGTTTAACTTGTTATAATTTTAAAAGAATCTCAGTATTTTTTTAGAAAACTTCGACAAAAGACTAAACAGTACAAACGTTTCAGAATAACTTGAAACAATAATAACTTCCACAAAATCGCATGATTTTAACATACAATCATTAAATTTTTTAACTTGAGAAAAGGTAGATCAAAGACAAAAAATTGACTTAGTACATACACTTTTTAACTTCCCGTAGGGTAATTTATAGTAATATAAATATATAAATTTTCGTCGACGATTTCGGGAACACGGATGAAGCGATTTGAATAATTCAAAAAACATTCGATTCGTATTGATAAAGAAGTCTAGCCGTTCCGAAGATATGGGGCAAAAAGTGCCAAAAACGGTAACTCAGTTTTTAAGAGAACTGAGCGTCCGATTTGAATAATTCAAAAAACATTGCATTGACAAGATGAAGAACTGATCAAATTTTCATGAAGGCAGGTCTAGCGGTTTCGGAGATTTAATAAAAAAAATACCATCTGGCCGTCTAAAATGATCATTAGACATATGCACATTAAATTATCAGATATTTTATAGAGATTTTAATAATGAGTATAAATTTTGTTTACATTCCTATGTGTTCCGTACCAATGTATATACGTTAGACGCGGCGCTTACGCGCTTCGATATTTCGTCTCTATGCAGTTAAAGCAGTACGATTGCTTTGAAAAAAAGTTCAGAATTTCCAAAATATTTCAAAATACACTTTTCTTCAGAAAGTCTTTTTTTCAAAAAAAAGTAAATTTTGTCAAAAATTTATAGTTTCTCAAAAATCTAATTTTTCAGAGTAATTTTTCAAAAATGTTAATCTTTTAAAAAAATAATAATTTTTGGTACGGGAAGTTCCAGCAATTTGCCTTAAGGCACGATGCTAAAGTACTAAATTTGGTTTCAAACGTTTTAGAATATCTAGAAACGCCAAGAAAGCACAAAGTTAGCAAATCGGATTTTTTGACGAAAACATACTCTGTTTTTGTCAGACTCACAAAGGAGTCTGTGTGACTCCTTTGTGAAATTGATTATAAAGCGCGGTAATTAAAATTTATATATCGTACTAAAAAAATATATATAAAATCGATCAAGCAATTTAAGGTATTCAATTAACACGATTCCTTAGGCTATTATGATTGATATATATAATAGTTGCTTTACACCCTGGTACGGTGGAGCGATCTTGTACTATTTCACCAAACCATTATATGAACTTACTCATTATGCGGTATATCCTCATCCTGATCACCTCCTGCACAATTGATCACAAACAGAACACAAACCGAAACTAATAAAACACTTTCCATCCATCCGGACCTCGCCATAATACCCTTCGCTATTATTTTTTCAAATCGAGGTGCGGCTCGCACATTGTATCACCGAAAGCACACCACACCGAAAACCGATCACCACAATATTCAAAGCCACGATGATAAAATTAAATCAATCACACACTCTTATAGATTAATTTTAGTTTATAATTATCGATTAATTTGTTTAAATTAATTCCCAAGTGTCCCCGTCTGTGTGTCTGTGTGGTTGTATGTACATATGATAATAATCGGCTTCTCGTAGCAATGGCGTAGCCGTGGAGCGTAGACCGACTACGCCGGCAAAGCTGTTCGAGTAGAAGTGAGCGTTGAGGCCGAGAGAAAGGGATGCGTGTATGGGAATGGTTCGAGAGGGAAGGAGATGGAGGATGTTAGATGAGGGTCACATGGGAATAATTATTTGTAAATTTATATATTTTCAGTATTTTCTGAGTGTTTAAAATTATATATCAAATTATCTACCTGAACTAAAACCTTCGTTTTGTCCCAAATAATATTTATTTATTTCTCATATAAAATTATTATTTTCCCGTAGGGTAAGTTATAGTAATCGCAAAAATTTTAATCAATTTTGTTAGTGCAGCAAACTATGCAGCTCAAAATTTCCAAAATATTTCAAATTATAAAAAAAAATCAAATTTTTCAAAAAGACCAATTATTTTCAACAATTTTAAAAATCCTAAAAATCGATTTGTTATCGACCGACTAGTTTTTACGTTGCAATAATCCAGGATATCCCTTTTTCAAAAAATGTTAAAAAGAAGCAGTACAAAATTCATTCATTTAATGCAATATTTTTCTAAATTAATAATTTTTTTGAAAATTGGTAAAATTCACTTTTTATCTTTGAAGATAATTCACTTTTTATCTTTGAAATTGTCATGGTATCATGACTAGTAATAAACTGTGAAAAAAATCTGTATTTGCTGTGTGTTCAGGCGTTTTACACATAAAACCTAACCTACAAAACACACAAACGTTAATATTAATTAATTTTTATTATAAATGCATTTTTCCTGATAATACAAACATGAAGTTCAGTTTTATGTGCAAAACGCCTAATCGCACAGCAAATACATAGCATTTAAATAGTTTGCTGTTATTACCAAGTCATGCGAATATGGACCAGTAACTGTAGTAATTTTATAGGAGAATTGGCTCCTTAATTTTTTTAAATAAAAATTTTCTAAAAATTATACATGATTACATTTGCACTAGAAAGTTACCAGGAAATTATACATTCGTTTTTCTAACCGAATCTTCGTTTTTGTGTTAATGTTTATTAATGTCTATTTGTTAAATTTAATAAAAAATTGTAGAAATCATGTTTAGGAATGATTTTGTGTAATAAAAATACAGAATGTAATGTAAGAATGCTTTTGTGACTGTGTTTTATATTTACAGTATTATAATTTTTTTTATAAAAATTGGCTCTGTATATAATCCTATTAATTTCCCGTAGCGTAAGTTATTGTAATCATCCAAAATCAAAAATGAAAATTTTGGCATATCTTCACGTTTCTGAACATTTTGGCATACCTAAAAAAAATGATGTGTGTGTTTTGTGTGTCCGCATTTTTTCAGTAAATTCTTGGGCGCATGGTTCAACCCTTTTGAATGGTTCAAAAAACATTCGATTCCTATTGATAGGGAGATGTGCTGATTAGTTTTTAGCAAAGGCAGGTCCAGCCGTTACGGAGCAAAGAGTACAGAAAATAGTAATCGAGTCTTTGAGAGAACGGAGCATCCGATTTGTATGATCCAAAAAACATTCAGTTCGTAATGATGAGGAGAAGTGGTGATTAGATTTTTTGGCAAAGGCAAGTCCATCCGTTTCGGAGATACCGAATTAAATGTCCAAAAAATGACAGTTTTATTGAGAGAACTAAGCATCCGATTTGAATGATTCAATAAAATTTCTGCTTGTTTTGACATGACAATTGCTTCTGAAAAAAATTTATATATATATATATATATATATATATATATTTGAATATCGAAAATAATTCAGATTTGAATTTTGATTCTGGCTAAAGTTCTAAAGCTCACTTATATGCTTTAAATAAATAATTATAACTTTTTAATTCTGTTTATACAATTCCTATAAATATTAAACAATGTTACATTATTTATAATTTATAATAAACTATATGAAAACATTTAATATTTCTCGAATATTTTATTACGGTACGGGAAGTACCAGAAAATTACCTTAAGGCGCGATGCCATTTACCACTAGTTTCAAGGTTTTTATCGGTATAAAAAATTGTCGGTGAGAATTCAAAAAGACTGTGCAAATTTTCATAAACGTTCATTCCGCAAACATCCTTCTTCCTAAATTATTATTTATACGGAAAATTGTTGGTGAAAAATCAAAAGTGTGTTTTGTGTTTATTGTATTTTTTATAATGTGTTTTGAAATTATAAAGTTTATAAAATGTTAATTTATCGAATGCGTTTTTGAATTATACTTTCTACAATTTTTTTTCAATTAATTTGATATATTGTATTGTATTTTTCATGTAGTTGATGTACATTTTTATAAAAAAAATATATAGTTGTTATATTTAAAATTCAGTGTATATTAAAGGTAATAAAAATGTTTGTAATCGGCAATTTTGCACACACAACAATTCTGTAAAGATTTTTTGCAGAAAGTATTTTTGTGAAAATGGTTCCGCAAACAATAAATTTAAGAAGAAAAAAAAATCACATAATTCATAAAACCTTTGATTTCATAAATTTATTAAACAACGTTAACGATTATACACAGACACCAAAAAATATTACGTATGTTACAGTAAGATAATGAACTTGTAAATTTTATGTGAGAATACGCTTATAAAATTCTGAAATATTGAACATTTTTGTTGTTTGTACTATTCACGAAATTTTTCTAAAATATTACAATTTACAACCATTTAGACCTAGCCTAAGCGTCTATATACACAAGAATAAAACTCCAATTATATTTTACAAAATTACATAGAAAACACTATATATATATATATATATATATATATATATATATATATATCCTTTATAATCGAAGCAAGACAGACCTATTCACAACCCGCCGGCGCCCAAACGGGTTAGAGCGAGCGCCCTGCCACGTTCAAAAGAGACTTGTATAGGGTATTAGAAAAGGTCGGATAGTGCCCAGACCGGATATTTTGACGTATTGCTTCTACCGACATATTTCCCTTCTCTATCATCCCTGCCTTGCCTCTTTCGACGTGTTCGCCTATTCGTCTGTCGGTGTGTTTTAACCTCTTCATGAAGCGACCGACCGAGCGACCGGGAGCGCCCCGGGAGGCACAATATGCCCATCAAGCATCCATCTAGGGCCGAACACGGCGGAGGAACGACAGAACCGGAGGAAATAGATTTTTTGGAAAAAAGAAAGGACATTCTTATTACAGAATTAAAAGTTGGAGATAAGTTGTATAAAATACTAAACTTCCCGTACCAAAAATTATTTTTTTAAAAGATTAACATTTTTGAAAAAAAATTACTCTGAAAAAATTAGATTTTTGAGAAACTATAAATTTTTGAAAAAAATTTACTTTTTTTTTTGAAAAAAAAAGACTTTTTGAAGAAAAATTTATTCTGAAATATTTTAGAAATTCTGAACTTTTTTTCAAAGTAATCGTACTGCTTTAACTGCATAGAGACGATATATCGAAGCGCGTAAGCGCCGCGACGCCGCCTAACGGAACCCATAAGAATGTAAACAAAATTTATACCTATTGTTAAAATGTCTATAAAATATCTGATAATTTGAAGTGCATATGTCTAATGATCATTTTTGACCGCAAAATAGTGTTTTTTAACTTCCCGTATGGTAAGTTATTGTAATGAGACAAAAATCGAAATTGAAAATTTTTACATTTCTCGACGTTTTGAAAGTTTCTGAACATTTTGGCATACCTCAGAAAAAAAGAATGTGTGTGTGTATGAGTATGTATGTATGTATGGATACAATTTTCCATCCACGTTTTCGGGCGCACGGATCAATCGATTTGAATGATTCAAAAAACATTCGATTCCTATTGATAGGGAATTGTGCTGATTAGTTTTTGGCAAAGGCAGGTCCAGCCGTTAGGGAGATACGGAGCAGAGAGTGCAGAAAATACAAATCGAGTTTTGGAGAGAACGGAGTATCCGATTTGAATGATCTAAAAAACATTCAATTTATAATGATTGAGAAAAGTTATGTTTAGTTTTTGGCAAAAACAGCTCCAGCCGTTTTGGAGATACCGAACTAATTGTGCAATAAATGGCAGTTTTTGAGAGAACTAAGCATCCGATTTGAATGATTCAAAAAACGTTCTGCTTGTTTTGAAAAAATAATTGCATTTGAAAAAAAATATTTCAAATTTGTTTTTCGATTTTTGTTTTAATATTTTTTTGGTAATGAAAATAATTCAGATTTTAATTTTAATTATGTACTTAATATACTTGATATACTTTAAATAAATAATTTTAACTTTGTAATTCAGTTTATATAGTTCTTATAAATATTAGACAATGTTACAATATTTATAATAATCTATTCGAAAACATTTAATATTTCTCGAACATTTCATTACGTTCTAGCAATTTGCCTTAAGGCACGATGCCAAATACTACTAGTTTATTTGTATATAGTATTATTGTTATTATTTTCAAGAATATTCAGAGATTTTAGTAGTTTAAAAGCAGGTAGTTCGAAGTACTATAAATGTCAATTTTTTTAAATCGATTTTTGATACAAAATGATTAAGTGTATGTACCTACATTGAAACAAATAAGGTAGAATAATTTTATCGTTCTTTTAGAATCTATTCTACTCTTAAAATCAAGTCTTCTCTGATCTCAAAATCTCTTATTAAATCTGTACAATAAAGTAAAACTTGTTTAGGCGCGACGTGCCGTGTACTAGACGTAAGTTTATTGAAATGATTTCTATATTATTCGTAGTTTCTATAAATCTTTGAAGTTTGCAAAGAATGAGATTATATCTCCAGCGAAAAAGTAAAAAAAAATATTATCAGTCTATGAATGTGTGTTAATTTTAATTACATGAAGTTCTTCAAACACAATTATTACATGATGAGTGAAGTTGCAAAAACAATATTTGTTTAGGCGTTGTTTAACATAATCCATTGTGTGAACGAATTTTATAGAATTTATTAATCAGCAATTACTTCATTTCTCTAATGAAGGTTCATTTCTAAATGCTAATTACAATGACAAACCAATCATGTCATATTTGAAGTATGACTTGGATTACATTATTGCTATTATAAATATATAATTTATCATTATATAAATGTGTATAATGATCGAAACTAATAAATGTGTGCATCACGAGTGTTACCATATTACTAAGAAACATTATTCAAAATTGTTATATGATGTATTTATTTTTAACTTAAATGACATCTCGTACGATAGCAAAAAAGTTTTACTTCAATCGTGTGTGATCCTTAAGCGCACCCTTGTTTTTTCATTACAATTGTTTATGAATATCTAGTAGTGACTAGGAGTCAAATCTTCCATGAAATAGAAATGTTATGGCTAATGGGTCTATATTCGTATGGGTTGGTAGTAAAAAAAACTGTAAAAAAGCTATGTATTTACTATGCCATCAGTCGTTTTATATAAATAATAACGAAGAAACGACCTGGCAGATCTTTACCAAAAACTAATCAAAGCGATTCCCAACAAATATCTTTGGAAAAGTTCGAGAAAAGTTCAAGAATCGGCTTACATGCTTTTTCCAAATTTGGTCAATTTCGATTCAGAATGACTAGAATCGTCGAGAAAACATAAAATTAACGAATCAGATTTTCTGTCGAAAACAAACTTCTAATGGATAATAAATTTACTTAAAAAAATAATTAGTGGATTGATCAGTTATTGTACTTGTAGTGATTTTTAAGAGAACCGACTAATTCGACACATCCGATATATACATATATATATATATATATATATATATATATATATATATATATATAGAAATATATATATGATGTATATATACACTCGTGTATAATAATATCGATTTCTCATTAGGGCCCTTTTAAAACGAGATTGGAGTACGTGCTTCGCTTACCAAACGGCCCTGTTCCAATGTGGGCCGATACTAACGTAAAATCTATTCTATATAGACACACGTGTATGTATATATATATATATATATATATATATATACATGTATATATCTATCCATGTATATGTCGTCCAAGGTTACGAGTCAAAGGCACCTGAGTGCTGCGAGTGGAGTATTTGTGGGGCGATATGCAAATTCGGGGGCTTCAGATGATCGGTTGCCGATTGGCCGAGATTAAGAAAAATATCTTGAATAAATAATGCGAAAAATACACACCCGAAAGACTTTTTGTATTTTGATCAGAATTAAGCTGTAGAGACTACCAAGTCTATAACAAAAAATTTAAAAGGAATGTTTATTGAAGAATGTCGTTATTTGGCAAATGAGGTAAATGATTCTTTTTTTTTAAGAATTTCATTTTTAAGCTAGCTAGTTAGTGTATTTATCAGAGAATAAGTGCAATTTTTAATCTAAATCTATTAAACAGTTTTTGAAATTTTAAAATCCATTCAAGATTTTTGGTTAATTTCGGTGCATGAAAATGTTTGCACTTTTCTGCTTAATACAAAGAAACAGCTTGGGTAATCGTCGGCCAAAACTGTTAAACCAAATGGCTTTTACATTTTTAAAATCGGTTCAAACGATTATTTTTCCAAATTTGATCTAAAACCATTTAGAATAACATAAAATGTCGATAAAACACAGAATTAGCAAGTTAGATTTTTTAACAAAAACGTCAATTTTCTTCGGGTAGATAATCATTTGATTTATCAACTTTTATCATTTTATTATAATAAAAATATATAAATATAACTAGTAGGGTGCATGGCATCGTTAAAGCAAATTGCTGGAACTTCCCGTACCGTGATTAAAAATCTTGGTACTGAACCCAAAAAAAAATCACACAAAATGTGTACACATTATTAAAATCTCTATACAATATCTGATAAATAAACATTTTTGACCGTCAGGTGGCATTTTTTTTACTTTTTTACTAGATCTCCGAAACCGGTGGACCTGCCTTCATGGAAATTTGATCAATTCTTCATCTTTGTTAATACAAGTAAAATGTTTTTTGAATTATTCAAATCGGACGCTCCGTTCTATTAAAAACTGCGTTACCATTATCCCTGTATCTTCGGAATGGCTAGACCTGCCTTCGCCAAAAACTAATCAGCACGTTTCCTTATGAATACGAATCGAATTTTTTTTAGAATTATTCAAATCGCTTCATCCGTATTCCCGAAATCGTCAACGAAAATTTGTATCCGAACACACACACACACATATATCAATTTTTTCTAAGTTATGCCAAATTGTTCAGAAACCTCTGAAACGTAAAGATATATAAAAATTTTCATTTTCGATTTTTTTGCGATTACTATAACTTGCCCTAGGGAAATTAATTAGGTTTTAAAATACTCAAATTTTATTACCAAATTCTGTTGAATATATGATATGATTAGCAGTCAATTCGTCAAATTAAAAAATTAATTATTATTGATAATTATTTGTATCAATGTTTCGACACTTGGTTTGTGTCATCATTAGGCAAATAATACCAGGAAGAACAGACCACGATACTAACAGATTTTTTTAAATTGATAATTGTAGTTGGTAATATGTTTACAAACATACCATAAACTACAAAAACAAATCAACAACAAACATCCAACATTTTTTGATATAATAATTATGCCTAAATCTTCATTACCCAAATCAAACCGATATAAATAAACAATATATCAACATAAATTCAAAAGGGCCATAGTGACTTCATTAGATAATTTATTATTAGTTAAAAACGCATCAAGCAAACTTGATGTATCACAGAAAAAAAATTGCCAAAAATTCGAGAAAAACACTATTTTTCATGTCACACATATATGACAAGGGCAGGATATATTATTTTTTTGTTTCCTAATCGTGTATGTCCTCCAATATCGCTCATGTAAAATATATACAATGTAAACAATATACACATATGACTGACATGGTAAATAATGTGTTAAATAACATAAATACTGCTAAATAAATAAAATAATTTTAATAATATATCAACCAATAATATATTTATGCAGAGACAACAGTACCGGTATATCTTTATATAATTTCGAACTGCTTCAATAAATTTGTGTCTTGTACAAAAAAATGGGATTTACTTATTTCGCTTTGGGCTAGTCACCGCTTATACAAAGATAAACGACATACAAATACATATATATATATATGCAGAGTAGATTCAACCCGCAAAGCCCCTCCTGCACCCCCTGACTAAGGTATCAACTGGTTAGATTAGAAAAGGCGAGACGTATAGAAAATAGAACAGGACGAAAAATTCACGCGCAACATTCATTTTATCTTCGGATATCGATTGCTTCTACTTCTATAAAAGATACCACCACATGTATAAATGTATATATATATATATATATATATATATATATATATATATATATATATATATATTGTAGCGCCACAAGTTCAAAGAAGCAACGCTGTCGACATCTGTGCGACACGCTTGGTAATTAACAAGTTACTGTTATGTTTTAAATATTTTAATTAGGGTAACTCGATTATATAAATAGATGGACTAATCTGCCGTTGTTATGGCAACACTGTGTTATGCTTGTTTCTCGGTAGTGAAAACTGTGAAAATGTCTCTCTAATTTCTCTACGATCAGGCGTTTTACACATAAAACTGTATGTTATAAAGTGCGCATCACAAAGATGCAGTTATGATAACATTTTTCCTTGATTTGTTTGTATGTAAAATACGCATGATCGCACGGCAAAAGGATAGCATTTTCACAGTTTTTACTACCAATAGACAAGTATAAGAGACAGATTCTGCCGCATAACAGACCAATGTTATGGCAAGGCCATGTTATGCTCCACTTCCATACATTATGCTACTGAACCATACTAAATACTAATCAAAATGTCACGCTGTGCATAAAGTGCAACGTCACTCGTATGTTATGAAGCCGAGTCAGAAAGACCCTGTTACCTAAGATTGTTTTTTTCACATTTGTGCGGTTTCTAGGCTAGGTTTTCTATCTGACAACCTGAGGAATACGCCTGTTTGTTATATTTATTGTCATCTATTTCGTGTTCTAAAAATGAATTTACTTCAAGTGTGATGAACGTACATATGCTCGGCATAGATTCTGATTAGAATCTCTCAAGTGTGAGGCAAAGTTCTAATTTTTGATATTTTTTTCATAATTCAACTGCTTGACGTAGGCCTATAATATTTTAGAATGTCATTTCAGACCACAACATTTCTGGCGTTTCATTACACATCAAAAACTAGCTGTAAGTGGAATTCTGTCTTAAGGCATTATGGCATCGTGCCTTAAGGCAAATTGCTGGAACTTCCCGTACCAAAAATTATTATTTTTTTAAAAACAATTAACATTTTTGAAAAAATTTTACTTCGAAAAAATAAGATTTTTGAAAAACTATAAATTGGACAAAAAATTACTTTTTTTTGAAAAAAAAAATTTTTTTTCTTTATTTTGACATATTTTGGAAGATCTAAACTTTTTTTCAAAGCAATCGTACTGCTTTAACTGCATAAAGACGAAATATCAAAGCGCGTAAGCGCCGCGTCGCCGTCTAACGCGTAAACATTGGTACGAAACCCATAGGAATGTAAACCAAATTTATACTTATTGTTAAAATCTCTAAAAAATATCTGATAATTTGATGTGCATATGTCTAATGATCATTTTTGACCGCCAAATGGCTCATTTTTTTACTTTTTCCTCCATATCTCCGAAACCGCTAGACCTACCTTCATGAAAATTTTATCGATTCTTCATCTTGTCAATACAAGTGAAATTTGAATTATTAAAATCGGACGCTCCGTTCTCTTAAAAACTGAGTTACCGTTTTCGGCACTTTTTGCCCCGTATCTTCGGAACGGCTAGACCTGCCTTCGCCAAAAACTATTCAGCACGTCTCCTTATCAATACGAATCGAATGTTTTTTTAATTATTCAAATCGGTTGATCGGTGTTCCCGAAATCGTCGACGAAAATTTGTATCCGCACATACATACACACACGTACATACACATACACACACACACACACACACACACACACACACATACATCCATTTTTTCTAAGGTATGCCAAAATGTTCAGAAACCTCTGAAACGTAAAGATATATAAAAATTTTCATTTTTGATTTTTTTGCGATTACTATAACTTACCCTACGGGAAGTTAACAAACTAATCGTAAGTGGCATTTTGCTTCAAGGCAAGTTGCTTGAACATCCCGATACGTATACATAATCAAATTGACCAATCAGAATTGAGATTTAGATTTCCAAGTAAAATGTTTGGGAAAATAAAATTTTCGGTTTAATTGAAAAATAATCAATACGATAACTTATTGATATCTTCCAAATTGGAATTTGGAATTTTTATATTTATATTTATATCGTTTTTTATTTGTTGTTGTTACTACGTGAATTGTCTGCATGACGCGTCAGTTTAATAGTTTTGATAAATATGATCAACTAAATCATTTTCAGATTTCTTTCTTCAGTGTTAAAAAATATAAGTTTCTGTTCTGAAATAACAGTATGCATTTTTTCTTGGTCCTTAATTAAAATTTACTGTCAAAATCGCAACTGCTAAAAATTTTTTTTTTAATTAAAACTAATGAAAAATTACGTAAATACTTTAGACTGAAACTTTATAAAATTTAAAGATCACTAAATATGTCAGTTTTTCAAAAAAAGGTAAGGAGAGTGAAAATATATCTGGATTCATTTGTGAAAAATTTAGAAAATTAGAGAAAATTAGAGAGATAAATAAATATTCTTTTAATATTATGTATTTCTATATTTTGCAAAAAAAAAATTTCTTCTTGAGAGGGCCTCCAAACAAACTTTGATACGGGGCCCCGCCAAAGCACGCTACGCCCCTGAATAGATGACAATAAATATAATAAACAAATTAATTTAATTTATACAATATTATTACACACCAATTCAATTTCCTTAACCTATATCTTATCATATATTTATAGTAATTTCACCTTAATACTATATCATATTAATATTAAATTCAATAAAAGGATCGGAAATCGGTTTTTTCTTCGACCGGAAGAAAAGTGTTACGTGATATAGGAAAGTTTTCTTTTTTCTCGACAGATGTTGTTGTTCGTGAGTTATATAATGGTCGACATTATTGTCCACGGGAATCGGATATATATAGGTCGACGACAATATATATATATATATATATATATATATATATATATAATATATAATATATATATATATATATATATATAATATATAATATATATATATATATATATATATATATATATATATTCCTCCACCGCGAGGAGTTCGTGAGAAAAGCGTTATTAAAGTTAGTGATAGTTTGATAAAAGTTTGACTAGTTTTTCGATCACGAGGAAATTGTCATGACGTCATATCAACACCTACACGAAATAGATTATTACACGGAAAATCTTTATAATCATTTACAAATTTTACTACTTTTCTTATAAATTTTAAGAATAACTTAGGAAACGATGCTCTTAGTCCACAATTAAATACCAATTAAATATGTACTTCCCATAGGGTAAAAGTAATAGTAATAGCAAAAAAAAAATTAAAATGAATTTTTTTTGGTATCTTTACGTTCCAAAGTCAAAAAATGTATGTATATGTGTGAGTGTGTATGTTCGGATACAATTTTTCGTCCACGATTTCGGGAGCACGGATCAACCGATTTGAATTATCCAAAAGAAAAAACAAACGCTTTTTAATTTTCAAAAATGTACCAAGTTTTTTAATATCTCACAAATTTTAAAGTTCACTTATATTATACATTATTCCAAACTTTGTTAAATTTTTAAAATTAAACCACTTTTCGAATGACTGTAATATTTTAGGATATTGGTTAAGAATAAGACCAGAAATTTTGCATTAATTGCAAAGAAACGACGCGACCGATCTGTACAAAAAAATAATAATCAACACGATTCCCAAGTGATATCTTTCAAAAAGTTTTGAAATTTTCAAAATTGGTGAAAACGTGGGCTTCAAATTTGCACTTCTAAAGAAACGGCTCAGTCGATTATTTTAAATTTTTGAAAATTGTAAAAAAATATGGTAAATTGTTAATTTCAAATATGAACTACATGGTCAATCTTTAGTAAAAATTTATTAGATTAAAATTTGTAAAATTCTGATCAGATGATTTCGTATTTTTAAAGCCATTTTTTCCCTACAGTTTTATATGACCATTTCAGGACAGCTGTGAAAATTACTTTCTAATAAAAAAATAAAATATGTAACAAGTGATTCAGAATTACTGGAAACGTCAAAAAAATAAAAAATAATTTAAAATACATTGAACGGGAACAAAGTTATAGAATATAGAATTCGTTTTAACTAAATAATAATATTTATCTAATATAAATGTCTTATCTAATAGGCAAAACGCAACAAGTTTCTAAAAACGAGTTTATTCAATAAATGTCTTAAATAACATAAATTTTTCGCATTCTAAAACAACGGTGATAGTATCAAATATAAAACAAGAAAATTATTTAATAAAAATATAATTTATTTCATAAACAAGACAATCAAGAAAATTCAAATTTTGTACAAATGTTTAATCATAATAAATATTTTACATTTTTTGTATAAAAATTAGTACATGAGAACAATAGTTGATTGTCTGGTTTACATACAATATATATATATATATATATATATATATATATATATATATATATATATATATAGTTACATTTATATATCAATAAATTTTTGAACAACATTGGTAACCCAAACCTTTATTTATATTTACAAAAAGATTTATTACTCAAACTTATTATTACTAAAACTGTAAGTCCAGGGCTACTAAAAATTTTAAAGATTTAGATTCATTTTTATTTGTGAATTACAAAGTCTTATACAAAACTTGTAATTTGGCCCAAAAATTTATACACAAATATTTTGAAACAAAATAAATGAACCGAAAATGTAAATGTTTATTTGCAACTATTTAAAACAATTGTATTATCACAACATGACAAATAAGTTCACATAATGGTTGTCCATAAATTATCAATATATAAATATTCATTTTATTTTTTAAATATGTCCTTTACTCTTACTTTTATAAGTACAAGCTAGCTGCAAAAACAATATCCCTCTTCAGCAATTGAATCCCTTCGCTAAACTTAATTTCCAAGTCAGTATTTCCTATACTTTTGGCAGCCTGAATCATCTGCCTCAAAAGTTCCTCCAGTCGTCTCATACATCGAATGATAGATCCTTCGAATATATCAGTCATTTTGCAAATTTCTGCAAATTTCGACCCCCGACACCAGGCAATGACAACGTCCATCATATGTGGTTTGAATTGCTGGATGTAGGCCTCTTCGTCTATTTCTATTTTGGATTCTTTGCTGACTTTTGCTATTTTTCTTGCCAGGTTCTAAAATAGAAAAGATACATGGATTTGGAATAGAATGTGTGTTAAAGGGTTTAAAAGTATTTTGTTAGGAGTATGTGATTGGTTTTTACCAAGGTGATCCAAAGATGATGTGCACTTAAAAAAACAATACAAATACTTGAAGTGTGGAACTGTATTTAAAACTAGTGAACCTTTAAACTTCCTGATACGTGTAAATACAATAATAATTGAGTTTCAGCTATTTAGATAAAATTATCAACTTCAATTATCAATTCAAAAATAAACTTGAATAATAAATTATCATAATCAAACCCCTTCTCCTAAGCCTATAATATTTTATAGTTTTCGTTTAAGAGGCGTCCATTAACACGTGAGGTTTTTAAAGTAAAACTTCTTTAGGCGCGACTAGGTTGTGAATCTGTGAAAATGCAACGCCTGAACTGTTCGCTATTCACTCTCGATGAGATCATTTCTGTACAGGCCGGTTGTGATTGGTCGTCATGTCGCGTGAGGGTTCTTTGATTGTATGCGTACGTCACATACACATCAAAGCGTAAAGCATATTGTTCAGAATGTCATTAGATTTTAAGGTTAAATAGTAGTACAAATCTTGAGTTAATAAAAAATGTCTAAATCTGAAGAATATTTTATCCTGTCCCCGGTAAATAATTATAATAAAACAAAAAAAACATCTGGTCCGTGTATGAAACGTAAGTTTAGAAGTAGTTTGTTTTTCCGTGGTTACTACATATCATTGAGATTATTAAAATGAAAAATATTTTTATATGCAAGACAGATACTATAACGGCTCAAAGAATGAGACTGTATCGTCAGCGAAATAGTCAAAAAAAAAGCGGTCAATGAATGTATGTGAAATAAATTCAACAAAGAATAATTCTCCATTTTCTTCTCAAGAAATTTAGACAATTTGTCGACTGAATTTATGTCTTACACTATATTGAAGTAATTAATTTATTGTTTGAAAATATTAGTAAAATGGTTTACATTATTTAATATATTATAAGTAGTGTTACCATATTACGAATAAACATTATTTTAAATTCTCAAATAAAAAAAATATTTTTGACTTAATAGTCCCCTTGTACAAGAGCAAAAAAGTTTTACTTCAATCCCATGTGATCAATCTTAAGCGCATTCTTTTTTTGGGGAGGGAGAGTTTGACAAAAAATCATGTAATATCACGTGGGGAAGAGAGTGGTTTAGTAAAATATGACGTGTATTTATTTTTTACCTTCATTTTAAAAAAATCCAAACACTTTCAAAAAAAAATAAAAGGTTTCACAATTTTTTCTCGTAATTGAAAATACACCTGATATTTGGTGGGAGAGAGAGGGTAATTTTGAATATCACCACCAAGAGGGAGTACAAAAATCCTTAAAAAATTGATCACTTGATTAATGGACGCCCCCTTAGGTCATAAACTAGATCACTGTACAAAATTTCATTAATTACTTATTACGTCTCCTCTAATTGATTATGAAGAAACAGCATAGATGATCGTTGCACAAAATTAACCAAAGCCGAGTCCTTATTGAATTTCATAAAAAGCTTTTTAAAAAAACGTCAAGTGGTCAAATTTTGTCACACATGTAATTTTTTTTAACTGTGATATTAAACATTTCAGAATAACCTAATATAAAACTATCAAATCGTATTTCCTGGCAAAAATAAACTCCTCCTCAGATCATCAACCTCTAGATTGATGACACAAATAAGGTGTCAAAACGTCTGAACACGATATAAAATAACACATATAAATTTAAATACCAGATTTCGAAATACGACCTAATCGTAAAAAAAAATTAGATCGCATTCCTCGTTTTGTTCGTCGAAGGCGAACAACCCTTGATATAAATATATATATATTTTTTTAAATAAAATTAATATTTGTCATAAGGTCAGAAAAATATCATTTCAAATTCAGTAAAAAAACACTCAATAACTGAAAACGTTGTGAAACATTATTATATTATTATATACAAAAAAGTTAAGCATGGGCAATCCTTGATAAAAATAAATAGTTTTTTGAAGTAAAAAAAGTTTCATGTATTTTTCAGTTTTCAATTATAAAAAATTAAAATAAAAAAATTGGCCTCATAATTGAAAAAATGTGTTAGGTTTGGATACCTCTTAATATTTTTTTTAATAAAATTTAACCAGTTTGTATACTCAAAAAAATCGTAACTAAAATTATGTCAAACAAAGGTCAAAATTAAAACTAAAAGAAAATTGATTCCAAAATACAAAAAATTAGGGGTGGACAACCCTTAATGATAATAAATAGTTTTTCGTAGTAAAGAGAATTCTATATGCATTTTTCAATTTCAATTTATAGATAATTTAAATAAAGAAATTGGTCAAAAAATTTAATAAAAAGAAAGATTAAGATTGGACGATTAAAATTTAAACTCAAAAATCTAAACTAAAATTATGTCAAATGAACTGAACGTCGGATAAAAAATTATCGATTTGCTAAAACGGCTAAAATGGTGATAAAAAAGTAAAAAATGCCACATTATAAACAAATAAAACCAAAATAAAAATTAAAAAAAATGTTCAAAAATTTGTTTAGGGTCAAATTATCCTTAACCTTTAGAGGGATGAAAAATAGATCTTGTCCAATTTCATGAGAACCGGTTAAGCCGTTTCGGAGGAGTTTAATCATAAACACCGCGACACAAGAATTTTATACATAAGATATACATATATATATATATATATATATATATATATATTTATATTATATATCTATTAGTTCTTACATGCATATGCCTCAATGGTCCCGACAGCGTCTCAGTAGCCTTCTGCGTCTCCTGACTCTTCTCGTCACAGACAAAGCAGCTTAAAAGAGCGAGACACTCCTCGACTTTGATACCATTAAAAATACCCTCAAACATCATTTCTGTCATCAGCAATTCGTCGGCGCTGCTCAATTCGCAGGCAACGCGACCCTTTATCTCTATAACATCAGATGGGGTGCAGTAACCGAGACGTCTCAGTACTCGCTTTCTGCACTTTAGCTCTTCCATGTGGAGAAGGGACATTGCCTTAATGGATAGAAAAATGACAATATAATTTATATATATATATATATACATATATATATACATATACAAATACTTAATACATATATATCTTTTTACCTTTTTCAATGCTTGTTTTGCACTTTTAAAATCTGCAGTCACTTGTACTTTATTTGTGTAATCATTATACAACTTATCAAGATTAGCATCTTTGTGTAAAGGATGTTTGTAAAGTCTGTAAATAATTAAAAATATTTCATGTATAATATATATATATATATATATATATATATATATATATACTAGCTAACCCGGCAAACGTTGTTTTGCCATTAAAAATATGCCTAAATTGATAAAAAAATTAATAAAAGTGCCAAAAATCAAATACTTAATAGATTTAGACTCTGATTTTTTGACAGATAGTTAAAAACATGTTATAATTTTCAAAATTATTCGACATTTCATACTTCAAAAATTAATTCACTCGCATCATAGTTTTTTGTTTATTATACTTTTGTCATGTCATATATGTCAATAAAATTTTCTTTCAAATATTATTTATTTGTTGATGAATTAATAATTATTTTAAGTCATCAATGAATAATTATATAATTGTTAAATTCATAAGTTTGGCTAAATCAACACAGGAATATTGTGGAAATAAATATTTTTTTACATAAAGATCTGATTTTTGACATTTGCATTTTATTTCAAATTAATTATAATTGTCAAAATATTTTCTTTTCGGTCAAAATTTAATATGATATGTATATCTCAACTGATATATTAATAATAATATTATATTTTAATTACACAAATTTCTTTACACTCCGATAAATAATTCCAACGCATCATAGTGTTTTGTTTATGTCAATTTTTTTTTAATTTAAGATTAAATTAAATTTTGGTCTAAATCAACACAGTATCTTTATCTAAATATACAATTTTTTATATAAATATTTGATTTTTTACATTTGCATTTAATTGAAAAATATTGAATGTCAATTTCATATATCCAATATGCACTAAATTTATAAATGCCAAAATATTTCCTTCTTGGTTCAAAATTAATATAATATGATAATATTTATTTTACAATAATGTTTTGTATCTATAATTTGCTTGGCAATATTGCCTATAACATAACTTTGAATAATTAATTTATTTGCTTCTTATTGAAGTAAGTCGTTTTTTATATATATGTCGTTTTAACATTTTTTTTGTGAAATGTCAAAATTTTGTTTATGATTAATTTTAAATTCAATATGCCGCTTTTTTATTGTGATCTCTGATCTATAATGTTTTGATGAAGTTTTGGTTACCGAAATAATTTGGTAAGCTATTCAATTAAATCTAAATCGTAAATCTATTTATATAATTATTTTTATAAATACAGACAAATGACATTTAATTTGTTTACATGTCAACATTTATTCAAATTTTTAAGCTTTGATTTTTAATTAGATTTAAAACAATAAACAGTGATTTTGAATATAGCATTTCATCAAATTTGGATTTAAATGTCGGATATTTCTATATATGTACATGTTTTTGAATTTTATTTTTTGAAATGTCAAATTTTTTTTTTCAAAAATTATATATCGAATTTTCCATAAATTTTGACATTTGTCATTTTAGTGTTTTGTTTTTTTTTTTGGTCATTTTCTGTCAAAATTTTTAGAAATTTATAAAAATTATATATTCATATTTTAAATTTACTTTTCAAAATTTCCTATAATATAAGTTGGATATATATGCACACGATAAGCCAATAAAAAAATTTAAAATCGGTTCAGTAGTTTGGGCGTCCATCGCGAACCAACATCGTGACACGAGATTTATATATATATAGGTATATATATATATGTATATTTATATACACAAGATATAGTTATATATGATATCTTTCTTACCTTTCTTCAAATTGTTCTATTAAATTTTTACAATTCAAAAATTCCTCATCCTTGATATGCATTTCTTCAATCGGTTTCAACAAAGGCGGCCCCTCTGGAAATCTTTTCTTAACCTCTTGTATCGTTTTATACATCGATTTTCTGCTATCAACCGGTCTTAAATCATTCGGACAATGAACTCGAACAGAACTAATCTTCCATATGGCACCATGTTCCACTGATATCACCTAAAATGGTCAACATCAATACCGTCTTTATTTTCAACTGCCTAATGATATCTCCATGTTGCCATAAGATATTAAATATGTAACCGAAAATAGTTACTACACTTATAGTAAAATTTTGAAGGAATTAACCCTCCGTCGGTCAGATATTTTTTCACCTTCGAACGGTCGGAAAGGTCTGGCTGGACCACCATTTATTTTACATGCATTTATATGGGATAAATGAGTTTTTGATGTCTTATATATTAATGATTATTAGTAGTAAATATTTATAGTTTTGATTTTTTCTTTTTCTTACCGTCTTTTGCATGTGTTGAGCTTGCTTATAATAAAAATATTACATATTATATTATATAAAAAAAATCAAGAAATATAAAAAAAATCGTTGCTTTGTTTGTTAATTTTTAACTTCCCGTAGGGTAAGTTATTGTAATGGGCCGAAAATCGGAATTGAAAATTTTAACATTTCTCGACGTTTTGAAGGTTTCTGAACGTTTTGGCATACCTCAGAAAAAATTGATGTGTGTGGGTGTGTGTGTGTATGTGTGTGTGTGTATGTATGTATGGATACAAATTTCCAGTCACGTTTTAGGGCGCACGGATCAACCGATTTGAATGGTTCAAAAAACATTCGATTCCTATTGATAGGAAAAAGAGCTGATTAGTTTTTGGCAAAGGCAGGTCCAGCCGTTTCGGAGATACGGAGCAAAGAGTGCAGAAAATAGAAATCGAATTTTTGAGATAACGGAGTATCCGATTTGAATGATTTAAAAAACATTCAATTAGTAATGATTGGGAGAAGTGCTTATTAGTTTTTGGCAAAGGCAGGCACAGCCATTTCGAAGATACGAGGCTAAATATGTAAAAAATGGCAGTTTTTGAGAAAACTAAGCGTCCGATTTAAATGATTCAAAGAACTTTCTGCTTGTCTTAACAAAATAATTGATTTTGGAAAAAAAAATTTCGTTCCTTTTTTTTTTTTTTTTGTATATCGAAAATATTTCAGATTTCATTTTTAATTCTGACTATAGTTCTAATATACTTTACAAATAATTTCAACTCTGCAATTCAGTTTATATAATTCTCATAAATATTAGACAATGTTACAACAATATTTATAATAATCTATTTGAAAACATTCAGTATTCCTCGAACATTTCGTTACGGTACGGGAAGTTCCAGTAATTTGCCTTAAGGCACGATGCCATAATTGCCTCAAGACAGAATTCCACTTACAGCTAGTTCTGTTTTATATCGATGAAAAACAATATTCTTTTTCGGCGCCTTTGAAATGAATGTGAAATTCAAATGAAAACGAAATGAGGTGCGTCGCCTTTGAAATGAGCTGTAAAACTCAAAGTGAAAATATAATTTCACTACAGGTTTGCCAAAAAAAAAAATTCGAACGCAGTACGGTTAGAAAAAATGTTGATAATGTGTGCATTACTCATCCGATTTTCAGTGTTTGCGATTACCAATAAGTTTGGTAGGTTTTCAAGGAACTCTCGTCATGAAAATACTAACATTCATTTTACAACACAGCAAAGAATATATACAACGCAGTTTGAATAGAAAATGCAATGAAAAAAAACAAAATACTGGTTTACATATATCAAAAAGCGTATATTTCATACAAAATGTATGGGTGGTCTAGACAGACCTTTCCGACCATTCGAAGTATAAAAAAGTTAATATCCTTATAATTACCCTTCCGTACATTTTTTCGTCTTGATTTTTTCATTGATCGACAGCTAATGAAATTTTAGGAAAAGTCAAGAAATTTCAAGTCGATAGGATTACTAGAAGTATTCTTTTTTTTTAATTGAAGTCGAAAAGAGTCTGGCCAGACCACGCTGACCGACGGAGGGTTAAGTATGCTTGGCGTAAGATGTGTAGGAGAAAGTTTTTAAATTATTTCCACTTACCTCAATATCTCCAGTATCGCCTTCCAAACAAGGTGGTGGTATCTTTGATACTTGACTACTATTTGCTGCATCATCAATTTTGGCAATATGTAACAAAATATCGACAATCACATGATGCTCCTCATCGCTCATCGGATTTGGGTTCCTTCTGCCTCTTATAGGTCTCTGGGTAACTCTTTGCTTCTTATAATTCACCACCATGCCCCAATCGTATTCGTGCAGAGTGTTTTTAACCTATGATAAATGATATTTTATCATTAACTAGATGACCCGACAGACTTTGTCCTGTACCCATGTCTACAATTTTTTAATATAATATACTAATATTTACCGTTTACCTAAGATTATTGTTTTGTTTAATTTACTCTTCACGCCAAAATGCATATACATTTATAACATGAGCGATGTTAAATGTAGAACTGCTTTAAATAAAATGATGAGCCTCAATTCCCACACTGTATTGGAAATTGAAGTCTTTAAAACGGTATAACACAACCATAACCATAACATAACACTGGTACTTCATATTGGATTAAATTAATTTAATTCTTGATTATTTAAGATATCCAAAATTGCATCTTAAACTTCTCCTAATCGATATCGTGAGGGCCGAATTGTATGTATTAATCTTTACTTTCCCATTTGTTTTTATAAAGTGATATTTTTACGAATTTTAAAAATATTGTGAAAATATTTGTAAAAGATGCAAAGAAATTATATATCGAAAAAAAAAACGGTATTAAAAATTTATTATCCGAATCTTATATTGGCGCCCCTTAAGGAATGCGCTCGTATTTTTCGCATGCATCGATTAAACGTAGGACCGGCTCGGATTAATACTTAATTTCATATTTTAAGTGAATTAATTTGTCATATACTGTTCATACTGTTCATTTTTCTCATTCATAATCATAAATTTATTATACATATTCTAATATTGTCTAGGTTCATAAGTAAATTGAAATTTTTGGCAGATGATAGTTTTCATTTGTTCTCAATGCAAACAATGAAATGTCATTTTTTGCAATTTTTTCCATTTATTTCTACAATATTGCACATACATCCCAGTACTTTATAATCACATACATCCTAGAAAATGTCCTTAACAAACTTCAGAAAGATTTATCAAAATCCAAATGATCGTTTAGAAGTAGTATACAGTGAGTGTTTTATATAATAGCAATAAAGCTCAAATTGATTCTACGTTTCAGTTAGAAAACGTTTGTATGAGAAAAAGAAAAGGGCTGTTTTTAGGGTTTTCCCGGAAATTATTCGATTTTTTTTCGCCGTAAGAACCATCCTTGGTCTTCAACGAACATTTTAGAAAAAGAATTGACCAAATTGATCCAGACATTGTTAAGTTACGCGCTTACCAACACATTTTGCAAATCATTTTTATATATAAGATTAATACACATTGATATGTAATAATTGATGATGATGATGATGATGATGATGATGATGATGATGATGATTACCTTAACTAGCCTCCCAGGTTGCAAAAACGGTACAAGATATTCCGGTTTGGTTATAAAATTTCTATATTCTTCACCTAAGTCATCTAATTTCGTTCTGATATGATGATAGGACGATATTTCGAATTCTCGGTCGACTGTGCAAGTTTGTAGTTCTTGACTTTTGTCCATGACCTCTAATAAAAAAAATACATTTTATTACCATTCTATTCAAAAAATAAACTAATATTTATCATTATTTATACTTTGATACAAATCCGGTATCGAAGACAAAGTTCTGAAATTGATAAAAACTCTTCTCCAACATATATTCAGGATTGATTTCTTCGACTCTCAATAAATTCAAAACCATGTTGTAAGTCAAGTGAAACGCTGAATTTATAGGATCAGCTTTGCCCTGCACGATTTCCTTTCCTGTTGCCGGTGAAACTTTTTCGTCCAGCATCAAAATTACGATTCCTTTGTCGTCCAGACCACGTCGACCGGCTCTGCCGGACATTTGAATGTACTCTCCGGAGGAAATCTAAAAAATATAATAAACTAGTCGTGTATGGCATCGTGCATTAAGGCAAATTGCTAAAACTTCCCGTACCGTAATGAAATATTCGAGAAATTTTAAACGTTTTCAAATATATCATTACAAATACTGTAACTTTCATTATTTTTGCTATCTTGTTTGTTATATCTGAGCAAATCAATGTAAATCATAAATCATTTCATCTCCAGAACATTAACAGTCGTCATTTCAATTCGAATTCTATTTCAAAAAAAAACTTGAAAGTTGCCTAATTTACACAAAATTGAAAAATTTGCTCCCGCATAGTCACAGTCTAAACGCACTTGCAAATAATTCTGTGCGACATTTTCACTTATACTGTGCTTAGCTTGGCGGCATTTTCACATTTTTCAATAGTTTATTTTTTCACAAAATTCGAAAAGTGCTCCAGTTCAAAAACAGTCTAAACGCACTCGGGTAAACATTTGTACCACAGTGGCGCTTAGACTGTGCTTAGCCTGGGTAATTTTTTCAATTTTTAATCCAAAAAATTTCAAAAATATTTTATGGAAAATAAAAAAAGATGTAATAATTTTTTATCCTCAAAAGCAATTATTTTGTCAAACAAGCAAAAAGCTTTTTTTAGATCATTCAAATCGGACGCTTAGTTTCACTCAAAAACTGCAATTTTTTGCACATTTGGCTCTGTATCTTCGAAATGGCGGGTCCTGTCTTTGCCAAAAACTAATCACATCTTCTCCCAATCATTACAAATTCAATGTTTTTTAAATCATTCAAATCGGATACTCCGTTCTCTCAAAAACTCGATTTGTATTTTCTGCACTCTTTGCTCCGTATCTCCGTAACGGCTGGACCTGCCTTTGTCAAAAACTAATCAGCACATCTCCCTATCAATAGGAATCGAATGTTTTTCAAACCATTCAAATCGGTTGATCCGTGCGTCCGAAAACGTGGACGAAAAAATGCGGACATACAAAACACACACACACACATCCATTTGGTTTCTGAGGTATGCCAAAATGTTCAGAAACCTTCAAAACGTCGAGGAATGCAAAACTTTAATACTAAATAATTTAATACCCTACGGGAAGTTAATATGTATGATTTTAAAAAATAACTCAAATTTTATTTTTAACATTTTAAACTTACCCATCTCATACTCTTTCCATCGAATTTTCTAGGCGACGTAAACAATACAGTTCTTGCAGGCATGTTCAAACCCATAGCAAAAGTTTCAGTTGCAAATAAGGCTTTGATTAAACCTTCTGCAAACAATATTTCAATAGTTTCTTTCAATATCGGCAATAAACCACCGTGATGAATACCAATGCCTCTTTTTAGTAAGGGTAACACATTTTCCACCTATAGAAAAAAATATAATATTACAATTTTAAAGAGCACAACTAGTGTAACCGTCTAAAAGAAGGTGATTTTTAGGAATTTATATTAAAAAAAATACTCTATCAATGATTTCGAAATTTTAAGAATATATTTACATATGTTTTAAGAATGCATAGTCAAATTTTTGAAGAAAAAAATTAAATATTTTTTAAGTTATCGTCGATCTCCAACGGCGCGACAAAAAAAGGTCCTTCACTGCTGCAGTAATTCCGGCCTTCTACGTGGATAAAATTAAAAAAAAAAACAATCTCGTTAAACTAGATAATATTGTCTGTAAATTGAACTATGATAAAGAAAAAAAATCAAAAATTGACCAAATGACGGTGTATTTTAAAAAAAAAGTCGAATTTTACCCAAAGGTTTGGTCGTTTTTGGCCTGCCAAAATTCGATTTTTGATCCGATCAAAAAATCGATAGTTTATTTTACGGAGAAACTATATATAGAACATGTGAAAAAAATTTAATAGTGATCGAATCATTTGTTTTTGAGTAATCGCTGCAGCAAATTCGGAAAATGCTGTTTGAGAAAAACGCGTTTAAAGATAAAATTATCGTTATACTATATACTATATATATACTCTTTTAAATGGCTGTAACTCAAAAACTATGTAAGATATCGATTTAAAATTTTGGTATGTTATTTTTAAAGGTATAACCTATCGCAATATGGAAAAATTGAAAATTCGATTTTTTGAAAATTTCACACTAGTTGTGCCCCTTAATATAAAACCATGCTTGTTGCAAATAGATAAATATGTAACAATTATTACCTGTGGTAGTTTTTTGTCTTCTTCGTTCAAAACGTCAATAGCATTGTGAAAAATCTCGTCGACAAACTTTTTCTCCTCAGCTGTAAAATAATTAAATGTTAACAATTTTTATTTATGTAACAAATAGTAAGTCATGTGATTCTTTTACTTACTGGAATTAAAATCGAGTTTGGCCATCTGCATGGCATAAGTCTCGCATTCTTTCTTGGAAAAACTGAAGCAAATCAATGGTGCAAAATTCCTTTCCATAACCATCTTGACAATTTTATAAATATTACTTTCAGTAGGATTTGCGCCTCGAATTCCGCCTCTTCGGCCTCTTTGGTCGCCCTTTGCTGCATCTCCTGCATTTGCTAACACAGCCATTGCTTTGTTGAAATTGTCTTCTTTGAAAAGACCCTAAAATATAAAACATTTATATATACAGTAGAATCCGCTTAGTATGACATCGAAGGGACGCCGAAATCTCGTCATACTAACCGGTCGTCATTAAAAGCGTACTGAAGAAAAACTTTTAATATGCAAATATGTTACATGTTTCAGTAATTTAAAAGAAAAGCCTATACAAACGTTTTAAATAAAAATAAATATGACACATATTAAAATTTAATATAAAATAAAATTGACATAGGGTAGGGCGGGGCACAACGGTCCAATTTGACTTACGGTAATTATACTGTCTAAACCCAATGAACAACACATAACATACATCAAAGAAGCATCTATCGAACTATGTTCAGAAAAACTTACATACATACGTACATAATTCCTAATTATATAAATATTATATTTTTTACTATTTTTTAATCATTAAAAGGTAAAGTGAAACAACCAGGGGGCAAACAGATGCAATTTCTTCTATTAATTAATTAATTTTGTGGGTACATTTGTTACAAAGACAACACAGTATATAACATTGATCTGCTATTGGTCAGAAATATTCATTAGAAGAGCCGGAATAACAATTTATTCAATTAGTCTCTTGTAAAATTGCTTTTTTTTAACTTTACTACTTTATTGCCAAAAGTAAAGGTTCAGCTGGTCCTTTTTATCGCACTCATGTGCTGCTTATCTTCTGATAGCAAAGTCATAAGAATAAAGGTGATGGCTGGTTATGAATTTATACATTTTTCGCCCTCTACTATCAAATATAATTGTTTAAAAAAATCTAATTGTATTTGTTTACGAGATATCCGTGGTGGACCATTAATAATTGGTCTACCCTACCCATAGACATACAAATGTGATTTTTCAATGTAAGTAATCAGTAATTTTTGATTGATTTCTTTACATAATTTTATTGTAAAAACAGTCCCTGGTTCTATTGTGCACAAAAGACACAGCAATTGCTTTCGTAGACTTGGCCACATCATGTAAAATCATGTCGGTCATTATAATTGGACATATTTTTTTGCAAAAATGAGTCATTATAAGCGACATGTCAATGTAAGCGAGGTCAATATATCCGACTAGACAGCTGTTTTTTTAAGGAATTTTATATGGAAACCAAATTCCTAGTGCGATTACGTCATATTAAGCGGTTGTCAATATATCCGGCGTCATACTAATCGGAATCTAATATATATATATATATATATATATATATATATATATATATTAATTTTTACCTTTTCGTCGACTACTAAATGTATTCCATCCCCTCCTGCAGGAAAAATATAATGTTGCAGAGGCGTAGGTCTATAATCTGTATAAACAACATGACAAGGTTGCCGATGGATAAAACAGACCCATTCAGCAAATTGTGTTGCATTGGGAATTGTGGCTGATAGAAAAACTTGACGCACATTGTCTTGAAGGAGAATTAGAGTTTTCTAAAAATAATAAGAAAATTAAAATTATTGTTGCGAGAAATATATATATAATTAATAGTGATATTTGTATTTTTATACCTTCCCATACGACTCCACGCTCTTTGTCTCTCATGTAATGGATTTCATCAAAAATAACCCAACCGACCTCACGAGTAACTTCTGAGCCTCTGTATAACATACTGCGCAAAATCTGAAAACATTAAATCTAAATATAGTTCGGAAATAAAAAATTAGGGCCTACGGGTTTTTAAAAGCAGTGTGAATAATATTTAAAAACTCGTGGGGCGCATGGCATCGTGCCTTAAGGCAAATTGCTGGAACTTCCTGTACCAAAAATTAATTTTTTTTTTAAAGATTAACACTGTTAAAAAAAATTTACTCTAAAAATTAAGTTTTTGAGAAACTATAAATTTTTGACAAAAATTAATTTTTTTTGGAAAAAAAAAAGACTTTTTGAAGAAAAGTGTATTTAGAAAAAAGTAATCGTACTGCTTTAACTGCATAGAGACGAAATATCGAAGCGCGTAAGCGCCGCGCCGCCGTCTAACGGATAAACATTGGTACGGAACCCATAGGAATGTAAACAAAATTTATACTTATTGTTAAAATCTCTATAAAATATCTGATAATTTGATGTGCATAAGTCTAATGATCATTTTTGACCGCCAAATGGCATTTTTGTTACTTTTTTTGTTAGATCTCCGAAACCGCTAGACCTGCCTTCA
Organism: Ctenocephalides felis; assembly: GCF_003426905.1. NCBI lineage: Eukaryota > Metazoa > Arthropoda > Insecta > Siphonaptera > Pulicidae > Ctenocephalides > Ctenocephalides felis. Next base: position 82,770,377 of record NW_020537324.1, read on the forward strand.
TGAAAATTTGATCAATTCTTCATCTTGTCAATACAAGTGAAATGTTTTTTGAATTATTCAAATCGGACGCTCCGTTCTCTTAAAAACTGAGTTACCGTTTTTGGCACTTTTTGCCCCATATCTTCGGAACGGCTAGACCTGCGTTCGCCAAAAACTTATCAGCACGTCTCCTTATCAATACGAATCGAATGTTTTTAACTTCCCGTAGGGTAAATTATTGTAATGAGCCGAAAATCGAAATTGAAAATTTTTACATTTCTCGACGTTTTGAAGGTTTCTGAACATTTTGGCATACCTCAGAAAAAATGGATGTGTGTGTGTGTATGTATGTATGGATACAAATTTTCGCCCACGTTTTCGGGCGTACGGATCAACCGATTTAAATGGTTAAAAAAACATTCGATTCCTATCGACAGGGAAAAGAACTGATTAGTTTTTGGCAATGGCAAGTCCAGTCGTTTCGGAGATACGGAGCAAAAAGCGCAGAAAATAAAAATCGACTTTTTGAGAGAACGGAGTATCCGATTTGAATGATCTAAAAAACATTCAATTAGTAATGATTGGGAGAAGTGTTTAATAGTTTTTGGCAAAGGCAGGTCCTGTCATTTCGAAAATACGGAGCTAAATATGTAAAAAATAGCAGTTTTTGAGAGAACTAAGCGTCCGATTTAAATGATTTAAAGAACTTTCTGCTTTGCTAACAAAATAATTGATTTTGGGAAAAAAAAATTCAACTTTTCTTTTTTATTTTTTGTTATATCAAAAAATAATTCAGATTTTATTTTTATTTCGACTATAGTTTCTAATATACTTTACAAATAATTTCAACTCTGCAATTCAGTTTATATAATTCTCATAAATATTAGACAATGTTACAATATTTATGATAATCTATTTGAAAACATTCAGTATTCCTCGAACATTTAGTTACGGTACGGGAAGTTCCAGCAATTTGCCTTAAGGCATGATGCCATAATTGCCTCAAGACTAAATTCCACTTACAGCTAGTTTGAATTATTCAAGTCGGTTGATCCGTGTTCCCGAAATCGTCGACGAAAATTTGTATCCGCACATACATACACACACGTACATACACACACACACGCACACACACACACATACATCCATTTTTTTTAAGGTATGCCAAAATGTTCAGAAACCTCTGAAACGTAAAGATATATAAAAATTTTCATTTTTGATTTTTTTGCGATTACTATAACTTGCCCTACGGGAAGTTAATAAAAAATTAGAGCTTATGGGTTTTTAAAAACAGTTTTTTAGTAGAAACTTAGTAGTAGCAATGTGTGAATAATATTTAAAAATAAAATAATTTAATAATTGTTTCTTTTTGCTAACCTCAGTGGTCATAATTAAACAGGCAGCTGTTGGATTTATAGTAACATCTCCTGTAATCAAACCGACATCCTTAAATTCTTCTGTAAATTCTCGAAACTTTTGATTAGATAAAGCTTTAATCGGTGTTGTATATATAACTCTCTGCTTATCCTTCAACGACTTAGCTATGGAGTATCTAAAATTTCATACATAAATATAGAATCAAGTAAGTTATCATTTACCATTTATCATTTATCACTTACTCAGCCACAACAGTTTTTCCTGCAGACGTATGTGCAGATACTAACACACTCTGGTTGTTTTCTATGCACAAAATTGCTTCCTTTTGGAAAGGGATCTAATAGGAAAGATATTCTTTAGCTGGTACAGAACTGGGAGGTCTCAGTGGAATGTAATCGAGTCCAGGGGGGTATGCTACTTCGTGTAAACATCCTTCCACTGTTTCTATTGTGTGTACTACTATTCGCTTGTTTAGGTCGTCTAAACTGAAAGAAATAAGGGAAAAAAATTATTGAAAGGGAACTTTTTATGTTGAAAATGTTGTAAGTTGACTGAAAATTTTCTAAGTTAACCGAAAATGTTTAAATATTGGTTCTTTGATAGTCAAATTTCTTGTTTTGTAACAAAACTAATAGAAATAATAACTGACTATTTATGAATGAATAATTTACTTATAACTATGACTATGACTTATGAATGACTATTTAATTTAATAATGAATATTTTGTATGGAATATATCGAATTAAATCTGAATAACTTTGTCATAGTTTAAGCATATTTATTTTAAATATATATAGCCCACAGATTTCTTCCAATAAAGACTCAAAAATACAATTATTTTACATAATGAATAACAATTAAAATGTATACAAAATTACAATATATAGTTATTAACATAAAATGCTTAACATAAAATTACATATAATGGAGAATGTAACAATATTATTTATAAACAGAATAAGATAAAATAATGAGATATTTGAAAAGAAAATAAAAAGGTTAACTTGTGCAGATGGAAATTATTCGATTATTAGGTGAAGTGTTGTGAATATCTATTTTATTATTAATTAAGTTAAAGTTAGAGGACATAAGTAAAATAGGCGAATTTAATAAAAGAGAGAATTAGATTTAAGAGTAGGATAATTGAAAAATAATTGTGAACGCGTAGATAGCCTTGGAACATTAAAGGATAGTTGATTAAGAATAAGAAGACAGTCTATAGATTATTGCAAAGTTAAATTAAAACATAATTGTACAGATAAATCGACGTGAGGCAAAGAAGAATATACCAAATTCTTTTAGTAAAGTGTTGTGGTCAAAGCCACGTTCAGGGTAAATTTTTCATGTTTTATAATAAAGATATTTCAGAAATTTTGCTGAACCTTCTCTATCGCATCAGAGTTGTTGATTTGATGAGGATGCCAAATGATCGAACCATATTCTAATTTTGAACGTACAATAGAATAGTACATGCAAAGAAGTGTATTGTTAGAATTGAATTTTTACAATTTCTCAGTATCAAACCTAAAGATTTATGTGCTCTATTAGAAATATCAGTTATATGATCCCTGAAAAACACCAGAATCAAATAAAACTCCTAAATCTGAAATTTCATTACATCTATCAATGCTGGTGTTAGAGATTTATAATCAAAATGTATTGGAACGCGCTTATGTGAAAACTAAGAATTTGCACTTTGATATATTTAAATGTAATTGTTATAGACACACCAAGAGTGGAAAGAGTCAAGTTGAATCATATGGTCATAACAAATATTTTACTACTAAACCAATTATCAATGTACATACTTGATATCATCCAACAAAGGATCCATTTTCAACTTCTTCGGTGATTCTTCCAATTTCTCAGAAGGTCCAGGAGAAACTGGTCTTTTTGTGCCTTTAGCATCATCATCTTTAGGCCTAGAGAATAGTTTTAATAATTACGATTATTTATATCAATTATCTTTGTATAATTGCACGGCATGCATTAATTTTGAGGTTATGTTAACTTACTTTTCTGAAACATCCTTTGGAGGTGGAACAGTAGGAGGACCTATTGAATTTTGATTATTACTAGTGAAACAACTAAATAGTTCGTCCAAATCGTCCATAATTCAACGTTAATATAAAATATATTTGTATTTTCAAAAAAACAAACAAAACCGCAGTACTTGGAACGAGTTCGAGTTCGGTTGACAGACAGAACCATAGGCAACATAAAAATTTGAACATAGGAACCATAGATGAAAGATAGATAGGACACTTGATAGTAAAACACAGGTTTTGTCGTTTAAATTTTGAATTTTAAAAATGAATATATAAATCATAGATTAACAAGTATATATATATATATATATATATATATATATATATATATATATTATATATGTATATATACATACTTTTAATTCAAATAGACATATAAACATTAGGTTTTTTGTTAGACTTAGAAATACATATCAGTAATTATATTTTAATAATGGTATAGCAGTTTTTGAGTAAATGAGAACAAAAGGCTAAATTTTGGCTCAGATCTGCACACTTTTTACAATTTCGGTGTTAAACGATTCAGAATGACTTGACACGTCGAGAAAACAAAATTAGCAAATCATATATCCTACCAAAAACATGAACTTCTCTTTTGGGTTAATAAATAAATTTCACTCTGTATTTTTTACAGCTGTTTCACATTTAACTATTTTATATAAATAAACTCTTTTAACATGGAATATTTATTATTTATATACAAAAAAGTACATTGTACAAAAAGATAAAATTAACAATTTTTTGGTTCAGCAACCACACTCACATAATTTTTATTTAACAATAGCTCAGAAGACAACAAATACGGCATCTGACATAAATTACAACAAGTATGATTATAAATTCAATCGGGGGCCAATATGAATTCCCTGAGCCTTAAAATACACCCTATTGAAATATAATCAGTCTTTTTGGTCAAAACTTCATTTTCGAAGAAATGCAACACACATTTAAATAGTAACAGCATGTGTGGTAAATGATGCATTTAAACAAAAATGAAAATTTTGGAAATTTGTTGTACAGGATTCTCACGACTGGTTATAATGGGATAATTGATACATTGACATATGTATCTCAAACCCCAAAAAACAGTCATTGAGAAATATTTATGAGAAAAATTATAAATTTTTGTTACGCTATACATATGCGACTAAATCTACATTATTGTTTTGAAATTATACTATGTTATTTATAAATTTTTGGATCAGCTCCTGTAATTGATTTGTGATCACTTCGTTCATGATCTGACAACCAGGCCATCTGCAAAAGATAAAAATCAGTCAAAACATTAACTAGTGGTGTATGGCATCGTGCCTTAAGGCAAATTGCTGGAACTTCCCGTATCGTAATGAAATATTCGAGAAATTTTAAACGTTTTCAAATAGATTATTACAAATACTGTAACTTTCATTATTTTTGATATCTTATTGGTATATCTGATTATGAGTAAATCAAATGCAAATCATAAATAAATCAATTTATCTCGAGAACATTAACAATCGTCATTTCATTTCGAATTCAATTTAAAAAAAAAAAATAGTTGCCTAATTTACACAAAATTGAAAAAGTGCTCCGATATAGTCACAGTCTAAACGCATTTGCAACTAATTCTGTGCGACATTTTCGCTTATACTGTGCTTAGCTTGGCGGCATTTTCACATTTTTCAATAGTTTTCACAAAATTGGAAAAGTGCTAAAACAGTCTAAACGCACTTGGGTAAACATTCGTACCAGAGTGGTGCTTAGACTGTGCTTAGCCTGGGTAATTTTTTCAATTTTTAATCCAAAATTACAAAAATATTTTTTGAAAAAAAAAATTAGAAACAATTTTTTTTCCAGAAGTAATT
>NW_020537324.1:82776625-82846625 GCF_003426905.1 Ctenocephalides felis
ATTTATATTTATATTTATATTTACATTTACATTTATATTTATATTTATATTTATATTTATATTTATATTTATATTCTTTCCAGTATGCTGTTATAAGTAATATATTTATATAAAAAAATAAGTAAATAAATGGATAAAGAAAGAGAAAATAAATATATAAATAATTAATAAATAAATAAACGTGAGAATAAATAAATAGATAAATAAATGAATAAATAAATAAATAAATAAATAAATAAGTAAACATATGAATAAATCAAGAAATAAATCACTAACCAGAAAATTAAAGTAAATAAGCCAAAAGATATAAAGATAAAAAATAAATTTGTAAATAAATAAATAAATATAAATATAGGTAAATAAATAGATAATACAAAAATAAATAGATACATCAATGAAAATTAAATAAAAAAATATTTTACTCAAGTAAACGTACTTTTACACTAATTATTTATTTATTTAACGTCCATGGCAATAGTTATATAATATTATAGTATATTTTATTATTTTTTCAATTTATCATAAATCTTTTTGCATCGCCAAAATTTTAAAATATTCACATATAAATAATGTTAAGAAATAAAATCCATAAAGCTGCTCTGAAAAAAATTAAAATTTGGGATTAATATTTATATTACCTTTACTTACAAACTAAAATCCATTGCTTGAAAACACAAAAATTAATAAACTAAGTATAATTATATATATATATATATATATATATACATATATATTAAATTTCCCATTTCGATATAGATTTCAAAACATAATTCATTTTCCTTCGGAGCCGTCAAACTGTCAATTCGCGAATCCTTAAGAAAATAAACGATTTAACGAAAACTTTAAAACTTTTCGACTTGAAACTTGAAAAGTTTCGAAGAATTTTTTAATTAAACCGATTGATATCGCGAACATGGCATTCGATTTCAAAATAAAGATTTGTCGACAATTGGAAATATATAAAATTAATTATTAGAAAGTTAACTTTCCATAACGGAAAAGTATTCAAGGATAACGATTTAAAAAAAAGTGTTTGTGTTGATAATTTATAAAATTATGCTTGTTCTTATATTCATATTTATATTAAAAGTTTAAGAAATAAATAAATAAAATTATTGAAGTTTTGAATCCAATTATGAGAAGGCGTAGTATGTGTAAAATTACTTATAAAAATTCTATTGCATACGATGGAGCAACTAATAGTTCTTTGTTAAATAAATAATGAGAAATTTATTATTTTTCTCAAAAAATAATATTTATACATATATATATATATATATATATATATATTTGAAATATTTTGCCCCTCCACCGTGAATAGAAAATTAAACAATATTTTATTATGCATCTAATTAAATATTAAAATTCCAACTTGTAATTATTATATAATTTCCAAATTTGCAAGTTTAAATAACTAATTTGTAATTTTTAAATTCTACATGTACTATGATTTAAAAAACTAACAAAACTGGCTGTTTTTTCATATAATGTATATTAAAATAAATGTTATCTTTGAAAGACTCTTGAAATAACTACAAATTGGAATTTCATACATTTAAATACAAAATATGCAAAACATAATAATATATTATATAATAAATAATTGCAGATATTTAAAAGCATTGTACGTAGAACAATATTTAATATATTTTTTATACCAAATTCCGTACGATTCAAAACTCAAATATCAAAATTGAAAAAAAAAGAGCAAAGGTAAAAATATCTACATTTTTCCCTATAACTCTACAACTGTTTCTTTTGCAATAAAATGTATAGTATATAATTATGTATATATATATTATAAATAATATGCATAATATAGTATAATTAAAGTTAGAAAATATTAAATTCTGCATACAATAATAAAAAACTTAATAATCGAATATTTTTTAAGTTGCAAGAATTTACACCTTTGCATCCAAACTTAGAGCATAAAATATTGCTTTTTCTACAATTATGAATAATATAATGTTTTTCTATTAATTATTGTTCTATGTACCAATCAACATTAATTTCATATCACCTAAAATATTTTTTTATCGAATAAGGATGAATCTATAAAGGGTTCTATAAGGATTTTTAGTGCTTTTTCTATAATTTTTCGACCAAGTGTTTTTACCTGTGCAGCAAAGCCATAAGTGTGGCAATTGGGCTACAAATGGTGCAAGACAAGACAAGACACATAGCAATATTAATAAAATGATAATATTGTGAAAAAATATTTAAAAAACATCCTGGTGTGCTAGAGAAATATTAAAATTAAACACAGAAAAAAAATTTACCACAAGAAGTGGATGTGCTAATTAGTGCTTTGTGCTATTTTTTGTTTCAAACAATTCAGCATAACATCTTATAAAATATTTTAAAAAGGTCTTGGTTAATCCAATTAGGATATTTACATGTCTAAGTATTTTTTATTATTTATCAATTATTATATATTTTTAGAATATTAATAACAGTGTTCTTTTAGAAAGATAATAATAATTTTAATCGTGGAATAATAATTTTTTATCGTGGAACATAAAAATCAGTTTTGAAGTAAAACTTCTTTAGGCGCGACTAGGGTGTAAATCGGTGCAAATGCAACGGAAGTGCGTTACGGCCGAGTCGAGTGCCAATGATTCGTCATTCGCTCTCGATGAGATCATTTCTATACGGGTCGATTGCGATGATTGCTTTGATTGTATTTTATTATAGCAAAAGTAATGAAACAAACAAACAATCTGTGCCGTGCAAGAAACGTAAGTTTATTGAATTAATTTGTATTATTCGTAGTTACTATATATTTTTGAGAATATTAAAATGGTAATTATTTTTATATGCAAGACAGATACTACAGCTGTACAAAGAATGAGAGTGTATCGCCAGCGAAAAAGTAAAAAAAAACAAGCAGTCAATTTATTTATTGGTAGTGTTAATGAAATTTCTTAAGATTGTTATATTACAGCTGTGTGAACGAATATTACAGAATTTATTAATCAGCAATTACTTCATTTCTCTAACAATGGTTCATTTCTAAATGCTAATTACAATGACAAACCGATCATGTCATATTTGAAGTATGACTTTAATTACATTATTGTTTTCAAATATTATAAATATTTTTAATGCTATTATAAATATATAATTTATAACTTTTACTAAATAAATATGAATAATGGTTAACATTAATAAATGAGTGCATCACGAGTGTTATCATATGTATCTAATAGCAAAAAAGTTCTACTTCAATCGTGTGTGAACCTTTCGCGCCCTCCTTTTTTGTTAAATTGAAATTCACTCATTACAATTTGAATTAACTTTATTTGCAGCAACGATCAAAAAAGCCAACGAGATAAAAGGAAAACTGAACTATTTGCGAAAAAAATACAATTTGTTTCGAGAGTCGTTTTGTTTACCGCGTGTACAAGTAACTAGTACTTAAATGTTAATTTTTTTAATCACTGTTTTGTTTCAAATAGTTTAAAATTAATACTTAATTCAATTTAAAATTTATATCTGAGCTTGTTTAAAAATTATCTCATAGATCTCAAATTCTAACTCAATAACAAAAATACAAAATACGAGTCGCGCCTATAAAACTCTAACCATTTTAATTACAATAAAATTTAAAATATTTTCGAATACGTCCAATTGGTAGATACAAAAAAATCAAAGTATATATTAATAAGATAAAAAAATGATGTAACCATTATTAACTCACTGTTTGTCTTCTTTATGAGAACTCTGTCTGGACCCCATAGAGCGCCTGTCTAAGCCATCTGTCACCATCGCATCTCGAACCAGGCTCTGGACCAAACTCTTATCACCTGGGGAAAAAATGTAAAATATAATCATAAATATAAATATAAATGTAAATATAATTATAAATCTTATATATAAAAATGGAGCTCTCGATCAAGTGATTCGGTAAAACTCAACAACGGCTAAACCGATTTGGCCACAGTCTTAGTCTTGAAAAATTTGTGCTAATCGGTAGGTTGTCGGAAAGGTGAAACTTTACATTTTTAATTTGAAAATTTTTGTAGAGGCGTAATTTAAATAAAACAATGGACGGTGGCTAATACGTCAAATGTCAAACGTTTTTGACAGATGATGTTCAATTACGTTTAATAGGATGTTTTACGTGAATATTAGTTAATTATGATTAAATTGTAGTAAGTAGTTTTGTTTGTAGTTTTATTTATATACAAAAACGTTAGTAAACGGGCCGCAAGTGTTACTAGACACTCAAAATATTAACTTTTTTTAAATGTTAATATGAAAATGCACTTCATGGCATATTTTTCTCAAACACGTGCTTGGAAAAATCTCATTTGTACAATTATATACTCATTGGTATTTATAAAACATTTTCTAGTACTCAATAGTATTATTTGCAATTATACACAGAATCCAGAATCCAAAAAGAATCTGAAAAACTTGAAACGTAATCAATAAGTCGAAAGACCAAAAAAGACTTGGATTGGATTATACCATGATTTCTATAGAAAGTGTATAAAACTTCCAGTTTGATTGTATTGACAAAATATAGACAAACTAATGGGGTTTATTGTTTTTATAATACCTCATTGTATATAGCATTCAAACAACACTTCCTTATTATACACTAAAAGTATTAATATTTTTGATTCTCTAGAAATTGTTTAGAATATACCTTACTAGCAAAACAAAGTTTGCCGGGTTAGCTAGTATGAATATAAATATAAAAACAAATTGAGAATGTCTAGTATTTTAAGGATATACTAGTCCTTATGTATTTTGAATACATTTGTGTAAAAAAAGTTTAAGTGTAAATTAAATTTATTTAAATAAAATTATATATTATTCACAGAGAGAACAGGACAAATTACAGAACAACCAAAATTATACATTTACTTATTTTTTCTACTTACAGAAATATCCGTCCTTATCCGTTTTCGCAGCTCTGGGTTCCTCCCTAGCTCTCGGTCTAACGCTCATCCATTTCCAACCAGGACGTCCGGCCCTGGACAAAAAGTGTAAGAGCCGTTTTTCTGGAGGGCCCAACAGACCAGGATTTAAATCCGAATCTTGTCCTGGCTGGTTGTTTGAGAATTCGCTGAAGGCAGGAGCCGAGGATGCGTATTCGCAATAAACCCTGAAGAAAAAGAGAATTGTTATTTGGAAATGAAATAAAATAAAAGGAAATATTCGTTTTTAGTGTTAATGCTATAAATAGGACGATGGTTGCATTTTATATCAATTCAGATATTTTTATTATAAATTTTAGTCATATATTTTAATTCAGCAATGCAATATATCATAAAACTAGTGGGGTGGGTGGCATCGTGCCTTAAGGCAAATTGCTGGAACTTCCCGTACCGTAACGCAATGTTCGAGGAATATTGAATGTTTTCAAATAGATTATTATAAATATTGTAACATTGTCTAATATTTATAAGAATTATATAAACTGAATTGCAAAGTTGAAATTATCCGTTTAAACTATATTAGAACTATAGTCAGAATTAAAAATAAAATCTGAATTATTTTCGAGATACAAAAATTAAAGAAAAAAAATGAAATAATATTTTTTTTCCAAAATCAATTATTTTGTTAAGACAAGCAGAAAGTTCTTTGAATCAATTGAATCGGACGCTTAGTTTTCTCAAAAACTGCCATTTTTTGTATATCTGTATCTTCGAAATGGCTGGGCCTGCCTTTGCGAAAAACTAATAACCCCTTTTCCCAATCATTACTATAATAATTGAATGTTTTTTAGATCATTCAAATCGGATGCTCCGTTCTCAAAAACTCGATTTCTATTTTCTGCACTCTTTGCTCCTTATCTCCGTAACTGCTGGACCTGCCTTTGCCAAAAACTAATCAGCACATCTCCTTATCAATAGGAATCGAATGTTTTTTAAACCATTCAAATCGGTTGATCCGTACGCCCGAAAACGTGGGCGAAAATTTGTATCCATACATACATACACACACACACATCCATTTTTCTGAAGTATGCCAAAATGTTCAGAAACCTTCAAAACGTCGAGAAATGTAAAAATTTTCAATTCCGATTTTCGGCCCATTACAATAACTTACCCTACGGGAAGTTAATAATATTAAATTCCATCATAAATATCAAATCAAACATATTTGTATATTTGCTCAGGTCTAAATTTTTGTATGACTGTAGAGAACCAAATTTAGAACTAGTGGTATATGGCATCGTGCCTTAAGGCAAATTGTTGAAACTTCCCGCACCAAAAATTACATTTTCTTTAAGAACTCTGAATAAATCGATTTTAGAGATTTTTAAAATCTTTGAAAAAAAAATTGACGTTTTTGAAAAAAATGATTTTTTAATACTTGGAAATATTTTGGAAATTTTGAACTTTTTTTCAAAGCAATCGCGATATGTTAGCTGCGTAGAAACAAAATACGGAAGCGCGTGGGCGCCGCGTCGCAGTATAACAGATGCAACAGATTGGTACGGAACTCATAGAAAAGTGAACAAAATTTGTTCTTATTATTAAAATCTTTATAAAATATGTGATAATTTGATGTGCATATGACTAATAATCATTTTTGTCCGCCAAATGGCATTTTTTAAACTTATTTTTATTGAGAGTTCATAACTGCTAAACCTGCCTTTCCCAAAATATAAACAATTCTTCATCTTTTCAATACAAGTAAAATGTTTTTTGAAATATTAAAATCTAATACTCCGTTCTCTTAAAAACTGAGTTATCATTTTTGGCACTTTTTGCCCCGTATCTTCGAAACGGCTAGACCTGCCTTCGCCAAAAACTAATCAGCCCGTCTCCTTATCAATACGAATCGAATGTTTTTTGAATTATTCAAATTGGTCGATCGGTGTTCCCGAAATCGTCGACGAAAATTTGTATCCGCACACACACATACACACATACCTCTGAAATGTAAAGATATACAAAAATTTTCATTTTCGATTTTTGCGGGAAGTTAATGAAATCATTTTTAACAAATGTACAAACACAAACAAAACAGAAGAATCACAATATGTTAACTGACCAACATAAAACATTTGACAATGCTTTTTCATCGGCTCAATAGCGCCAAATTTGCGACTACAATATGTCCCCTAACTAAGAATCCTTCTGAACGAGTCTTTATCAAAAGATACTCTATGCTCGAAATGTCAACTTGAATTTGGATTTCGGAACGACCATAACCGTGTAATGTAAATTGTTAATATAATTTGGATTGAACAGCTGGAAGATTTTCTACGACAAGTGCAAGTATATTTAGATTGATTATGATATTTGAGATATTTGAAAAGGATACCATACGCAGTGAAAATGTCTGAAGAAACAATTATGAATGATCAGAAAATTAAAATTGAGCCACTTTCAACAGAAGACATAAAATTTGAAAATGAATGTGTTGATCTTGAAGGTATTGTTAAGTCTGAATCATGTTTAGAAAATGATGAAACTTGCCTGGAAAGATTTATGAATTCCGAAGTAACTATCGAAGAAGAAATCAAACAGGAGGTAATTGAGACAGCCGATTGTGAATATGAAATTGATAATCGATCATTTTCAGAATCTAATTATTTGAAAGAGCACATGGTTGACCACATACCTAGAAATGGCAAAAATGGAAACAATAAATGCAATGTATGCGATAAGACATTTAAATATTCATCAAGTTTGCAACAGCACATGCTCACTCATATCACAGAACGCCCTATCGAATGCAAAATCTGTCATAAGATGTGGAAAGATAAAAGTGCTTTGATGAGACATATGCTTATTCATACAGGACAACGCCCTATCGAATGCAAAATCTGTCATAAGAAATGGAATGATAAAAGCGCTTTGACAAGACATATGCTTATTCATACAGGAGAACGCCCTATCGAATGCAAAATCTGTCATAAGACGATGAAAGAAAAAAGCACTTTGAAAAAACATATGCTTACTCATAGCACAGAACGCCCTATCGAATGCAAAATCTGTCATAAGAAATGGAAAGATAAAAGCTCTTTCACAAGACATATGCTTATTCATACAGGAGGACGCCCTATCGAATGCAAAATCTGTCATAAGACGTTGAAAGAAAAAAGCACTTTGAAAGGACATATGCTCATTCATACTAAAGAGCGTCTTTTCCAATGTGATACATGCAATAAGACATTTACACGAAAAGGTGATATAAAACCACACATGCTTATTCATACAGGAGAACGCCGTTTTAAATGTAAAATATGCATTAAAACATTCAAACGCACGGGTGACTTGAATAAGCACATGCGTATTCATACAGGGGAACGCCCTTTCAAATGTGATACATGCAATAAGGAATTTGCACATTCGAACAGCTTGAAGAGACACAAGGTGAATGTTCATAATGGAAAATGTGATGAAGATCAATAAAATATTAACAAGCAGAAAGCAGAAATATCTATGAATTACTTATATTTTATTTGCATTGTAAATTTAATTACTGCTGTACGAATATTTAGTACTATGAATAAATTTATTTAAATATATTTGTTTTTATATTATAAGATTCACAGATATTGTTACAAATTTTATTAAAATGCATCTTTCTTATTAAACTGTACTCAGTCGTAATATTTCAAACAAAATAAATTAAAAACAATTTTTGATCCATTAATGCCAAATTATACTGATCAATTAATAGAATAGTGCAAAACATGTTAAGCACAATCCTTAACAGATGTCAACTGGTGGATTCAAATTGCTGGAACTTCCCGTACCAAATTAAAATTTTGAAAATCCGAATTTATTTCGATATTAAAAAAAAAATTGTTTTTGGGAATAAAAAACACAATTGATATATTTTTTTTCTTTTCCCAAAACCAATCATTTCTTCAACATAAGCAGAAAGTTGTTTAAATCATTTAAATCGGATGCTCCGTTGCCTCGAAAGCTAGCATTTTTTGCACATTTATCTCTTTATCTCCAAAACGGCTCCACCTGTCTCTGCCAAAATCTAATCAGCACATCTCCCTATCAATACGGACCGAATGTTTTTTAAACCATTCAAATCCATACATACATACACACTACCTAATTTCTGAGGTATGCCAAAATGTTCAGAAACCTTCAAAACGTCGAGAAATGCAAAAATTTCCATTTTCGATTTTCGGCCCATTACTATAACTACCCTACGAGAAGTTAAAAAATAAATTGAAAAATTCACTAATTAGCAGTCAATTTTGTTTTGTAGTAGTACAACCACAATAGTAATACAACCTTTTAATATATGAAATATTTAATAAAATGAATAATAAAATTTACATACCAATCAGGATGTATGCGCCAGTTGTTTCCTTTGAAGTATTCGGTTACTAAAAATATTTAAAATAAATTAATAAACATACACAAATAAATATTTTATATATACATTTATAATGTTGTTTCGATGTTGATAAAAATATAAATAATAAAAGAATTTCTTTCTTTATTTATTTATTCATTCATAAGCAAGCCGTAATCAATGATAATAGATATTATTTCAGGCTCTTGTCAATTGAACTAGTTTCGACACTATGTTTGTGTCATCTTCAGCAAATTCTGTTAGAACTTTTCAAATTTTTTTTTGATTATAAAAATATTTTAATTTTTTATTAGATTTAAATCAAATAAATTTGAGCTTTGTTTTTCTACATATATATAAATATATATATGCAATTATAATATATCTTAATCATTTGCCTCTAAATCTTTGCCTTTTATTTGATGTATGCCCTTGAAGAACTTACTCATATTTCTCAACATCAAAACTAACTTCTTTAACATATGTATATATATATATATATATATATATATATATATGTATTTATATATATATATATATATATATATATATCAATGTCAATTTATTACCATTAATCGAGCTGTGCCTGATCTCCAGCTCGGCCCTCAACTCATACATCCCGTATCCCTCAGGAAGGGCCACTCCCAAAGAAAAAGGAGTCCCATCGACTCTTTCATAAAAATATTTATGTCTTCTGGTAGCAACTCGTCTACCAGAATCGTAAACCGTTTTGACACCAAATTCAGTCTCGCCTTCTTTCTGCTCTATCATATCTCTTCGAAGCTGAAAAGAAAAAAAAGAATTAATAAAAATACCTAGTAATGATAAAAATAGTGAAATAATAATTGATATTTGCTAAGCAAATATATTATGAATGAATTTTGAGTTAGATTGTATTAATGTACAGAAGCCAAGGAATAATAACATTTATGGATATTATAAAAATTAAAATGTGAAAATATGGAGGTTCTCTTTAGGAATACTCTTCAGGGCCTCTTTACTGTTTTGCTATTTTCATAAGTTTATCTAATGATTTTTTTTAAAAAAAAAACAGAACTAGTGGGGCGCATGGCTACGTGCCTTAAGGCAAACTCTGAAACTTCTCGTACCAAAAATATATTTTTTTTAAAAGATTAACATTTTTGAAAAAAACTTACTTCAAAATAATTAGATTTTTGAGAGCCTATAAATTTTTGACAAAAATTTCCTTTTTTTTGAAAACAAGACTTTTTGAAGAAAAATGTATTTTGAAATATTTTAGAAATTCTGAACTTTTTTTCAAAGCAATCGTACTGCATAGAGACGAAATATCGAAGCGCGTAAGCGCCGCGCCGCCGTCTAACGGATAAGCATTAGTACAGAACCCATAGCAATGTAAACAAAATTTATACTTATTGTTAAAATCTCTATAAAATATATGATAATTTGATGTGCATATGTCTAAATGATCATTTTTGACCGCCAGATGGCATTTTTTTATATTTTTTTTTACTAGATCTCCGAAACCGCTAGACCTGCCTTCATAAAAATTTGATTAGTTCTTCATCTTGTTAATACAAGTAAAATTTTTGAATAATTCAAATCGGACGCTCCGTTCTCTTAAAAACTGAGTAACCGTTTTTGGCTCTTTTTGCCTCATATCTTCGGAATAGATAGACCTGCCCCCGCCAAAAACTAATCAGCACGTCTCATTATCAATACGAATCGAATGTTTTTTGAATTATTCAAATCGCTTCATCCGTGTTCCCGAAATCGTCGACGAAAATTTGTATCCGCACACACATACACACACACAGACACACATACATCAATTTTTTCTAAGGTATGCCAAAATATTCAGAAACCTCTGACACGTAAAGATATATAAAAATTTTCATTTTCGATTTTTTGCGATTACTATAACTTACCCTACGGGAAGTTAATAATCACGTGTTCTTAATAAATAAATTTAACTTACATCTAAAAGAGCACTGTGGTTCTCTCGAGGACTGTTCTCACTTTCAGGTAACTCCACTTCGGTCAAATCAACCGATGTGTAAGTTGGTTTCAGAGTTTCCAAATACTGTAAAAAAATTTAATTACATTATATGAAATATAATATTATTTATATTACAAACATGAGGCAGAAATGTACAAGATTTATTCAGAAATATAAATTTAAATTTTGTCTAAAACATAAATAGCAATTAGTATTAATATTTTAAATTTATACATTAGTAAAATTTATATTGCATGAAGTGTTTGAAGTGAATGAAATTTAAAGAGATTTAAAAGTATAAATTACCATACCTTATTTTTACCAAGCTGCATCCACGAATAAAAAATAGAATATTATTTAATTTTCTTAATAATATCACCAATATAATATATTAATATATTTACCAGTGGATTGAGTCCAGGATGGTACAACACGTGTCCATTATTATTGACAATAAATGAATAACCGTTCACACCCAACTGTAAAAAAAATATATTTGTAAAAAAATTAATAAAATACAGATAAATAAATAAATGATTAATTTAATAATAAATTTACCTTATATTCTGGTGCTAGTTTCTTTATTTGATCCACTGGTACATCAGTACCAGCCACTCCTAACAAATTGGCCACTCTTACCTAGAAATAATAATTTATATATTATAAAACTATATTTATTATATATATATATATATATATATATATATATATATGAATAGATATATATAAATCTACTTACAGTGTGATTTCTCCTGTCGAATACTGGTGTACTCACAGATGTCATCAATCTATGAGAACCATCTTCGTTCTACAAGAGATACAAAACACATGTTACATTTATTTTAATTTTTTTTTCCATACAAGTAAAATTAAATAAATATGTAATTATATTCAGATTTATTATCAAACTGACCTGTCCAGCGACAAAAACTGGGGACCACTGTATAGGATGATCATTCTGATACATAACCATCGGCCTGGCCATTACTGATATAAAATCCAACACTTTAGAAGGAGCTTCTTCTGGTGTTGAAATTCTGGCATAAAAACCTAAAAAATGTTTTAATTGCTTATAATTGATTCGATAGAGAAACCATATCTAATAATAAGAATGTTTTAAAATAACACAATAAAAATGTTGTATCTAGTTTTCTATAGAAAATGTTTTTGTATATTATATATTTTTGGATATGAATAAAAAATGTAGCTCATTCAGCATATATTCAACAAATTTGAAGAACTATAAAATTTTAGAAATAGTTATAACTAACTTTGACTTTGGGAAAATATTCTGTAAATTCAGTTTCTAATAACTTTATATCAACATTGAATTAAAATAATTATTGATTTATTTTATGTATATATATATATATATATATATACATATAAAATATATATATATATATATATATATATATTATATTTTATTACCTTTATTGCTGCAGGCCATCCAATGCATTTCAGCCCTCGTAGTTTTATCTTTGCCAACATCGTAAGCAAAAACACGTACTGGCATGTGTGGCCAATTATGTTTCTGGAACACATGTCGAGGGGCCACTTGTACATCAGATGATACCAAAGTTATCGCTTGGTTGCATTGGCAACCTGCTCCTGTTCGATTGTACTAAAAAGAAAAATAAATATAAATATAAAAGAAATTTATATAGTAGATTGTAAAATTCTTATAAATTAGTAACACAAATTATAGTGTACTATAAAAATATTTCTTATCATATAAAGTAGTATTTATAAAAGTTATTATATAATATACAGAAATAAGTGTTAACAAAGTGATGTGAGGTTTACTTTACTGTTTTCTTCAATAGGATAAATCATTTGATAGAATAGATAAAATACAATTCATATGCCCGAATAACGTTTTTATTTATTTAGGCAATATTATAATCAATATAAGTTATATTCTATTATTATGTGTTAATAATCTTTGTTTTCCTAATAGTTTCATAAATAGTCCATCAGAATTTTCATTCATCTTGTAGATTTAAAGAGGGTTGATTTTTTAAGCTCTTTTATATTGAACCAGGTAACCATTTTTAAATAATATAAACGTAAAAATTGTCTATTTTTACCCTGTACAGTATGTCGAAGCCAAAATCCAAAGCTTTTGTCAAGTTGACATTTTTGCTCGTCAAATCTGACCATTGATCTTTTGGTCCGTTTAAGGCATTCAGGATGACCCTTTTGTTATCTGCATGAGCAGATACTAGACCTCCTCCTAAACACTAGAATAAACAAAATAGAAGGTCAAAACTATGATTTTATTACATTTCATCTTTTTATATTGGTACATTAATCTATATGTATATATGTAGGTTTAAATGTTTGCATTGTTAAATAGGTTAGAGAATGAACTATTTGCAAAAATATTAACTGTGACTTCTTACTCGCACACCACACACAATGTGAATGACTAACAAATAAAATACAGTGTGTATGCACATATATTTTAATAAAAGAAAGTAGTAATAATCTTCCTCAAGATCTCCATTCTTAGATGCTTTGATCATAAAATTTTCATCAAAACAGAACAGCAAGTTACACCAAATGTATTTATTTGGTTTATTACTTATAAGTGTTATTTATTACCGTGGCTACCGGCCTGATGTCCCCAGAATAAGCAAAAACGTTCACAAAATCATCATCGCCAAGAGAGTCTAAAATGGCGGTGACAGTTGCACCGGACGAAGTCCCTTGCGTCACTTTATGCGAAGTGACATCCAATAAAATGACCACGTCTTTTGGAGACGTTGCTGCATCAATATACCACCTGGATAAAAGACAATTGTATAAACAAATTAGAACAAATATATAATAATAAATATATAAACTTTATATAATATAAATATTTAATTGTTCAGTGTTTAAATTCAGTTAAAATATAAACTTTTCACGCGTACAACTTCACGCGAAACAACTTCACGTACGATTAATGCTGGTGCTCATGTAAAGATTCCGATGTGAAGATGGTTGTGTTGACAGTTGAAAAATACTAATTATAAAATCATATTAATAATAATAATTTTACTTGTTGTCCGTTTCAGGACAGTTGTAAAAATTATTAAAATAATAAAAAAAAAAAAAAAATATTAATAATAACATATAATCAATAGTATTTAGTTAAAATAGATAAATTGATTATTAATATATAATAACAAAAAATCAAATGTTCAATATTTAAATTAAATTAAAAATTTATAAACCAAACAACTTCATGCGTATGATTTATGTTGCGTATGGTCCTAGACAATATAATAATATAATAATGCGTATGGTTGTGTTGTGTTGACAGTTGCACAAATACAAGTTATAAAATAACTTTTATTTATTTACTAGTTTTTTTTAATAGTTATTAATGTAATATAAGTAGAATGTGTTGTGCGTTAATCACTCTAAATCCACGGTGCTAAAATGAAAAGCTTGGTGTGTGTATTGAAAGGATATTACTGGTTATCAAAACATAATGAAAGTAAGCGTATAAGTTTTATATTTTATAGTTTTTAATATAATTTAAAATATATTATGTAGATAGTTTTCACCTATGATTTTCACAATTAGATTGTATTAATTGTATAACATTTAGATTGTAAGTTTATTAAACTTGGTTTTTATATATTTATACACTATATAGAAAAGTTAACCAAAAAGATCAATGAATATATAGAGAGGTTATAAACTCATATTTATTTTGTAGATACTAAATTTCAAAAAAACCCAATCAAATTAAATGTTTAAATCTAAGAGTTATTTCCATCTAGGAAACTGTTTTATTTGATGGATCATTTGAAGCAATAAAATTGATTTACTCGATGAATCAATTCAATTGAGCAATTTTTTTTATCAGATACTCATAAATTTCAATAAATACTTAATGAATATACAACATAAAGACAATACTAAAATTAAAGTATTATTATCAAACGTAGTATTAAACCTGATAATTTATTGAAATAAAATATTTTGCAAGTTAGTATCATAGTCTGACTTCGATTGAACATTCTATACAGTCGAGTTATTGTAAGACAATAAAAGCTTGACTTCATTTAGAGAATACCCTTAATATATAGATATTGATAAATTATGGATAATTTTGAAAGTTTTAATTAGATATATTATATAGCAAAATATCTAAAAAACTAACAAATATTTATAAATATAGAGTAAAAATTAGATTTCAAATAAATTATAGAATTTAGATATTAATTTTCTATACATATATATATATATATATATATATATATATATATCTTGGGTCTTTTATATATCAAGTTTATATTTTCTCAAATCGAACAATATATCAGTTACCTATAATATACTCGAATGATATAATGTATGTTGTTTTCAATTAAAATTTTTACTGTTTAAGATAAGTATATATGTTACAACTTGTAAAACAAACTCCAATCGAATAACATGTTTTTATGAGAAGTGCCTTTTCTTGGAAAAATATTATTTTATTTTTCTAATATTTATTAAAAATTATCATATAACTTGATGTTATATCAATTGGTGTTCATACCTTTTTGGGTGTTTTTTTTTTCTTCAATTTATTTGTATGCACTGAAGATGGGTCGAATCAGGACCCGAAACATATGATATTAATTACCTGGTAGATCGATAATCCTTTATCCCTGATTCCCCTTTTCCATCCATCGTGGAACTTCTTTCGGAAGCAGGATACCTCCTTAGGGCTCCTGCAGAAGTGCCTAGATATTGCCAAGAAAGTGCAGGGTCGGTTTCGTAGTTGCTCGCAAAAAGGGGCTCTAGATGACTCGACCACCTTATTGCTGTTTGAACAGCCGGATCTAGAAAAAATATAACAAATTAATATTTAATAATATTTAATTTAATAAACTGAATATATTTTATATATACACTAAAGGCAATAAATACATTAAACAAATATATAAAATATATAAAAATTAATTCTCAAAAACGTTGTATGTTGCATGTTCTCAAAAACACATTTTGCGATTTTTATGAAACTTGGCGCACATTGTTATTGCACCTTACCAAAAATGTGACCAAAATTCAAAGTTGGTACATTCAATGGTTTTCGAGATTTGCACGGTTGATGGATCGCTGGCTCCGCGCCCAATACTAACATTTAAATTAAACAGATGGTATGTTCTCAAAAAAACATATTGCGATTTTGATGAAACTTGGCACATATTGTTATTGTACCTTACAAAAAATATGACCAAAATTTGAAGTTGAAACTTTCAATGGTTTTCGAGATATGCGTGGTTGATGGGTCGCTGGCTCTGCGCTCAATACTAATAATATTTAAAAAGATATTGCACTAAAACGCATATTGCAATTTTGATGAAACTTGGCACTTGGCACATATTGTTACTCTACTTCACCAAAAGTAAGTTGGAACAGATTCTAATAAGATAAAATAGATATTTTTATTTTATTTTTTATTATTTAATTTTCTCTATTTCTCCAAATTAAAGTATAAGGCAACAGTGGTTGAAAACAAGAGATCCTGACAAATTATTTTTAATACCTACCATTATATTTCTTTGAATTAATATAGCAACGCTCTATTACAAAATAAGTTGTTTTATCAAAAGTTTCATCAACATTTCTTTAAAATAAAAATTGTATAAAATAAACTTATATTTCTACTTACCGTCACGTGCAACGTCATTTGCCATCAAAATTTCGCTCTTCGTGACGTTTATTTTCATATTATCAAAATGTTCTGAAAATTGCCACTGGCTGGTAGCTGGACTGCTTTCTGATTCTGTTAAAAGTAAAAAAAAAATATACATATATACATATATATACTAGCTGACCCGGCAAATTTTGTTCCGTTATAAAAATTGTTTCTGGGAAAATTCCTAATAAATTGCTTTTTGCAGTTTTTTTGTAAGCTAGAGAAAATCCATATAGAAAAATTTACAAGACAATAATTTATCAGTTATAAAGTGGGATGAAAAAATGCTATTACAAAACAGAAAATTGTGGTAGGAAGATGAAAATTTAGGGTTGCACCACACACAGTTCAGCATTATAAAAAATAACAAAAATTATTCAAAAAATATTAAAAAACATAGAGATAGGAGAGAGACCCTCACTTATTTTCTTTTGCAGAAAGATTTAAGTTTTTCCAAAAGCTACAGAAAATCTTAAAAATAAATCAGTGAAAATATTATTACTATTACTATCGCGATTAGGGGGCGTCCATTAATCACGTGTGGATTTTACGGGGAGGGGGGGATTTTGACAAAAAATCACAAAATATCACGTGAGGGAGGGATTTTTTAATTTCTAACTTTAAAAAAAGATCAAAAACTTTACAATTTTTTCTCGTAACTAAAAATACACGTGGAGGAGCAAGTGTAATTTTGATTATCACCACAAATCACCAAAAGGAAGGGGGTTTAAAATACTTAAAAATCGATCACGTGATTAATGGATGCCTATAATAAAATGATTCTTATATAAAATTATTCAAAATGCAGAAATGAACAAGGTGCTGTATCATCTACATATATATAAAAATAAGTCGAGTTTTCCTTCCTGACCAGAACGCACCTGACCATCGACGATTTTGCATTCGTTGGAAAGGTCTCGGAATCCGTGAGGTTTGTAGCTAAGAAAATTAGTGGTGCATGGCATCGTGCCTTAATGCAAATTGCTGGAACTTCACGCACCGTAATTAAAAATTCGAGCAATGACATTAGTGAGAATTATCAGAATTATGCTTGGTTAAGCCAACGAGCAATTCTTGCCGCAAAGAATAATGATGTACACGCACTAAATTTCACCATTCAATCAAATATTGCTGACGATTTAGTGACATACCAATGATTCCGACTGGTCTTTCGTTTGACTTCAAACGATTGCAATTTCCAGTTCGCCTTGCGTTCGCAATGGCAATTAACAAGTCGCAAGGCCAATCGCTTAGTGTTTGCGGGATAAATTTCAAATAGATTATTTAGAAAATCATTGTTTTTTACATGGGCATTCATACGTTGCCTGTTCACGAGTTGGAAAACCATCCGCTTTGTTTGTGTTAACGTCAGACCAAAAAACAAAAAATGTGGTTTACGAAAGAGCACTTCAATGAAACGGATAATTTGCGGATTCACTTTCATTTACTTAGAGAAGTTCAACTAGAAAACACTTTATTTTTGTAATCGAAATAAATTCATTACTGTTGTGTAATAAAATCAAATTTTTCCTTTTCAAATATGAAACAAACAAAAAATTTCATCTTTCTCACGAAACCATCTGGTGGCGAAACGGAGTTCGTCGGGTTTGCTGGTTCTATATATAAGAAGAAGTGTAAGAAGTAAACTTTTGTCTATTATTTTTTACCATAATAGTCGTCGTCCAGGCCGTCCTCGTCGTTCGATCGCTTCCTCCTCGTCCGATGATCCTGCTCCTTTCGATATTTACTTTGGACTTTGCTACTGGTGCTGGTGCTGGTGCTGATATATGAAACATCGTTTGTGGCTCGTTTTGGGCGCGATCTGATCGCTTGTGCGTTGTCTGATTGGTCGAGGGAAGATAAGGCCGCTTGTTCTGCTGAATCCATTATTCGCTGAAAAATAGATAGATGTCATTTATTTATTTATTAATTTTACAAGCCGTCGGTATAATAATATTATAATAAAGCTTAAGTCAATATTTTATAGATTTAATATAATTTAATTAATTATTAGCTATTTTATTACTTATTTATTTATTATTTACTTTATGTACTATAAACTTATTTATATTTAGTTAATTTTAATTATTTTTAAATGTAACTAGTTTGTTTGTTGCAAGTATTTTTTTAAAAATTTAATAAGTATTTCAACAAGCTTTACAATACTTTTACAATATAATTATTTTATTTAACAAATATTAGGTTATTTTATATATTTTAATAAATTTATGTACTTTATATTATTGTAATTATTATTATTATTACTATTAATAATATTATCATTATCATTTATATTATTATTGTTAAGTATTTTTACAATATAAGTTGTTTTTCTTTTACGAATTTTTAGGTATTTTAATGAAGGAAATATTTTGTTTCACAACTTTTAAGTATTTTTAAAATATAAGTGTTTGGTTAACTAATTATTAAGTATTTTAACAATAACAGCCATATAAAAAAATAAAATGCTGTTTCACAATTTTTAAGTATTTTTAATTATAAGTTTTTAGTTAACTAATTATTAAGTATTTTAACAATAACAGTCATATGAAAATCATATATATAAATATAAACATTTGATCAACATCGTAATAATTTAGATTAACAGAACGTGCTTTATAATTATAAACTTCTTGTAGGGTAGTTATAGTAATGAGCCGAAAATCGAAAACAAAAATTTTTGCATTTCTCGAAGTTTTGAAGGTTTCTGAACATTTTGGCAGACCTCAGAAAAATCGATGTGTGTGTGTGTTTTGTATGTCCGCATTTTATCATCCACGTTTTCGGGCGCACGGATCAAACATTCGATTTCTATTAATAGAGAGATGTGCTGATTAGTTTTTGGCAAAGGCAGGTCCAGCTGTTACGGAGATACGGAGCAAAGAGTGCAGAAAATACAAATCGAGTTTTTGAGAGAACTGAGTATCGGATTTGAATGATCTAAAAAACATTCAATTTGTAATGATTGCGAGAAGAGGTGATTAGTTTTTGGCAAAAGACAGGTCCCGCTATTTCGAAGATATAGAGCTAAATGTGCGAAAAATGGCAGTTTTTAAGAGAACTAAGCGTCCGATTTTAATAATCTAAAAAACTTTCTGCTTGTATTGACAAAACAATTGCTTTTGAGGATAAATAATTATTACATCTTTTTTTATTATATTTACATTACATTATAAATATAATTATAATGTACATTATAATGTACATTATACTTTGGATCCAAAATTCAAAAAATTACCCAGGCTAAGCACAGTCTAAGCGCATTCCTTGTACAAATATTTACTGAAGTGCGTTTAGACTGTTTATGTGGAGCACTTTTCCAATTTTGTGAAAACTATTGAATGAAAATGTGAAAATGCCGCCAAGATAAGCACAGTATAAGTGAAAATGTCGCACAAAATTATTTACAAATGCTTAGACTGTGACTATACGGGAGCACTTTTTCAATTTTGTGTAAATTAGACAACTATTTTTTTTTTAAATTGAATTCAAAATGAAATGACGATTGTTAATGTTCTGGAGATAAATTGATTTATGATTTAAATTTGTTTTGCTCATACCTCAGATATATAAAGATATGAATAATAATGAAAGTTACACTATTTGTAGTAATATATTTGAAAACGTTTAAAATTTCTCGAACATTTCATTACGATACGGAAAGTTCCAGCAATTTGCCTTAAGGCACGATGCCATACACCACTAGTAATTCTATTAATTTTGTGTATCCTATAAACTATTGCTGCCTCCTATATTTTCCTCTATGCGTGTATTAAAACCGTTAGTGAGCGAGAGGTGGCGCTCATCTCCCACCTCGCTCATCATCTTAACTCCGAAAGGGGGGGCTTAATAGAACGATGGGGCGCCCATGGTGATCCCCCGACGTATGTGCAGAGGTGGAGGGTTGAATATCGATTCGACGGAATACTCTCTCTCCGCCGTAGCCGTAGCCGTAGCCGTCGCGACATTTTCTCTCAAGACGGCGACGTCGCTTTGTTAAGGCGACCGCATTCTAGAGTTCTAGTGCTCTAGGATGCTTTGTAGACAAACAGATTTATATATGTATAATGTATATATATATATATATATATATATATATATATCCAATTACAATATTATTTGGATTGTAACCTAGTATCAGAATCTAGAAAAAAGACTTAGAACAAAAATGAAAGCATATTCTTCTCGAGAAGGCGGGAAAAAAGTACACTTGAAAGCCGAGATACAAGACCAAATTTTAGAAAAACTAACCATAAACAAGAAAGATTAAAAATGTGGATAGTTATAGTAATGGGCCAAAAATCGAAAATGAAAATTTTTGCATTTCTCGACGTTTTGAAGGTTTCTGAACATTTTACTGGCATACCTCAGAAACTAAATAGATGTGTGTGTGCGTGTTTTGTATGTCCGCATTTTTTGTCCACGTTTTCGGGCGCACGGATCAACCGACTTCAATGGTTCAAAAAACATTCGATTCCTATTGATAGGGAGATGTGCTGATTAGTTTTTGGCAAAGGCAGGTCCAGTCGTTACGGAGATATAGAGCAAAGAGTGCAGAAAATAGAAATCGAGTTTTTGAGATAACGGATCATCCGATTTGTATGATCCAAAATACATTCAGTTCGTAATGATGGGGAAAAGTGGTTATTAGTTTTTGGCAAAGGTAGTCCCAGCGGTTTCGGAGATACAGAGCTATATGTTGAAAAAACAGCTGTTTTTGAGAGAACTAAGCGTCCGATTTAAATGATTTAAAGAACTTTCTGCTTGTTTCAACAAAATAATTGCTTTTGGAAAAAAAAAATTTGTTTCTATTTTTTTTTCAATATTAATTAAGTAATTTTGGATTAAAAATTCAAAAAATGACCCAGGCTAAGCACAGTCTAAGCGCCACTCTGGTACAAATGTTTACCCAAGTGCGTTTAGACTGTTTATGTAATGAAGCACTTTTCCAATTTTGTGAAAATTATTGAAAAATGTGAAAAGGCCGCCAAGCTAAGCACAGTATAAGTGAAAATGTCGCACAGAATTATTTGCAAATGCGTTTAGAAATTGAATTCGAAATGAAATGACGATTGTTAATATTCTGGAAATAAATTGATTTATGATTCACATTTGATTTTGATTGCTCAGATATAACAAAATAGCAAAAATTATGAAAGTTACAGTATTTGTAATAATATATTTGAAAACGTTTAAAATTTCTCGAATATTTCATTACGATACGGGAAGTTCCAGCAATTTGCCTTAAGGCACGATGCCATACACCACTAGTTTATACTTTGAATCTGTAATTGTAAATAACATTTCTAGGGCCACAGTCCAAAATAATGATTCAATTACCTCAAGGTTCAAAAATTAAGCCCTTTTGTTGAACAATTTTAAAATTATTTAAATCGATCAACTTTGAGAGGCCCTCCTTTAAAAAAATATTCTAAAGTATGTTAGCAAGTTTTAACAAAAATTAAAGAATTTAATCAGGATTGTAAATTAGTACCATACATGATAGTTTCATAATAAAAATATTTGGTTAACAAATAAAAACCGAAAAGTAACACAACATTTGCTAATGTTAGTTTTATGTACTCGTATATGCAATGGTTCTTCAGATGATAAAAGCTATGTAAAAGTAAACAACAAAGTTTTAATTCAGACATCCATCTAATTATTAAAATGGAAATGCTAAGATATGTTTGATTGGACCATATATAAATATTATTATGTTGATATACATTTTGCTTAATTTATTTACAAATTATACTCTGGAAACGTTTGTAACTCTAACATCGTTTAATAAAATAGAATATATATATATATATATATATATATATATATATATATATATATATATATATATATATATATATATATATATATATATATATATATATATATATATATATGTATATCTTAATTAACTCTGTACAAAGTTAATTACTCAATGAAAGCAAAAGAAACCCAATGAATGAGCGAAACCTTACATTTTCCAATTAAAATATGTTTATGCAATTTCCATTGCAAATACACTCTCTGTGGTATTTATCAAATATACAAACATGCAGCAATTAATTAAACATATATTTACATTATACAATGTATATATATATAAACAGACATTCACATATATATTATACATGTTTAAAGTATGTATATATAAAGGACTTGTCACGACGTTTGTCCCAAATAATCTCATGAACTACTGAACTGATTTTAAATTTGATTTGCTTAACAATTGTAAAAATCTCTATTCACACAAAATAAAGAACCAAGCTTCAGTTATTATTTATAATGCTTTAGTTGGAAGTAAATTACACTATTTGTTGAATGTAATTGTATTGTATTTTTGTATTATTGACAAATTGTAAGTAACAAATGCGTACAGATTTGCGATCGTGTAAATTGATCATTTTTATGTCATATTATGGTATACTGTCATTTGGCGTAAACATTCTCCCGGGCTTGAAATTATGTGGAATATATGACTTTAAAATATATGATATTGGAAAAAAATAGAGTGAAATGTCAGTCATAAATATCAAAATCTAGATATTTTAAACGGAATAAAACATAATTATATTGTGAAGAGTGGTGTGTTCACCCAAACAATATTATTAACTAGCTGCAAGTGGTATTTTTTACCTTAAAGCAAGTTGCATGGACATCCCTATACCTATTAATATTCGACTTAATAAATTGAGATTTCTATTTCCATAAAAAAATTATTTAATTATTGCGAAAAATATTTTTATTAAAAACGTGTAAAAAAGTGTATGGCAAATTGCTACAACTTAACTGAATTACAAAATTTAAATTAATTATTTAAAGTATGTAAGTGAGCTTTAGAACTTTAGACAGAATTAAAATTAAAATCTCAATTATTTTTGATATACAAAAAAATTAAATAAAAATTGAAACAGATTTTTTTTAAAGCAATTATTTTGTTGTAAACAAGAAAACAGTTTTTGAATCATTCAAATCGGATGCTTAGTTCTCTCAAAAACTGCCATTTTTTAACATTGAGCTCTGTATCTCCGAAACCGCTGGTCCTACCTTTGCCAAAAACTAATAACCACTTCTCCCTTACGGGAAGTTAATAAAATAACCACAATAACCAAAAAACAGTCACAATTTCACCAAAATTCTTAAAAGCTCATAATTCCAAGCAACTTGAGATAACATTTTTTTTCCTATTTAGTTATAAACAATACTAACAAGTGGGATTTTAGAAATTTTTGAACCCCCTTGGTGATACTTCGTAATATTTAGAATTACCCTCACCTTTTCCACCAAAAGTTGCTTGTATTTTTAATAACGTAAAATTTTCCGAGAAAACGTTGAATTTTGTTTTTTTTTGACAATTCAGGTAAAAATCTAACTAGACCCCTTCTTCCCCCACGTGATTTTTTGTCAAACACCCCCTAAAAGCCCCACGTGATTAATGGACGCCCCCAACCTGTTTTAGCTTTACGTTGAGTTCTGGGACACCCTGTATATATATAAATTTGTATACATAAGTATATATATTATTATGTATGAATTCCACCATAAGTTTGATAAAATCAAAAAAGCCTTTGAATTTATCGCCTCTCCTCGCCTCGCCAGAAAGCAAAACAGAGAGGAGCGTGTAATTAAATCACGATTTATGTTGACAGAGAGTAAACAACAAAGGCAAAGGAGGGACGCCCTTTCGTCCCTCTCCGCATTATTCGTATGAATACACGACACATAAATATTAATAATATTAATTTATAATATATACACACATTTATTATATACACATATAATCAGCAGATTGGTAGTAAAGAATTCTAGCTTGTTATTAAAAAATTTAATATGACTTTTTGTGAGATCCATAAACGTTTGGGAAGAGTAATCAAGGTCATTGATTTTGTTTTAAAGCTTGAGAAAAATCTTTGTTAAACTTTATAAATAATTTCGTGATTTGACAATTTATCGAAAAAAAATTCAAGTAATCTGTAAATTAAGTAACTTCTCCCAGTGTAAAAGAGTAATGAAATGTATAACGCTTTTAATAGTATATTGAAAGAATAATTTCTATTATATTATATTTATATATTTAATTACCTTTACGGCGCTCATTTTAAAGTCCATCATGTTTTTAACCTCCGAAGCCATTTCTCTTATTAAAATCAATCCATCTTTTCGAACAACTTCTAAAGGGTCGTCGTGGTACTTCTAAATAAAATAATTAAAAAAATTAATAAATTAACCATGCTTTGTATTAGACAAGATTATATCCAATTCTTGAATACAATTTGCAAATATTAAATAAAGTTTATATATCCAAAAATTATTAACGACCAATAAGATATTTATTTATGTTTCATTAATTTAGTGAAACTTATGCAAATTATAATGTTCAATCATTTAAATTGGTGTCATAGAATTGAATATTATGTTAAATATATTGTGAAAATATTTAATTGAATTTATTTTTATCACTTTAATAATATTTTTAAAGCTTACCCTTTGAATTTCGTTCATTTTCGTAAACTGCCTTCCAAATTCCCACAAATCGACGCCAAATTTTAGCGCCCAATTTTTCACCCTGAAAAATAGAAAAATATGTTAGTATTTACCATAAATAATATATCTGTTCATCTAAAATAATACATAATTTCATTATTGTATTATTAAAAACAAAGTAGCTTCATTAATTTAACACAATTCATTTAAAAACACAAATATTATTATTAATGTTTTTTTTGCTTTTAATTTTTTAACTGTTGTTATTTATACAACATAATTTTTTAGTATTAATTATTAATTTGATAAATTTTTAGTCATTTCTTATTAATTTATTAATTATTTTTATTTGTGCTCATTTAAAACTATTGAAATCACTTTTTTATCTGTTTTAGTTTAATTTGTTATTAATTGTAGATATTATTTTTTTATTTATTTTATTATATTACTCATGAAAGAAAGTGACGTTAATATTTATTTTCTTATAAAATATAAATAAATAATTTCATATGACATAAATTTATATTATATACTAATTCTATTTCTATTTTATTTTAGATACTATTTTTACTTATATTAATGAAATATAAGAAATTTAATTTTCAAAATAATAATAATAATAATATATACATGCACATCGAATTAAATAAAAACAATTTATTTTGACAATAATAAAAATATTTTAGAATCCATTTAGGTAATTTAAAATGACTAAATATACGCAATTGCTTAAGTTTCTTATTCAACTTAAAAATTAAAATTAGTATAAGTAGTTCCATACATTATAATTTATGGAATATATATTTCCATAAAAGATTCCCGAATTTTGGTTCATATGTAAAAAATATATTTCACTCATAAAACGCGATACAAATTTTCAAGACTGATTTTTTTATATAAGTGGTATTCAATAGTTTTTAATTTTTAATTTTTAATAACCCATAAGTTATTTCCATTGTAATATTTATAGAAATATATTACATTATTAATAGGAAAGAAAATATTAAAGCAAATTGTTATATATATGCATAAATAAATTTTTTTCATTAAATTCCGCGAACCACCTACGAACCACCTACATAAGGTTAAAAATTTCATTTGCAATATTTTAGGACTAAATTGATTTTCACAATATCTTTAATAACTTTTTTTTTAAATATTTTATAATATATAAATTTTAATCCTACGTTGATTTAACAAATTTTGCTATAAAATTAATAAAATATAAGCAAACTATTTACCTAATTCTTTAACTAATAAAAAATAAGTGAGATTTTTCATGCAAACCGAGCAAAATTAATATTTTAAAATTTAATTTAAATTCAATTAAATTTTTTATGATCACAAGCAAGTAGTAAATTTTACTAAAAACGTAGATAAATCACATAAAATAACCAAATTTATATTTAATTTATTACAAAAAGTATATTTAGTTTTATAATGATACTATATAAAACAAAGAATTCTTTCACATTGTTCTAAAAAAAGTTTTAATTCAAAACCTTGAGTTTTCGGATCCATAAAATAATTTAAATTTTATTTACGTGAGTTTCAAATTTATTCTGTTTTATTCCACGGAATTTGAAATTACAATTTTATGATGTAATTTAGTACCCCTTCTATATATACATGTAAATTAATTTTATTATATCTGATTTAAAAATACGGATAACTTTTTTTATGCAACATGCACTTAAAATTTTGTATTAAAATTAAAAATATATTTGATTAAATAAATTTTCATTTATTATATATAATGTCATTTTTCAATAGAAGCATTGTTGAAGAAAGGTTTACTCAAAAATAAAAATTTATGTTTATTCCATAATTTGAAAAACAATTTTTTTCATTTGACAATAAATGTATTTACAACAGTTTTTATTTACACATTTTAATTTCAATTGACGACACTGAATAAAGTATATTTTTATTTTAATTAAAAAACAGTAATTAATGCAAATTGATAAATCCATTGCAGCAATTACTTATAATTAATAAACATTTGAGTTTATTTAATGGGTAAATTAAAAAAAGTTCGTGGTTTAATTTTGTATTTAATTCATTACTATGTTACAAATTATTGTAACAAAAAGCTGAACCGAATAATTAATTAAAATTAATTTAAATATTTTTTAGAACACCTTAAAATAAACGTTCCAAAACTCGTAAAAATTCCTAAATTAGTGAAAAATACAGAAATAATATTTAAAATTTATAGACTGAACAAAATCAGTGAACCACTATTTTGCAAAAAGCATTTTCAATCCTATATTTTTAAATTTATTGAAATAGTTTTATAATGTCGTTTTCTATATTACTTCACTTATTATTTATACAGGAAAATATTAATAATTTAATTTTAAGCAATTGTCTTAAAGACATCATTCATTTTAAACGATTGATTTTAAGTTATAAAACATAAATAGCTAAAAGAACGCAATATTTGGTGTCAAAATAAGATTTAATATTAAATTTTAATATTTTGATTTAATAGTGTACCGAGTTATATTCATTTATTGTAATTATCATAGTATTTATTTAAATCAAGAATAGTTTAAGATTTTTTATATAATAAAATTAAGAAGTAATTTGATGGTTAATAAAATAAATGCACTCTTAGCGTAACCAAGATAATTTTATATTTACAGTGGTAATTTTATAGAGTTAAAACAAAAGGTTATAATTTGATTACAAATAGTCAAAACGTACATGTTCTAAATTCAAAAAAATATAAACGATTGAGAACTCTTTTTACAAACAATTATAATTAATTTACAATGTTACAATTTCATACGACTTAAGACATGTTTCAGAAATTTTTAAAAGTAAAAAACTGTTTAAAAAGTACAGCAGGTAAATATAGATTATAATTTATTACAAATTATAAATCTGCAAAAATTTTCATTTAAAAAAAATATAAAATCGAAAGCACTTGTATCACTAATAATAAACCAAATTTACTTAGAATAATTGAAAAATAATTTAAGGTAAAGAAAACAATAAGGTATTTATTTCACAAAATTGTAATTCCTTTGTGTATTGTGCTGTAGAGAAATCTTAATATAAATTAGGTGTAAGAGGCATTTCCAGGAAAGTTATACAATTTTTCCGACGTGTAAATAGACGACTTGATTAATAAAAAATCAGTATATTAATTTGTAAGTGATTTATAAGTATACCGAGTACTCGTAGACTTAGAGCATCATAATATAAAAAACTTTTGGAAATTATTCAATTGTGTACAAATTTTCCAAACACGTTATAATCATTTTTGAAAAATTAATAAAATATTTAAATAATTGAAAAACAAACACGCGCCAAATACGTACACAGAGTATTTTCTAAAACAACGTCTCAATATTCCAAGATTTAATTATTTTTTATAATTAAACAAATTGTCATCGGTTTCTAATATTACTGGAGGTTTATTTAGTCCAAATTTAATAAAATGATCGATATGTTTTATTCAACAATTAGTAGCAAAAGAAACAATTTGGACGATCTTTATCAATAACTAATCAACTATTTTTTCTACTAATCAGCACGATTTCCAACTAATATCTTTTGAATAGTTTTTGAATTTTTGAAACCGGTTTAGGATTTTTTGTGGACGAAAAATTTTGGAGTTTAATGGATGTTACAATTTTAAAATATTTTCAGTATCTTTTGAGAAAGCTTTGACAAAAGACTAAAATAGTACAAACGTTTCAGAATAACTTGAACCAATAATAACTTCCATAAAATCGCATGATTATAACATTCAATCATTAAACTTTGTTTTTGGAATTGAATAATGCATATAATTATTTGGAAATTCTAAATAAGTGAGGCACTTGAGAAAAGGTAGATCAAAGACAAAAAATTGACTTACATACACTTTTTTACTTCCCGTGGGGTAGTTATAGTAATGGGCCGAAAATCGAAAATGAAAATTTTTGCATTTCTCGACGTTTTGTGAGTGTGTTTTGTATGTCCGCATTTTTTCGTCCTCGTTTTCGGGCGCACGGTTCAACCGATTTGAATGGTTTAAAAAACATTCGATTCTTATAAATAGGGAGATGTGCTGATTAGTTTTTGGCAAAAGCAGGTCCGCAGAAAATAGAAATCGAGTTTTTGAGAGAACGGACCATCCGATTTGTATGATCCAAAAATCGTAAATGACGGGGAAAAATGGTTATTAGTTTTCGGCAAAGGGAGACCCAGCGGTTTCGGAGATACAGTGCTAAATGTTAAAAAATGGCAGTTTTTGAGAGAACTAAGCGTCCGATTTAAATGATTCAAAGAACTTTCTGCTTGTTCCAACAAAATAATTGTTGAAAAAAAAATTGTTTCTAATTTTTTTTTTCAAAAAATATTTTTGTAATTTTGGATTAAAAATTCAAAAAATCACCCAGGCTAAGCACAGTCTAAGCGCGTCTCTGGTGCAAATGTTTACCCAAGTGTGTTTAGACTGTTTATGTACTGGAGCACTTTTCCAATTTTGTGAAAACTATTGAAAAATGTGAAAATGCCGCCAAGTCAAGCACTGTGACTTTTTCAATTTTGTGTAAATTAGGCAACTATTTTTTTTTTTGGAAATTGATTTCGAAATGAAATGACGATTGTTAATGTTCTGGAGATAAATTTATTTATGATTTTACATTTGATTTGCCCATATATAACAAGATAGCAAAAATAATGAAAGTTACAGTATTTTTAATAATATATATTTGAAAACGTTTAAAATTTCTCGAATATATCATTACGGTACGGAAAGTTCCAGCAATTTGCCTCAAGGCACGATACCATACACCACTAGTTTATACTAAATTTGGTTTCAAACGTTTTAAAATATCTAGAAACGCCAAAAAAGCACAAAGTTAGCAAATCGGATTTTTTGACAAAAACATACTTTGTGTGACTCCTTTGTGAAATTGATTATAAAGCGCGGTAATAAAAATTTATATGTCGTACCAAAAAAATTTATACAAAATCGATCAAGGAATTTAAGGTACTAATTTAACACGATTCCTTAGACGATTATGATTATACATGATAAATAGTTGCTTTACACCCTGGTACGGTGGAGCGATCTTGTACTATTCCAAACCATTATATCAACTTACTCATTATGCGGTATATCCTCATCCTGATCACCTCCTGCACAATTGATCACAAACAGAACACAAACCGAAACTAATAAAACACTTTCCATCCATCTAGACCTCGCCATAATACCCTTCGCTATTATTTTTTCAAATCGAGGTGCGGCTCGCACATTGTATCACCGAAAGCACACCACACCGAAAACCGATCACCACAATATTCAAAGCCACGATGATAAAATTAAATCAATCACATACACTTGTCGATTAATTTTAGTTTATAATTATCTATTAATTTGTTTAAATTAATTCCCAAGTTTCCCTCGTCTGTGTGTCTATGTGGTTGTATGTACATATGATAATATTCGGCTTCTCGTAGCAATGGCGTAGCCGTGGAGCGTAGACCGACTACGCCGGCAGCGCTGTTCGAGTAGAAGTGAGCGTTGAGGACGAGAGAAAGGGATGCATGTATTGGGTTTGTTGGTGAGGGAAGGAGATGGAGGATGTTAGATAGGGGTCGCATGGGAATAATATTATTTGTAAATTTATTTGATTATAAACTTTCGGAAGAAAAAGTTTATGTCTGCTTCACAAAAATCCGTATCCGACTTGACGTTTCAAGTCATTCTGAATCGAATGAGACCGAATTTGGAACAAGTATGCGCGCGGGCTTGACTTTTCGTTGATCTTTACTCAAAAACGGCTGGACGGATCTTAAAAATTTGATCAGCCAAGCGGTTTCTTTGTAATTAGCAGAAAAGTGTAAAATTTTTCGTCCAAATTATTGGTTAGGAATCGAGTTGATTAGTTTTTGGTAAAGATCAGCCGGGCCGTTTCTCATAATTAAATGTTGAAATTCATACGTGATGTAGCTTGGGTGACAGGGGGTAATTTTAAATATTTTTTATTTATTCATAAGGAAGGCGTAAACAATAATAATATATATTATTTTAGGCCTTTGTCAAGCTTATTCATATTTAATACTTCAAGAAAAGTAATTTTATAATAATCATAGTAGCTACACGATTTTCGCTTCTGAAAAAAGGGCTGAAAAAAAGTATTCTAATATTAAATACAATATTCATCATATTAAAGTCTACTAGACAAGCCCAAAATTCTTGCACAAGGTTGAAAGTTATACTGATTTCAAACCGTAAAAATTAAATTAATAAAATAGCAATGAGAAACTAGCGAAATTTTATAAATAAAATTATCATAAGTAAATGAAATGAAAAACAAACAAAAATGTTATACAGGAGATCAAATGGTCAGACTACATAGATAAAGCATAAGGATTACGCAAGAAAATAATTATTGAAATCAAATTAAAAATTAAAAAAAGGTCCAAAAACCCTCACGAAAGAAATCAATTAAACGAGCTAATAAATAAAGCTTACCTAAGAATGTGTTTATAAAGTTTTAAAATTTATACAAGTTTAGCAAATTTAGCCATAAACAAAATATTTCAACTAGTGAGGCGCATGGCAGCGTGCCTTAAGGCAAATTGCTGGTACTTGCCGTACCAAACATTATTATTTTTTTTAAAAACGATTAACATTTTTGAAAAAAATTTACTTCGAAAAAATTAGATTTTTGAGAAACTGTAAATTTGACAAACAATTATTTTATTTTGAATTAAAAAAAATTTTTTGAAAAAAAAATGTTTTTATTTTGAAATATTTTGGAAATTCTGAACCTTTTTTCAAAGCAATCGTACTGCTTTAACTGCACAGTCGTCGTCGTCTAACGAATAAACATTGGTACGGAACCCATAGGAATGTAAGCAAAATGTATACTTATTGTTGAAATCTCTATAAAATATCTGATAATTTGATGTGCATATGTCTAATGATCATTTTTGAGCGCCAAATGGCCTTTTTTTACTTTTTTCATTATATCTCCGAAACCGCTAGACCTGCCTTCATAAAAATTAAAATTACCTGTCAATGCAAGTAAAATATTCTTTGAATTATTAAAATCGGACGCTCCGTTCTCTTAAAAACTGAGTTACCATTTTTGGTACCTTTTGCACCGTATCTTCAGAACGCCTAGACCTGCCTTTGCCAAAAAATCAGCACGTATCCTTATCAATACAAATCGAATGTTTTTTGAATCATTCAAATCGCTTCATCCGTGTTCCCGAAATCGTCGACAAAAATTCGTATCCGCACACGCATACACACACGCACACTCACACATACACACACACATACATCCATTTTTTCTAAGGTATGCCAAAATGTTCAGAAACCATTGAAACGTAAAGATATATAAAAATTTTCGATTTCGATTTTTTTGCGATTACTGTAACTTAACCTATGGGAAAAAGGGGTCTAAAAACACTTAGGAAAGAAATCAATTAAAGGAGATAATAAATAAAGCTTATCTAAGAATATGTTTATAAAGTTTTAAAATTTACACAACTTTAGCAAACTTAGCCATAAACAAAATATTTCGAAAATATTAAAATTTTCAACCATTTAGACCTAGCCTAAGCGCCTATATACACAAGAATAAAACTCCAATTATATTTTACAAAATTACATAGAAAACACTACATGTACATATATATATATATATATATATATATATATATATATATATATACATATCTACCCTCTCTTGTATCAAAGCAAGACAGACCTATCCACAACCCGCCGGCGCCCAAACGGGTTAGAGCGAGCGCCCCGCCACGTTCAAAAGAGACTTGTATAGGGTATTAGAAAAGGTCGGATAGTGCCCAGACCGGATATTTTGACGTATTGCTTCTACCGACATATTTCCCTTCTCTATCATCCCTGCCTTGCCTCTTTCGACGTGTTCGCCTATTCGTCTGTCGGTGTGTTTTAACCTCTTCATGAAGCGACCGACCGAGCGACCGGGAGCGCCCCGGGAGGCACAATATGCCCATCAAGCATCCATCTAGGGTCGAACACGGCGGAGGAACGACAGAACCGGAGGGAATAGATTTTTTGTGGCAAAATTAAAAGTTAAAGGAAGGACAAAAGGAGAAAATGATCGGCCGGACAGTTTACTTGTAATAGTGTTAAATTTTTTTTTCGACGATTTGTAATTTTTTTTACGGTAAATACAATAGACTTATAGATTTTACTAAAATTAGTATAGTTTTTTGGCGTTTGTCAAAATTAGAACTTTCATCGACATTTGCTCAAAAACGCCTGAACCGATTTCAAAAATTTAAAAGACATTCGATGTGCCTCGATGAGGATTGTTTTTCTTAGTTTTGTGCGACAATCGGCCGAGCTGTTTCTTTGTAATTTGAAAAGAAGTTTTAAACCTTTCGTCCACATTTAAGCTCATACTACCAAACCGATTTTAAATAATCAAAAACTGTTCGAAAGATATTAGTAGAGAATGATACTGATTAGTTTTAGGTGAAAATCTACCTACCCGGGGTTCTTGTAATTAACTGTTGAAAAAAAAATTTAAGCCGATTTTTATGGAACTTTTTTTGTCGATATATATCATGGGCTTATAGACCTTACTGAAATATTACGGCTTCACCACAAGTAGTTCAATTTTAAAAATTCATCAAAGTTTGAGAAAATGAGTAATGAGAAGTTTTTTTTTTGAAGTTTGTTAAAATTAAAATTAGACGAATTACTTGCTATAACGATAGAGTACTCGGTCTTAATGAACATACTCAACAATTAAAGTCCTACGGAAACTGGTTCAATTATAAAAATTTTTGATTTGTGAAAATTTGCTTTTAGAAAATACTCCGAGTTAACGAGATCGTTCGTTTTCAATTATGTGTGATAAATCCACTCGGAATACTTTGAATCACTCATAAATTAATTTATTTTTATTGATTAGGTAGGTCGATTATTTACACATACCGGAAAGTTCATGTAACCAACTAGTTTGTATATTGTCACTATTTTCAAGAATCTACAGAGATTTTAGTAGTTTAAAGGCTACCTGCCTTTCAAAGTACTATAAGTGACATTTTTCTCGAAGTCTATTTTTGATCCAAAATAAATAATAGTAGTACTAAATAAATAATAGTAGTATATACCTAGATTGAAAGAAATAAAGTAAAATTCCTCTAATAAAATATTTGGTCATTTTTAAGAAACTATTCAAATCGTATTCAAGTCTTCCCTTATCTCAAATCTCTGTATATTTTTTATTACAATTGTTATTAAATATCTAGTAGTAAGGTGACCATAAGTAAATGATCTTCGGGGGCATCCATTAATCATGTGAGCGAGTCATTGAGGATTTTTGCCCCCCCCCATCCCCTCGGTGATACATTTTGATATTCAAAATTAACCCCCCCTCCCCCATCAAGACACCAAGTGTGTTTTTAGGTATATAAAAAAACTGTAATTTTTTTGATTTTTTTTTTTAAATGTTTGAACTTTTTTTTAAAAAAAAATAGTTAAAAAATAATTACATATGATATTTTACTATACCCTTCCCTCCCCCACGTGATATTTCGTCATTTTTTGACAAAACCCCCCTCCCCCTAAAAACATCACGTGCTGTGGACGACCCCTTCTTGACTGTCTGGATTAAGTGCTAAATTTTTTTAAACAATTATGAAAAAAATTGAACAAAATTGTATAAGTTTGAAAATTGAAAAAACATAGATCCATAAATATAAGATAAAATATAAGACATATAATCGAATAATGAAGATCTTAACCAGTACTTTTGATTTAAGAAAATTAATCATTTAAAAAGACGGGGTTTTATTGCATTCTTAAATAATATTTGTTATTTTACAGTCATTTTAAATTTTTTAGCATTCTCGAATTAGGAGTCCCGGTTTTACATGAAAATTTATGGTCACCTTAATAGAAGTGATCTAGAGGCCAATTTTTCTATAAAATAGAAATGTTATGGCAACGCTATGTTAGGGGTCTATATTCATATGGGTTGGTGTTAACAAACTGTAAAAAAGCTATGCATTTACTGTGACATCAGGCGTTTTATATAAATAATTACGAAGAAACAGTCTGGCAGATCTTTGCCAAAAACTAATCAAAGCGATTCCCAACAAATATCTTTGAAACAGTTAGAGAAAAGTTCAGAGATAACGGTTGGACCTCCTTATCAATAGGGATCGATTGAATAATTCAAATCGGTTGATCCGTGACCCGAGAAATTGTCTCCGCACATTCACACACACAACACACATACACACATCCATTTTTTCTGAAGTGTGCCAAATCGTTCAGAAACCTTCAAATGCAAAAAATCTCATTGTCGATTTTTGGACGATTAAAATAACTTATCCTACTCAAGAATCGGCTCACATACACAGACATACTTTTTAAGTCTCATAGAATTTAGAA
Organism: Ctenocephalides felis; assembly: GCF_003426905.1. Classification (NCBI taxonomy): domain Eukaryota; kingdom Metazoa; phylum Arthropoda; class Insecta; order Siphonaptera; family Pulicidae; genus Ctenocephalides; species Ctenocephalides felis. Next base: position 82,812,473 of record NW_020537324.1, read on the forward strand.
TGACTAGAAACGTCAAGAAAACATAAAAATAGCAAATAGGACTTTCTGTCGAAAACACACTACTTACGGTGTTAAGTATACTTAGTAAATTTACTTCAAATAATTTATTAGTGGATTGATCAGTTATGGTTCTTGTAGTGATTTTTAACCGACTATATATATATATATATATATATATATATATATATATATATGATGTATATATACTCGTGTATAAAAATATCGATTTCTCATTAGGGCCCTTTTGAAACGAGATTGGAGTACGTGCTTCGCTTACCAAACGGCCCTGTTCCAATGTGGGCCGATACTAACGTAAAATCTATTCTATATAGACACACGTATGTATACATATATATATATATATATATATATATACATGTATATATATATATCTATCCATGTATATGTCGTCCAAGGTTACGAGTCAAAGGCACCTGAGTGCTGCGAGTGGAGTATTTGTGGGGCGATATGCAAATTCGGGGGCTTCAGATGATCGGTCGCCGATTGGCCGAGATTAAGAAAAATATCTTGAATAAATAATGCGAAAAATACACACCCGAAAGACTTTTGTATTTTGATCAGAATTAAGCTATAGACATTGGCAAAAAATACTCAAATGAAATAGGATAGAGATCTCCGGTATATGAAACAAAGTCGTTAAATTGGATAGTATACAAAATTTGCAATTATTGGGCACTCACCGCAAATTTGGACTATTATCTCACAGTAACACTACAATAAACTTGTCAATGTAAAAAAATATTATGATGATTATTTCAAACCAAAAACATTCGATTCGTAATGACGAGGATAAGTGGTGATTAGATTTTGGCAATGGCAGGTCCAGCCGTTTTGGGGATACCGAGCTAAATGTGCAAAAAATGGCAGTTTTTGGGAGAACTAAGCATCCGACTTGAATAATTCAAAAAACTTTCTGCTTGTGTCGACGAAAAAATTGCTTTTAAAAAAAATATAATTCAAATTTCAAGTTTAATTCTGGCTAAAGTTTTTAAAACTCACTTATATACTTTAAATAAATATTTTTGACTTTGTGATTCAGTTTATATAATTCTTATAAATATTAAACAATATTAGTATTTATAATAATCTATTTGAAAACATTAAAATACTTGACCTTAAGGGGGTATTCTAGTGTAGAAATTCAAAAAAATCGATTTTTTTTAGTTCATATTTTAAAAGTTTAACTATCTAAGAATATGGGTACGAGAAGATTTTTGAAAATTTGAATTATTTTCAGAGATATAGGCATTTTACTGACTCGGTCTCTATACTGGTTTGGCTTCACGCAAAACTTTGAATGCGTTTTTCTCAGAACAGACTTTTTCAGTACTGTTGACACGATTTCTCGAGTTCTACTCGACCGATTCACTTGAAATGTTCAGAGAGTCTTGTTTATAGACCTATCTATAGCCCGAACTAGGATTATCCCCAAATTCCAATTTTTACTATTTTTAAAAAAATCTAGAAATTCAAAAAAAACAGTAAAAAAAACCTCTTTTTTTTAAACAGTCGCCAATTTGTGAAAAAAAAATTTTTTTTACTCATGGCTAGTTCGGGCGATTGCGACATCATTGTAGATTAATAATATTTTTATTTTTTGCATTTCCGATGGCTAAGAGGGCTGAAATCATGTCAAGGCTGAGGTGCCAATTTTTTGAGACCACCCACTTCATCAGTTGCCAGTTTTTACAATTTTCAACTTTTTTATTTTTTAATTTTTGTTTTGTATTTTAATAATATTAATAAACAAGTGGTGAAAATGGATAGTAAAAACATTCATTGCTTTCTTTTACGGCGCTTTAAAAGTAACCTAAAATTCATCGCTCCACACTAGAATACCCCCTTAAGGCACGATGCCATATACCACTGGCTAAAATAAAAAAGGAAATAATTTAGTTGAAAATGTATCAATGAAACTTAATGTATCAAAGAAAAACAAATTCTGCCAAAATTTCGGGAAAAACTCTACTTTTTTGTGTCACACGTACATGACTAACGTGGGCCGAATATATTAATTTTTTGTCTACTACTAAATCGTGTATGTTAGATATATCGAATACAAATGACTGAAATGGCAATTAATATAATAAATAATATAGGTACTGTCAAAATAATAAAATAACGTTAAAAATATATTAACCAATAATATATTTATACAGAGACAATTATACCAGCATATCTTTATAGAATTTCGAACTGCTTCAATAAATTTGTGTCTTGTACAAAAAATGGGATTTACTTATTTCGCTTTGGGCTAGTCACCGCTTATACAAAGATAAACGACATACAAATACATATATATATATATATATATATGCAGAGTAGATTCAACCCCCAAAGCCCCTCCTGCACCCCCTGACTAAGGTATCAACTGGTTAGATTAGAAAAGGCGAGGCGTATAGAAAATAGAACAGGACGAAAAATTCACGCGCAACATTCATTTTATCTTCGGATATCGATTGCTTCTACTTCTATAAAAGATACCACCACATATATAAATGTGTATATATATATATATATATATATATATATATATATTGTAGCGCCACGAGTTCAAAGGAGCAACGCTGTCGACATCTGTGCGACACGCTTGGTAATTAACAAGTTACTGTTATGTTTTAAATATTTTAATTGCGGTAGCTAGATTATCGAAATTGAAATTAACTTCCCTAAGTTTGTTTTTGCCAGAAAATCCTGTTCGCTAGTTTTATGATATTTCGACGTTTCAAGTCATTCTGAATCGTTTGAGATCAAATTTGGTAGTGCCATGTGTGCGGGAGCTAGAGATGGGTAACACACTCCGGAGTTAACACTGATACAACTCCACCCTCGGAGTTAATCCGGGTCCGAGCGGAGTTGTATCGGAGATTTTGCCATATTCGACTTCCCTAAACTTGGTACTAGATCTGTTAACAAGTGCAGATATTTGCACAAGTGGTCGCTTTCTAGTCTCACAGGCAATTTTATGACTATCTATGTATAAAATTACCTAAAATAATGCAATTTTGTATTCTATATTCTCTCTACGATAATCCTTTACAATCCAGCATTTATAGATATATTTTTTATATCATGGTTTTATCATTGACATTTATTTATTCAGAAATTGTCTGGGCGCCTGGCTGCCTAGTTGATCCCTTAGAGCAAAATAATTACCCTGATATTTCAATATTTTTATGGTCTCTTTTTCGGCATACAATTTGAGATTTGTATGCATATTGAAATGCATAAAATAGTAATTTCTCATAATAAAATGAAAAAAATATTTGTAAACAATTTCCAAAGTCTTAATAAATCCTTAGATATGTTAACAACACACTAGAGAACACATTTGTGTCAAGTATTATGTTTCAATGTTGTCGGAGTTGTGGAGTTGTTAAGTGGATATAACTCCTTTATGAATTAGAGTCAAATCCTAACCGATCTGGCTTCGGATATGATAAGGCCGATTTTTGATACTTCGTCAAGGTTTTTTCATAAGCAATTCGATGTTCTTCGCACTTGGGAGATTCTAATCAGAAATTATGCCAAGCATATGTACATTCACACTTAAACAAAATACATGTTTAGAACACGAAATAGATGACAAGAAATATAATAAACAAATTATTTTAATTTATACAATATTAGCAAACCCGACGAACTCCGTTTCGCCACCAGAAGATTTGTAAGGGAAAAATTTGATTTTATTACACAACAGTAATGAATTTATTTCGATTACAAAAATAAAGTGTTTTTTAGTTGAACTTCTCTAAGTAAATGAAAGTGAATCCGCAAATTATCCGTTTCATTGAAGTGCTCTTTGGTAAACCACATTTTTTGTTTTTTGGTCTGACGTTAACACAAACAAAGCGGATGGTTTTCCAACTCGTGAACAGGCAACGTATAACTGCCCATGTGAAAAACAATGATTTTCTAAATAATCTATTTGAAATTTATTCCGCAAACACTAAGCGATTGGCCTTGAGACTTGTTAATTGTCATTGCGAACGCAAGGCGAATTGGAAATTGCAATCGTTTGAAGTCAAACGGAAAACCAGTCAGAATCATTGGTATGTCACCAAATCGCCAGCAATTTTTGATTGAATGGTGAAATTCAGTGCGTGTACATCATTATTCTTTGCGGCAAGAATTGCTTGTTGACTTAAACACGCATAATTCTGATAATTCTCACTAATGTCATTACTCGAATTTTTCATTACGGTGCGTGAAGTTCCAGCAATTTGCATTAAGGCACGATGCCATGCACCACTAATTTTCTTAGCTATAATCCTTGCGGAGCCCGAGACCTTTTCAACGAATGCAAATTTGTCGAAATCAGTTCGTGCGTTCTGGAGTTATTTCGACAGGAAAGAAAACCCGACTTATTTATATATACTATATATATGTATATTATTACATACCTATTCAATTTCCTTATCCCATATTTATATTTTCTTAAAGTAATTTCATCTTAATAGTAACATTATATTAATATTAAATTCAATAAAAGGATCGGAAATCGGTTTTTTCTTCGACCGGAAGAAAAGTGTTACGTGATATAAGAAAGTTTTCTTTTTTCTCGACAGATGTTGTTGTTCGTGAGTTATATAATGGTCGACATTAATATTGTCCACGGGAATCGGATATATATAGGTCGACGACAATATATATATATATATATTCCTCCACCGCGAGGAGTTCGTGAGAAAAGCGTTATTAAAGTTAGTGATAGTTTGATAAAAGTTTGACTAGTTTTTCGATCACCAGGAAATTGTCGTGACGTCATATCAACACCTACACGAAATAGATTATTACACGGAAAATCTTTACTTTATAAACATTTACAAATTTTTAACTTTCCTTAGCGTAAGTTATAGTAATCGCAAATAAATCAAAAATGACAATTTTATACATCTTCACGTTTTCATGGGTTTCTTAACATTTTGGCATACCTTAGATAAAATGGATGTATGTGTGTGCGGATACAAATTTCCGTCGACGATTTTGGGAACACCGATTAACCGATTTGAATACTTCAAAAAAAACATTCGATTCTTATTCATAAGAAGACGTGCTAATTAGTTTTTGGCAAAGGCAGAATTCTATATTTCTTCTCTATGTAGCTAAAGCAGTGCATTTGCTTTGAAAAAAAGTTCAATATTTACATTTTTTCCAAAAGTTTTTTTTTCAAAAAATTAATTTTTTTTTTCAAAAACTTAAAATTGCTCAAAAATCAATTTTTTCGAAGTTCAAAAAAATTAATCTTTTATAAATAATTAAATTTTTGGTACGGGAGCTATTTGCCTCAAGGCACGATGTCATATACCACTAGTTACTATTTTTGTAACAAATTTTACGAGTCTTTTTAACTTAAGAATATCTGCTTATAATCCACAATTATATAAAATCATAATTTTATTATCAACTTTTCATAGAGTAAGTTAAAGTAATCGCAAAAAATCAAAAATAAAAATTATTGCATATCTTTACGTTTCAAAGTAAAAAAATGTATGTATGATGTGTACAATTTTTCGTCCACGATTTCAACCGATTTGAATTATTCAAAAAAAAAACATACGATTGTTAACATCATTCCTCTCTATTAAACACACATCATCTCTAATTACTCGTTTATTGTCTCTAATGACACTCTCTACAATATTCATCTCTATATGTCACAATTTGTCTCTCACAATATATAATATACTCATACATATAAGTAGATTATTATTTTGTTATTTTAGCATAACAATTCTTTTCATGCTATATTTTCAAAAATTTACCTTACTTGTATTACATATTATTCCAAACTTTATTAAGTTTTGAAAATTAAACCAGTTTTCGAATGACAAATATTTTAGGACATTGGTTAAGGATAAAACCAGAAAGTTTATTACTATGCAAAGTATCATTAATTGCAAAGAAACGGCCCGACCGATCTTTACAAAAATAATAATAATCACGATTCCTAAATGATATTTTTCAAAACGTTTTCGAATTTTTTAAAATTGATTCAGGATATTTGATGAAAACGTGGGCTACAAATTTGCACTTCACTGCTAATTCTAAAGAAACATCACAACCGATTTCAGCGTCAAATAAAACATTAATTGTTAATTATAAATATGAACTACATGACCAATCTTTGCTAAAAATTAATTAGATTAAAATTTTCTTTTAACGATTTTGTATTTTTAAAGCTATTTTTTGCAGTTTTCCTTGTTGTCCATTTCAGGATAGGTGTGAAAATTACTATAAGATAAAAAAGTGAAATATGCAATATACGATTCAAAATTAGTTGAAACGTGGAAAAAATAATAAATAATTTAAAATACATTGAACGGGAACAAAGTTATAGAATATAGAATTCGTTTTAACTAAATAATAATATTCGTCTAATATAAATCTCTTATCTAATAGGCAAAACGCAACAAGTTTCTAAAAACGAGTTTATTCAATAAATGTCTTAAATAACATAGTTAGATATTCCGCATTCTAAAACAACGTTGATAGTATCAAATATAAAACAAAAAAAATATTTAATAAAAATATAATTTATTTAATAAATCAGACAATCAAGAAAGTTGGTATTTTATACATATTTTTAATCATAAAAAATATTTTACAGTTTTTGTATAAAAATTAGTACATGAGAACAATAGTTGATTGTCTGGTTTACATATATAATATACATATACATATAAAACTGTATATATATACATATAGTTACATTTATATATCGATTAATGTATGAACAACTTTGGTAACCAAAAATCTTTATTTATATTTCAAAAAAGATTTATTACTCAAACTTATTATTACAAGCACTATAAGTTCAAAGCTACTAAATAATTTGAAGGGTTAGAGTCATTTTTATCTGTTACAAATAAGTCTTATACAAAACTTATAATTTGGCCCAAAAATTTATACACAAATATTGACAAAAATAAATGAACCAAAGATGTAAATATTTATTTGCAACAATATTAAAACAATTGTATTATCACACTAAAAATTATACGAAAAGCATTGAAGTGACAAACAAGTTCACATAATAGTTGTCCATAAATTATCAATATATAAATATTCATTTTATTTTTTAAATATGTCCATTACTACTCTTACTTTTATAAGTACAAGCTAGCAGCAAAAACAATATCCCTCTTCAGCAATTGAATCCCTTCGCTAAACTTGATCTCCAAGTCAGTATTTCCTATACTTTTGGCAGCCTGAATCATCTGCCTCAAAAGCTCCTCCAGTCGTCTCATACATCGAATGATAGATCCTTCGAATATATCAGTCATTTTGCAAATTTCTGCAAATTTCGATCCCCGACACCAGGCAATGACAACATCCATCATGTGCGGTTTGAATTGCTGGATGTAAGCCTCTTCGTCGATTTCTATTTTGGATTCTTTGCTGACTTTTGCTATTTTTCTTGCCAGGTTCTAGAATAGAAAAGATACATGGATTTGGAATAGAAAGTTTTGAGCGTTTAAAGTATTTTGTTATGAATATGTGATTGGTTTTTACCAAGGTGATCCAAAGATGATGTGCACTTAAAAAAACAATAAAAATACGTGAAGTATGAAACTGTTGCATGAAGGCAAATTGCATGAACTTTGCGATATGTGTAAATAAACGACAAAATAATAATTGAGATTGAGCTATTTAGATAAAATTGTCAACTCAAAAAAAGTTGAAGCTTTCACCAGTGCTGGATTTACAGTAGGGGCAATCGAGGCTACTGCCCAGGGCGGCAAATTTTGGGGGGCGGCAAAATTTGGATAGTGAGAAAAAAATTCTATACAATATAATCAACTTTTCTTTAACAAGAATTTTTATTTCAAGTAACAATACGATTGCAATCGAATTGGTTAATAAGTTATTAAATTTGGCCATTTGGCTAATAATAAGATCCGTAAACAAGCTGAAAGTTTAAGAAAAATATGTTCTTCAGTTCTCGAGCCCTCTTAAAATGACGAATTTGTGCATTTCCAAGCTTATAGCGTCGAAAAAAATTTAAACTAGTGACTTGCATTGTGCCTTAAGACAAATTACTGAAACATTCCGTACTGAAAATTACATTTTATAAAGAGCTTTAAATTTTATTGAAAAATGAAAAAACAAGACTTAAAACACATTTTTTGTATTTTGAAATTTTTCGAAAATTATGAACTTTTTACAAAGAAGAGAAGAAATATCGAAACTCAATTACCATTTTTCGTAATTGCCTGTACCAAAAGCTAATCAGCACATCTCCCCATCAATACAAATCTAATATTTTTTAATTATTCAAGTCGATTTCGAGAACACGGATCAATCGATTTAAATGATTCAATTCCTATTGATAAAGAGACGTGCTGATTAGTTATTGACCAAGGCAGGTCCAACTGTTCTGAGGATACGGGCCAAAATGCCAAAATTGATAATTCAGTTTTTAAGATAAAAAGCGTCCAACATCATTCAAAAAAATTTTACAAAATAAATAACTTCTAAAATTTTTGGGGGGCAGGTTTAGCGGTTTCGATGATCCAATAAAAAAATTTGAAAAAGAAACATTTGGCGGACAAAAGCCTTTTGGCCCATTAATTTATCAGATATTTTAAAGATATTATAATAATAAGCATATTTTTTTTACATTTATATGCGTTCTGTAACATTGTTTATCCTTTAGACTGCGACGCGGCGCTTACGCGCTTCTATATTTTGTCTCTACGCAGCTGAAGCAGCGCGAATGCTTTAAAAAAAAGTTCAAAAGTTTGTAAAATTTCAGGGATGGGGCGGCATTTTTGTCAGTGCCCCGGGGCGCCAAATTTCTAAATTCGGCCCTGGCTTTCACTAAAAACTGTTCGATGCGATTTCCAACTGATGTCTTTCAAACATACTTGTAATAATTATAATGTATTATGGTGCACAAATTTGCACTTAGAACAAACACGGTGCATGTTCTAAAGGCGCAAAAGCCTATTCATTATTCTAAAGATAATTGGCTTACAAACCACTTTTTGTAAGCCAATAATATTTTATAATGCTTTATTAAAGTTATCAAATCAATTACGTTTTACTGTAATTACTATAATTACTGTAGTTAATTACAAAAAAACGGCGCAACCAATATTTTATTTAAAAAATCTGCACAATTCCCAAATGATATCTTTCGAATAGACTTAAAAATTTAAAAAACGCTGCCGAATATTTGGCGAAAACGTTGACGTAATATTTATTATAAATGAAACCAAAAAAGTTTTTGGAGCAGGCATTCATCCAGCTAATAAAAAAAACAATCACGTTTCTAAATAATTTTAACACTTTCTCCACTCACGAATTCGAAAGGGTTAAAAAACAGTCTCAAATTGAGATTCGTAATGTATTAAGTCTGCTAAAAAATTGTTTAGAAACATAATTTTGTTCTTTTTTCTTGTATCTGAATGGATGTCTCTCAAAAAACTATTTTGGTTTTATGTATATATCATATTTCACCATCTAACAAAAAATTACATATTGCATGTAAATATGATAATTTTTTTATAAAAAATCACAATTTTCATTTTTTCGTTCTATCTAAACTTCATAATTTAATTATAACTTCATAAACGGCACGGTAGATTTTCATTTCATTCCCAACCAATATCGTCGAAAAGTTTTTGATTTTTTAAAATCCATTCGGTAGTATGAGCTTAAATGTGAACGAAAGGTTTAACACTATTTTCCAAATTACAAAGAAACGGCTCGGCCGATCGTCGCACAAAACTGAGGAACGATAATCCTCATCGATATACATCGAATGGTTTTTAAATTTCTGAAATCGGTTCAGGCGTTTCTGAGAAAACGTCACTCAAAGGTCTAATTTTGACAAATGCCAAAAAAACGATACCAATTTTTGCAAACTTTGACGAATTCTCAAAGTTAAACGAGTTATCGTAGGGCCGTAATATTTTAGTATGATCTAAAGGACTATGGTGTCTACCGTCAAAAAAAAATCATAAAAATCGTCGAAAAAAAAATTTAACACTTTTAAAACTAATCAGCGCGATTCCCAACCAATACCTTACAAACAGTTTTTGAATTTTCAAAATTGATTCAGAATTGCGGGCTAAAACATGGACGAAAAATGTTTCACTTTTCTCCGATTTACAAAGAAACGGCTTGGTCGATCGTCCCATAAAACAATAAGTCAAACAATTTCCTCATCGAGATACATCGAATGGCTTTTAAATTTTTGAAACCGGTCCAGCCGTTTCCGAGAAAACGTCGATTTCCGGCAAAAAATCTGTTCACACACACGCACACATACGCACATACTTTTTCCAAATTTGGTCTCATTCGATTCAGAATGGCTTGAAACGTCAAGAAAGCAAAATTAGCGAAACGGATTTTTTTATGAAAACAAACTTCTCCTTCGGGAAGTTAATAATTCTCTGAAAGTTTTAGCTCTCAATATTAACTTTTAGACAGTGCGCAATTCAATCAAAGTTTTGTATGGAAATAGCATGAAAAATTTTTCAAAAATTTTGCAAAGCGTCGAATATTCAATAAAAAATTACACGAATTTTCACTTTTAATTCATTTGTCGCAAAGTTATACCTAAAGATTTTTTCTTAATTTTCAAAATTTTTTCCATGCTCTTTCCATACAAACTTTGATTGAATTGCGCTCTATCTAAACCTTAATATTAAGAGCTAAAACTTTCAGAGAATTGTTTTTTATCAATTTGGAACCATTTGAGCCCTTGGGAGCAAGGAAATTCGAAAATGTCCATATTAAGGACCACCCTAATATATATATATATATATATATATATGATTTAGTAGTTAATTTTGATGTTGAAATATATGAGTGAGTTCTTGAGGGCCCTCAAGAACTCACTCATATATATATATATATATATATATATATATATACATTGATGAGTTATTTAGAATCGGGCAGTAACACCAAGTAAAAAAAAACTAAAGTAGTTTTGATTTATATATATATATATATATATATATATATATATACATTATATATCTATTATTTCTTACATGCATATGCCTCAGAGGTCCCGATAGCGTCTCAGTAGCCTTCTGCGTCTCCTGACTCTTCTCGTCACAGACAAAGCAGCTCAAAAGAGCGAGACACTCCTCGACTTTGATACCATTAAAAATACCTTCAAACATCATTTCCGTCATAAGCAATTCGTCGGCGCTGCTCAATTCGCAGGCAACGCGACCCTTTATCTCTATGACATCCGATGGGGTGCAGTAACCGAGACGTCTCAGTACACGCTTTCTGCACTTTAGCTCTTCCATGTGGAGAAGGGACATTGCCTTAATAGATAGAAAAATGATAATATAATTTATATATATATGTATATATATATATATATATATATATATGTCTTTTTACCTTTTTCAATGCCTGTTTTGCACTTTTAAAATCCGCAGTCACTTGTAGTTTATTTGTGTAATCATTATACAACTTATCAAGATTAGCATCTTTGTGTAAGGGATGTTTGTAAAGTCTGTAAACAAATTAAAAACATTTCATATAATATCTTATATATAAAAATGGAGCTCTCTTTCAAATGTCCGAATAAAACTCGAAAACGGCTGAATCCATTTGGCCAGTCTTAGTCTTGAAAAATTCGTGCCAATCCAGAGAAAGTCCAAAAGGTGAGATATTATTTCAAATCCGCGTAGAAACTTAACATTTTTAATTTGAAAATTGTTGTAGAAGCGTAATTTAAATAAAACAATGGACAGTGGCAATTTCGTGAAATGTCAAACGCTTTTGACAGATGATGTTCAATTATGTTTAATAGGATGTTTTACGTGAATATTATTTAATTATGATTAAATTGTAGTAAGTATCTTCGTTTGTAGTTTTATTTATATACAAAAACGTTAGTAAACGGGCCGCAAGTGTTACTAGAGACTCAAAATATAAACTTTTTTGATATGTTAATATGAAAATGCACTCTTTGGCATTTTTTCTCAAACACGGTGCTTTGAAAGATCTCATTTGTATAATTATATACTCATTGGTATTTATAAAACATTTTCTAGGTTATATTATTTTTTATTTATCTTACCTGAATTTGGTATCGATCAAATGGACATTTTGTCGATTAACATTTTTCCAGTTATAATTTCCCAGAATTTATCACAGAATAGATAGTAATATATGAAGGTCCGGGATTAAAAACCACCGATGTAACCAGTAAAGTTAAGCATTGTTTAACAACAATATTTGAAAGAAGAGGGAAAAAGTTGTATAACCAGCTATAACCTTTGATTCTTATGACTTTGCTATCGGGAGATAAACGGTAATCTTTGAAAATCCATAATAAAAGTATTTTCTTTCGTTGGTAGTTTTTTAACATTTGTTAAAAGTGTAATTATTTTGTAAAATACCTTTAAAATTAAAATAAGACATTAAACCTGTTTGCTACCTGCCCGTTCCAAGTTACCCCGTTTATGGGGTAAAAAGGTCCAGATAACAAATTTTTGGAAGACATCAGAAAAGCACATTTTTACAATGATGAAGTAGCTGGCAGTTTCACTGAACGCAGTCAGGTAATTGTTCGGTTGAAATGTGTTATTTGTTATGATATAATTGGTTTAATTTTTATAATATAATTAATATTTGCTCAAAGTCAAATTGGACGTTATTGTCTCGCCCCACTCTACATATATACTTTTTATTAAATTTACTTTAATTCATTGAATGTTACTTGAAACTTTTTAAAATGCAGGTCAAAGAAAAAATACTAAATTCATTTTCTATCTTTCCTCGCAGAAATTTGAAAATTTTGTATAAGTTCAGTAGTATTATTTACAATTATACACAAAAATCCACAATCCAAAAAGAATCTGAAAAACTTGAAACGTAATCAATAAATCGAAAGACCAAAAAAGACTTGGAATGGATTTTACTATGTTTTCTATAGAAAGTGTATAAATCTTCCAGTTTGATTGTACTGACAAAATATAGACAAACTAATGGTGTTTATTGTTTTTATAATACATCATTGTATTATATTGCATTAAAACAACTCATCCTTATACACAAAAAGTATTAATATTTTTGATTCTCTAGAAATTCTTTAGAATATACCTTACTTAGCAAAACAACGTTTGCCGGGTCAGCTAGTATATATATATATATATATATATATATATATATATATATATATATATATACATATATATATATATATTTATATACACAAGATATAGTTATAAATGATATCTTTCTTACCTTTCTTCAAATTGTTCTATTAAATTCTTACAATTCAAAAATTCCTCATCCTTGATATGCATTTCCTCAATCGGTTTCAACAAAGGAGGCCCCTCTGGAAATCTTTTCTTAACCTCTTGTATCGTTTTAAACATCGATTTTCTGCTATCAATGGGTCTCAAATCATTTGGACAATGAACTCGGACAGAACTAATCTTCCATATGGCACCATGTTCCACTGATATCACCTTAAATGAACAATAGCAATACCTTCTTTACTTTTAACTGCTTAATATTATCTCCATGTTGCCATAAGATATAAAATATGTAACATGAATAGTTACTACACTTATAGTAAAATTTTGAAGGAATTAACCCTCCGTCGGTCGGATATTTTTTCACCTTCGAACGGTCGGAAAGGTCTGGCTGGACCACCATTCATTTTACATGCATTTATATAGGATAAATGAGTTTTTGATGTCTTATATATTAACGATTATTAGTAGTAAATATTTATAGTTTTGATTTGATGCATGATTGCATGTGTGGAGCTTGCTTATAATAAAAATATTACATATTATATTATATAAAAAAAAATCAAGAAATATAAAAAATCGTTGCTTTTTTGTTAATTTTTCTGTTTTATATCAATGAGCAATACGGGTAGAAAAATTGTTGATAATGTGTACATTACTCATCCCATTTTCAGTGTTTGTGATTAGCAATAAGTTTGGTAGGTTTTCAAGGAACTCTCGTCATGAATAGACTAACATTCATGTTACAACACATAGCAAAGAATATATACAACGCAGTTTGAATATAAAATACCATGAAAAAAGACAAAAAACTGGTTTACATATATCAAAAAGCGTATATTTCATACAAAATGTATGGGTGGTCTAGACAGACCTTTCCGACCGTTCGAAGTATAAAAAAGTTAATATCCTTATAATTATCCTTCCGTACATTTTTTCGTCTTGATTTTTTCATTGATCGACAGCTAATTAAATTTTAGGAAAAGTCAAGAAATTTCAAGCCGATAGAATTACTAGAAGTATTCTTTTTTTTTTAATTGAAGTCGAAAAAAGCCTGGCCAGACCACGCCGACCGACGGAGGGTTAAGGGGGGCGATACATGTAACAAGAAAAAAAAAATCGATTTTTTTTTCTTTCATAAATCGTTACAATAACATCTCAAAAATATGCCTGTAAATATTCAAAACAAAATTATCATTATTTATACAATAAAAACTCATTTAAGTGCCACGCCTCAACTCGACGCTTGAGTGCTATTTACTCTTATCTGTTTCTATGTGTCAAAACTTTAAACGCGTTTTTCTCAAAACGACATTTTTGAAATTTGCGGGCGCGATAACTCAAACAGTTCTCAACCGATTCCAATGAAATTTTGCACACATCTACTTTACAGTAATAGCTTCTAGTTAAACCTCAAACATTCCAAAAAAATTTTCAAAAATTAACCCTTTTACCAAAAAAAACCATTGAAAAGAAGGTGAAAAATCGAACTTTTTTTTCTGAGGTGTGCCAATTTACAATTTTGTGACTTTAATTTTTTTTTGGTTTAACTAGAAGATATATGTTTTATGAACACGTACAAACTAATTTTTTGATTTCAAATCACCGTACGAAAAGTGAGAACGCCCGCAAATTGATGGCGTTTTCCGAGAGGGTCTCGGCAGATTTATTTTTACGGCAGCCATTTAAAAAAAAAAAAATAAAAAAAAATTTTTTTTGTGTATTCTAATATATAATAAATAACCCTAAAAAAGTTCAAAAAGATTCAATCATTCCTTCCCAGTTTAAAAAGTCCTCAAAAAATGGTAAAAATTAAGGCGATTACATGTATCGCCCCTCTTAAGTATACTTGGCGTAAGATGTGTAGGAAAGTTTTCAAATTATTTCCACTTACCTCAATATCTCCAGTTTCTCCTTCCAAGCAAGGCGGAGGTATCTTTGATACCTGACTACTATTTGCTGCATCATCAATTTTGGCAATATGCAACAAAATATCGACAATCACATGATGCTCCTCATCGCTCATCGGATTTGGGTTCCTTCTGCCTCTTATGGGTCTCTGGGTAACTCTTTGCTTCTTATAATTCACCACCATGCCCCAATCGTATTCATGTAAAGTGTTTTTAACCTATGATAAATGATAATTTATTATTAATTAAGGGGCACAACTAGTGTGAAATTTTCAAAAAATCGAAGTTTCAATTTTTCGGTATTTCGATAGGTTATACCTTTAAAAATAACCAAAATTTTAAATCGATATCTTAAATAGTTTTTGAGTCACAGCCATTGAAAGAGTATACGTGAGTATATAGTATAACGAACATTTTATCTTTAAACGCGTTTTTCTAGAAACAGCATTTTCCGAATTTGCTGCAGCGATTACTCAAAAACAAATGATCCGATCACTATCGAATTTTTTTTACATGTTCTATATATGTGCCCATAATTATGAAAGTGGTCTAAGTCATATATTTCTTGTTTCAAGATATTTAATGATTTGCATTTGAATAAATTAACAAATATTTTTACATTATGCGGCATTTTAATTTTTAATTTTATTAGTCTTAATTAATGGAAATTTATTATGAATATGAAATTTTGTGTAAATTTCATACGATAATATTGTTTTTAAAGGTCGAATTGACTTAGACCATTTTCAAAATTAACTGAATGTCCTATAAATGGCTTAAAGCAATAAAGAGCTTTGAGTTTTATTTGAAACAATAATTATAATGAAATAATTCGTGAGCATTTATTAATTATTTTTAAACGGTAATCCATTTTTATCATTATTTCGAGTATTTAAGATTCTTAAAATGTTCCTGAAAAACTGGTGGGATGTACGGTAGTAAACTCATAATATCTTTGTTTTTCTTCCGATACCGGTCTAATGCTGGTGTATAATGTAAGTAATTTAATATTTCCGTATATTTTCGGTCTTTCTCTTTTAGGTGAAAGATCCAAAACGTGGAATGTAGAATCATCTAAAGAAGTTTTATAAAGCATTTTATAAGGTTCAATTTTCAAGAATCTCATCCATTGAATTTGTAGCCAAGAGACAGATTCGCCCGCGGTATTTTTTGCTCTTCTTGTTATTGTATCTTCTAATGATTTCGTTGAAATAAAATCCGGCTGCGACATTCGCTTTATCGAAAATGTATTGCTTCTTCTGCTCTTTTCTATCAATGCATAATAATGCTCAGGGTCGTATAAGTAATTTGCTTTTTTTATTTTCATTTCTATCAACCCAAAATCACGATCATTCGGTAGAAAGGAATGACCTGACACCAAAAATTTTTGACTTAGACCACTTTCATAATTAACACTAAATGAATTCCATATAATGTTGAAATTACAACCACTATATAATGGTTCATTTTTGATAATTTCGTAAAAATTACATTGAATACATTTAGTTTAAACTAATGTGGTATGAAATAACTGATAAACTCTTTTTTTTTTCAATTTTGACTTATTGTTAGACCACTTTCATAATTATGGGCACATATAGTTGTCCGTAAAATGAACTATCGATTTTTTGATCGGATCAAAAATCGAATTTTGGCAGTCAAAAAACGACCAAAATTTTGGGTAAAATTCGACGTTTTTTTAAAAAACGCCGTCATTTTGTCAATTTTTGATTTTTTTTCTTTCTTGTAGTTCATTTTACAGACAATATTATCTAGTTTAACGAGATTTTTTTTTATTTCAAATTTCATCCACGTAGAAGGCCGGAATCACTGCGGCAGTGAAGGGCCTTTTTTTGTCGCGCCGTTGGGGATCGACGATAACTTAAAAAGTATTTAATTTTTTTCTTCAAAAATTTTACTATGTATTTTTAAAACATGCTTAAATATATTCCTAAAATTTTGAAATGATTGATAAAGTAGTTTTTTTAAATATAAATTCCCAAAGATCACCTTTTTTTAGGCGATTACGCTAGTTGTGCCCCTTAATATATAATAATAATTGATTATGATGATGATTACCTTAACTAGCCTCCCAGGTTGCAAAAACGGTACCAGATATTCCGGTTTGGTTATAAAATTTCTATATTCTTCACCTAAGTCATCTAATTTCGTTCTGATATGATGATAGGACGATATTTCGAATTCTCGGTCGACTGTGCAAGTTTGTAGTTCTTGACTTTTGTCCATGACCTCTGATAAAAAAACATTTATCATTATTTTCTCCAAAAATTAAACTAATATTTATTATTATTTATACTTTGATATAAATCCGGTATCGAAGACAAGTTCTGAAATTGATAAAAACTCTTCTCCAACATATATTCAGGATTGATTTCTTCGACTCTCAATAAATTCAAAACCATGTTGTAAGTCAGATGAAAAGCTGAATTTATAGGATCAGCTTTGCCCTGAACGATTTCCTTTCCTGTTGCCGGCGAAACTTTTTCGTCCAGCATCAAAATTACGATTCCTTTGTCGTCCAGGCCACGTCGACCGGCTCTGCCAGACATTTGAATGTACTCTCCGGAGGAAATCTAAAAAATATAATTGAACTAGTGGTGTATGGCATCGTGCCTTAAGGCAAATTGCTGGAACTTCCCGTACCGTAATGAAATATTCGAGAAATTTTAAACGTTTTCAAATATATTATTACAAATACTTTAACTTTTATTATTTTTGCTATCTTGTTATATCTGAGTGAGCAAATCAAATGTAAATCATAAATCAATCAAATTTATCTCCAGAGCGTTAACAATCGTCATTTCATTTCGAATTCAATTTCAAAAAAATAGTTGCCTAATTTACACAAAATTGAAAAAGTGCTCCCGTATAGTCACAGTCTAAACGCACTTGCAAATAATTCTGTGCGACATTTTCACTTATACTGGGCTTAGCTTGGCGGCATTTTCACATTTTTCAATAGTTTTCGCAAAATTGGAAAAGTGCTCCTGTACATAAACAGTCTAAACGCACTTGGGTAAACATTTGTACCAGAGTGGCGCTTAGACTTTGCTTAGCCTGGGTAATTTTTTGAATTTTTAATGCAAATAATTACAAAAATATTTTATAGAAAATAAAAAAAGATGTAATATTTTTTATCCTCAACAGCAATTATTTTGTAAATACAAGCAGAAAGTTTTTTAGATCATTCAAATCGGACGCTCAGTTCACTCAAAAACTGCCATTTTTTGCACATTTTTCTCAGTATCTCCGAAACGACCGGACCTGCCTTTGCCAAAAACTAATCACCTCTTCCCCCAATCATTACTAATTGAATGTTTTTTAGATCATTCAAATCTGATACTCCGTTCTTTCAAAAACTCGATTTCTATTTTTTGCACTCTTTGCTCCGTATTTCCGTAACGGCTGGACCTGCCTTTGTCAAAAACTAATCAGCACATCTCCCCATCAATAGCAATCGAATGTTTTTTAAACCATTTAAATCGGTTGATCCGTGCGCCCGAAAACGTGGACGAAAAAATGCGGACATAAAAACACACACACAAACACACATCCATTTTTTCTGAGGTATGCCAAAATGTTCAGAAACCTTCAAAACGTCGAGGAATGCAAAAATTTTAATACTAAATAATTTAATACCCTATGGGAAGTTAATATGTATGATTTTAAAAATAGCTCAAGTTTTATTTTTAATATTTTAAACTTACCCATCTCATACTCTTTCCATCAAATTTTCTAGGCGACGTAAATAATACAGTCCTCGCAGGCATGTTCAAACCCATAGCAAAAGTTTCAGTTGCAAATAAGGCTTTGATTAAACCTTCAGCAAACAATATTTCAATAGTTTCTTTCAATATTGGTAATAAACCACCGTGATGAATACCAATGCCTCTTTTTAGTAAGGGTAACACATTTTCCACCTATAGAAAAAAATATTATAAGACAATTAATATAAAAACATGGTTGGAAATAAATAAATTTGTAACAATTATTACCTGTGGTAGTTTTTTGTCTTCTTCATTCAAAACATCAATAGCATTGTGAAAAATTTCGTCGACAAACTTTTTCTCCTCAGCTGTAAAATAATTAAATGTTAACATTTTTTATTAACTTCCCGTAGGGTAAGTTATAGTAATCGCAAAAAAATCGAAAATGAAAATTTTTATATCTTTACGTTTCAGAGGTTTCTGAATATTTTGGCATACCTTAGAAAAAAATGGATGTATGTGTGTGTGTGTGTGTGTGTGTGTGTGTGCGTAGTATGTGTGTGCGGATACAAATTTTCGTCGACGATTTCGGGAACACGGATGAAGCAATTTGAATAATTCGATCCGTATTGATAAGGAGACGTGCTGATTAGTTTTTGGCGAAGGCAGGTCTAGCCGTTCCGGAGATATGGGGCAAAAAATGCCAAAAACGGTACCTCAGTTTTTAAGAGAACGGAGCGTCCGATTTAAATAATTCAAAAAACATTTTACTTGTATTGACAAGATGAAGATTTGATCAAATTTTTATAGGGGCAGGTTTAGCGGTTTCGAAAAAAGTAAAAAAAAATGCCACCTGGCGGTCAAAAATGATCATTAGACATATGCACATCAAATTATCAGATATTTTATAGAGATTTTAACAATAAGTATAAATTTTGTTTACATGCCCATGGGTTCTGTACCAATGTTTACGCGTTAGACGGCGATGCGGCGCTTACGCGCTTTATATTTTGTCTCTATGCATTTAAAGCAGTACGATTGCTTTGAAAAAAAGTTTAGATCTTCCAACATATGTCAAAATAAAGAAAACATTTTTTTTTCAAAAAAAAGGATTTAAAAAAAAAACAAATAATTTTTTTTTCAATTTTTTTTTTTCAAAAAAAAGTAATTTTTTGTCAAATTTATAGTTTCTCAAAAATCTTATTTTTTCAAAGTAATTTTTTTTCAAAAATGTTAATCGTTTTTAAAAAAAAATAATAATTTTTGGTACGGGAAGTTCCAGCAATTTGCCTTAAGGCACGATGCCCTAATTGCCTTAAGACAGAATTCCACTTACAGCTAGTTTATGTAACAAATAATGGGTTATGTGATTTTTCTACTTACTGGAATTAAAATCAAGTTTGGCCATCTGCATGGCATAAGTCTCGCATTCTTTCTTGGAAAAGCTGAAGCAAATCAATGGTGCAAAGTTCCTTTCCATAACCATCTTAACAATTTTATAAATATTACTTTCAGTAGGATTTGCGCCTCGAATACCACCTCTTCGGCCTCTTTGGTCGCCCTTTGCTGCATCTCCTGCATTTGCTAACACAGCCATTGCTTTGTTGAAATTGTCTTCTTTGAAAAGACCCTAAAAAAATAATATATATACATATATATATATATATATATATATATATATATATATATATAAATCTCGTGTCACGATGTTGGTTCGCGATGGACGCCCAAACTACTAAACCGATTTTAAATTTTATTGGATCATCGTGTGCATATATATCCAACTTAGGTTATAGGAAATTTTGTAAAGTAAATTTGAAATATAAATATTTTTATAAATTTCTGAAAATTTTGACAGAAAATGACCAAAAAAAAAAACAAAACACTAAAATGACAAATGTCAAAATTTAAGGAAATTTCGATATATAATTTTTGAAAAAAAATTTGACATTTCAAAAAATAAAATTCAAAAACATGTACATATATAGAAATATCTAACATTTAAATCCAAATTTGATGAAATGCTATATTCAAAATCACTGTTTATAGTTTTAAATTTAATTAAAAATCAATGCTTAAAAATTTGAATAAATGTTGACATGTAAAAAAATTTAATGTCATTTGACAGTATTTATGAAAATAATTATATAAATAGATTTACGATTTAGATTTAATTGATTAGCTTACCAAATTATTTCGGATACCAAAACTTCATCAAAACCTTATAGATCAGAGATTACAATAAAAAAGCGGCATATTGAATTTAAAATTAATCATAAACAAAAATTTGGCATTTCACAAAAAAAATGTTTAACGACTTCAGTAGGAAACAAATGAATTAATTTTTCCAAGTTATGTTATAGGCAATATTGCCAAGCAAATTATAGATACAAAACATTATTGTAAAATAAATATTATCATATTATATTAATTTTGGACCAAGAAGGAAATATTTTGACATTTATAAATTTAGTGCATATTGGATATATGAAATTAACATTCACTATTTTTCATTTAAAAAAAAATTGTATATTTAGATAAAGATACTGCATTGATTTAGACTAAAATTTAATTTATTCTTTAATTAAAAAAAAAATTAACATAAACAAAATTAAAATAAACAAAACACTATGATGCGCTGGATAATTATTAATTTTTTAACAAATAAATAATATTTGAAAGAAAATTTTATTGACATATATGACATGACAAAAGTATAATAAATAAAAAACTATGATGCGAGTGAATTAATTTTTGAAGTATGAAATGTCAAATAATTTTGAAAACTATAACAAGTTTTTAACTATTTGTTAAAGAGTCAGAGTGCAAATCTATTAAATATTTGATTTTTGACACTTTTATTAATTTTTTATCAATTTAGGCATATTTTTTATGGCAAAACAACGTTTGCCGGGTTAGCTAGTATATATACATATATATATATATATATATATATATATATATATATATGTATATATATATATATATATATATATATATATATATAATATCATATTTTACCTTTTCGTCCACTACTAAATGTATTCCATCCCCTCCTGCAGGAAAAATATAATGTTGCAACGGAGTAGGCCTGTAATCTGTATAAACAACATGACAAGGTTGTCGATGGATAAAACAGACCCATTCAGCAAATTGTGTTGCATTGGGAATTGTGGCTGATAGAAAAACTTGTCGCACATTGTCTTGAAGGAGAATTAAAGTTTCTAAAATAATAATAAGAAAATTAAAATTATTGTTGAGCAAATATATATATAATTAATATTGATATTTGTATTTTCATACCTTCCCATACGACTCCACGTTCTTTGTCTCTCATGTAATGGATTTCATCAAAAATAACCCAACCGACCTCACGAGTAACCTCTGAGCCTCTGTATAACATACTGCGCAAAATCTGAAAACATTAAATCTAAATATAGTTCGGAAACTAGCTGTAAGTGGAATTCTGTCTTAAGGCAATTAAGGCATCGTGCCTTAAGGCAAATTGCTGGAACTTCCCGTACTAAATATTATTATTTTTTTAAAAACGATTAACATTTTTGAAAAAAATTTACTTTGAAAAAATAAGATTTTTGAGAAACTATAAATTGGACAAAAAATTACTTTTTTTTGAAAAAAATTTGAAAAAAAATTTTTTTTTCTTTATTTTGAGATATTGTGGAAGATCTGAACTTTTTTTTTCAAAGCAATCGTACTGCTTTAACTGCATAAAGACGAAATATCAAAGCGCGTAAGCGCCGCATCGCCGTCTAACGCGTAAACATTGGTACAGAACCCATGGGCATGTAAACAAAATTTATACTTATTGTTAAAATCTCTATAAAATATCTGATAATTTGATGTGCATATGTCTAATGTTTATTTTTGACCGCCAAATGGCTCATTTTTTTACTTTTTCCTCCATATCTCCGAAACCGCTAGACCTACCTTCATGAAAATTTAATCAATTCTTCATCTTGTCAATACAAGTAAAATGTTATTTGAATTATTCAAATAGGACGCTCCGTTCTCTTAAAAACTGAGTTACCGTTTTCGGCACTTTTTGCCCCGTATCTTCGGAACGGATAGACTTGCCTT
The DNA here is from genome assembly GCF_003426905.1 of Ctenocephalides felis. Taxonomy (NCBI): domain Eukaryota; kingdom Metazoa; phylum Arthropoda; class Insecta; order Siphonaptera; family Pulicidae; genus Ctenocephalides; species Ctenocephalides felis. The sequence continues at coordinate 82,835,471 of NW_020537324.1, forward strand.
TGCCAAAAACTAATCAGCACGTCCTATTATCAATACGAATCGAATGTTTTTTGAATTATTCAAATCGGTTGATCCGTGTTCCCGAAATCGTCGACGAAAATTTGTATCCGCACATACATACACACACGTACATACATACATACACACACACACACACACATTCATCCATTTTTTCTAAGGTATGCCAAAATGTTCAGAAACCTCTGAAACGTAAAGATATATAAAAATTTTCATTTTTGATTTTTTTGCGATTACTATAACTTGCCCTACGGGAAGTTAATAAAAAATTAGGGCTTATGGGTTTTTAAAAACAGTTTTTTAGTAGAAACTTAGTAGTAGCAATGTGTGAATAATATTTAAAAATTAAATAATTTAATAATTGCTTCTGTTTGCTAACCTCAGTGGTCATAATTAAACAGGCAGCTGTTGGATTGATAGTAACATCTCCAGTAATCAAACCGACATCCTTAAATTCTTCTGTAAACTCTCGAAACTTTTGATTAGATAAAGCTTTAATCGGTGTTGTATATATAACTCTCTGCTTATCCTTCAACGACTTAGCTATGGAATACCTAAAATATTACATATAAATATAAAATCAAGCAAGTTATCATTTACCATTTATCATTTATCACTTACTCAGCTACAACAGTTTTTCCTGCAGACGTATGTGCAGATACTAATACGCTCTGGTTGTTTTCTATGCACAAAATAGCTTCCTTTTGAAAAGGATCTAATAGGAAAGGATATTCTTTAGCTGGTACAGAACTGGGAGGTCTTAAAGGAATGTAATCCAATCCAGGGGGGTATGCTACTTCGTGTAAACATCCTTCCACTGTTTCTATTGTGTGTACTACTATGCGCTTGTTTAGGTCGTCTAAACTGAAAGAAATAAGGGGAAAAGATTATTGAAAGGGAACTTATCATGCTGAAAATGTTTAAGGTGACTGAAAATGCTGTAAGCTGACTAAAAATGTTCTAAGTTGACCAAAAATGTTTAAATATTGGTTCTTTGATAGTCAAATTTCTTGTTTGGCATCAAAACTAATATAAATAAGAACTGACTATTTATGAATGAATAATTTACTTATAACTATGACTATGACTTATGAATGACTATTTAATTTAATAATGAATATTTTGTATGGTATATATCTAATTAAATCTGAATAACATTGTCTTAGATTAAGCATATTTATTTATTTATTTATTTTAAATATATATAGCCCACAGATTTCTTCCAATAAAGACTCAAAAATACAAATATTTTACATAATGAATAACAATTAGAATGTATACAAAATTACAAGATATAGTTATTAACATAAAATGCTTAACATAAAATTACATATAATGCAGAATGCAACAATAATATTTATAAACAGAATAAGATAAAAAATGAGATATGTGAAAAGAAAATAAAAAGGTTAACTTGTGCAGATGGATATTATTCGATTATTAAGTGAAGTGTTGTGAATATCTATTTCATTATTAATTAAGTTAAAGTTAGAGAACATAACCTATTTTAGGCGAATTTAAGAGAAAATTAATTAGATTTAGGAGTAGGATAATTGAAAAATAATTGTGAACGCATAGATAGCCTTGGAACAATAAAAGATTGTTGATTAAGAATAAGAGGACAGTCTATAGAATTATTGCAAAGTTTAAATGAGAACATAATTGTACAGATAAATCGACGTGAGGCAAAGGAAAGAATACCAAATTCTTTTAGTAAAGTGTTGTGGTCAAAGCCACGTTCAGGGTAAATTTTTCATGTTTTATAATAAAGATATTTCAGAAATTTTTGCTGAACCTTCTCTATCGCATCAGAGTTGTTGATTTGATGAGGATGCCAAATGATCGAACCATATTCTAATTTTGAACGTACAATAGAATAGTACATGCAAAGAAGTGTATTGTTAGAATTGAATTGTTTACAATTTCTCAGTATCAAACCTAAAGATTTATGTGCTCTATTAGAAATATCAGTTATATGATCCCTGAAAAACAAACCAGAATCAAATAAAACTCCTAAATCTGAAATTTCATTACATCTATCAATGCTGGTGTTAGAGATTTTATAATCAAAATGTATTGGAACGCGCTTATGTGAAAAACTAAGAATTTTGCACTTTGATATATTTAAATGTAATTTGTTATAGACACACCAAGAGTGGAAAGAGTCAAGTTGAATCATATTGTCATAACAAATATTTTACTACTAAACCAATTATCAATGTACATACTTGATATCATCCAACAAAGGATCCATTTTCAACTTCTTCGGTGATTCTTCCAATTTCTCAGAAGGTCCAGGAGAAACTGGTCTTTTTGTGCCTTTAGCATCATCATCTTTAGGCCTAGAGAATAGTTTTAATAATTACGATTATTTATATCAATTATCTTTGTATAATTGCACGGCATGCATTAATTTTGAGGTTATGTTAACTTACTTTTCTGAAACATCCTTTGGAGGTGGAACAGTAGGAGGACCTATTGAATTTTGATTATTACTAGTGAAACAACTAAAAAGTTCGTCCAAATCGTCCATAATTCAACGTTAATATAAATTATATATGTTTTTTCAAAAAATAAACAAAACCTCACTACTTGGAACGAGTTCGGTTGACAGACAGAACCATAGGCAACATAAAAATTAGAACATAGGGCCCATAGATGAAAAAATATAGATAGGACACTTGGTAGTAAAATACAGGTTCTGTCGTTTAAATTTTGAATTTTAAAAATGAAATATATAAATATATATACATACTTTTAATTAAAACTTGGAAACAGATAATATCAGTAATTGTATTTAATAAGAACATACACTGCATATGTCCCTAAAACGCGGCTAAATTTAAAGAATTGAGTTTCAATGGTACAGCTGTTTTTGAGTAAATGTGAAGAAAAGGCCAAATTTTGGCTCACATCCTTACATTTGCACAATTGCGGTATCAAACGATTCAGGACGACTCGAAACATCGAGAAAACAAACTTAGCATATCGAATTTTTACTCTGCAATCGAATAAATATCACTCTGTAAACAGCTGTTTTACATTTAACTATTTCATATAAATAAACTCTTTTAACATGGAATATTTATTATTTATATACAAAAAAGTACATTGTACAAAAAGATAAAATTAACAATTTGGTTCAGCAACCACATTCACATAATTTTTATTTAACAATAGCTCAGAAGACAACAAATACGGCATCTGACATAAATTACAACAAGTATGATTATAAATTCAATCGGGGGCCAATATGAATTCCCTGAGCCTTAAAATACACCCTATTGAAATATAATCAGTCTTTTTGGTCAAATCTTCATTTTCGAAAAAATGCAACACACATTTAAATAGTAACAGCATGTGTGATAAATGATGCATTTAAACAAAAATGAAAATTTTGGAAATTTGTTGTACAGGATTCTCACGACTGGTTATAATGGGATAATTGATACATTGACATATGAAATTGTCATAAAAATCTCAAATCCCAAAAAACAGTCACTGAGAAAATATTTATGAGAAAAATTATAAATTTTTGTTACACTATACATATGCGACTAAATATACATTATTGTTTTGAAATTATACTATGTTATTTATAAATTTTTGGATCCGCTCCTGTAATTGATTTGTGATCACTTCGTTCGTGATCTGACAACCAGGCCATCTGCAAAAGATAAAAATTAATTAATAAACCCTTATTCCTTGCCCACTTTGCCAGTATTGTTTTTACCTTTTGTTTGTGCTGCTGAACAGCTTCTTTACATCTGTCCATGACCATTTCTTTGGTTAACACACCGTCTTCGGAGGCATACACAGCAGCTTGCCACGAGACACCCATTTTGGAGATTTCTCGACCAGACATGCCTTCGGTCATTTTTGCCATTTCACTGCACAATGCTGAGTAATCGAATTGTTCTACTCTGAGCCTCCTGCGGAAATAAAAAAAATATAACATATTAACTAAACAGAAACTAGTGGGGCGCATGGCATCGTGCCTTAAGGCAAATATTGCTGGAACTTCCCGTACCAAAAATTATTATTTTTTAAAAAAGACTAATATTTCTGAAAAAAAATTACTGCGAAAAAATTAGATTTTTGAGAAACTATAAATTTTTGATAAAAATTTACTTTGTTTGGAAAAAAAAAAGAATTTTTGAAGAAGAATTTATTTTGAAATATTTTGGAAATTCTGAACTTTTTTTCAAAGCAATCGTACTGCTTTAACTGCATAGAGACAAAATATCGAAGCGCGTAAGCGCCGCGTCGCCGTCTAACGGATAAGCATTGATACGGAAGTGTGAACAAAATTTACACTTATTATTAAAATGTCTATAAAATATCTGATAATTTGATGTGCATATGTCTAATGATCATTTTTGACCGCCAAATGGTATTTTTTTTTACTTTTTTCATTATATCTCCGAAACCGCTAGACCTGCCTTTATGAAAATTCGATCAGATCTTTATCTTGTCAATACAAGTAAAATGTTTTTTGAATTATTAAAATCGGACGCTCCGTTCTCTTAAAAACTGAGTTACCGTTTTTGGCACTTTTTGCCCCATATCTTCGAAACGGCTAGACCTGCCTTCGACAAAAACTAATCAGCACGTCTCCTTACCAATATGAATCGAATGTTTTTTGAATTATTTAAATCGGTTGATCGGTGTTCCCGAAATCGTCGACGAAAATTTGTATCCGCACACACACACATACATACATACATACACACACACACACACACACACACATACATCCATTTTTTCTAAGGTTTGCCAAAATGTTCAGAAGGTTTTGAAACGTAAAGATATATAAAAATTTTCATTTTCGATTTTTTTGAGATTACTATAACTATAACTATAACTACAGGAAGTTAAAAAATGTAATAATTTTTTATCCTCAAAAGCAATTGTTTTGTCAATACACGAAGAAAGTTTTTTAGGTAATTCATCTCGGACGCTTAGTTCACTCAAAAACTGCCATTTTTCAACATTTAGCTATGTATCTCCGCTGCAAAAAAACTGCCATTTTGGCTGGGCCTACCTTTGCCAAAAACTAATAATTGTTTCCCCGTCATTACAAACTGAATGTTTTTTGGGTCATACAAATCGGATGATCCGTTCTCTCAAAAACTCGATTTCTATTTTCTGCACTCTTTGCTCCGTATCTCCGTAACGGCTGGACCTGCCTTTGCCAAAAACTAATCAGAACATCTTTCCATCATTAGCACACACACACACATCTATTTAGTTTCTGAGGTATGCCCCTTAAAAATGTTCAGAAACCTTGAAAACGTCGAGAAATGCAAAAATGTTCATTATCGATTTTCGGCCCATTACTATAACTACCCTGCGGGAAGTTAATTTACCAAACAATGTTAATAATTTATTATAAATCATTTATCCCCTACCTTGCTCCTTCTGCAGCAGGTTGAAGTATGAATTTATCAAAATAAAGTCGAACCAGACGTTCGCGTTCTTCTAAACCGGGTAATGTGAATTCCACCATTTCGTCCAGCCTATCGTTAATGGCATAATCAAACTGTTCAGGAGTATTACTCGCCAGAACCAACATGAAACGAGGACTTTGTTCAGAAGTTCTGTAAAGAAAAGCATTTAAAGCCGCTCTTAAATCTTCTGAGATGGTTTCGGAGGAACGCTTGCGCAGGAAGGCGTCTGCTTCATCGACAAAGAGTAAAAGACCTAAAAGGGAGAAAAGAAATATGGAGAATATTTCATATCATATAAATTAATGGTGTAAATATATTTTTGTACCTTTACGGGAGCTGTTAGCCCAGTCAAAGACTTTATGTATAGCTGTGACACCTTCACGACCCATTGGAGCCACATCACCACCAGTCATTATGGCATAGTCCATTCCCGAGTGCGATGCCAATTTCTACAAAATAATATATTTATTTATTTATTTTAAATATATAGCCCACAGATTTGTTCCAAGAGGACTTAAAAATACAATTATTTTACATAATGAATAACAATTAAAATGTATACAAAATTACAATATATAGTTATTAACATAAAATGCTTAACATAAAATTACATATAATGCAGAATGTAACAATATTATTTATATACAGAATAAGATAAAATAATGAGATATTTGAAAAGAAAATAAAAAGGTTAACTCATGCAGATGGAGATTATTCGATTATTAGGTGAAATGTTCTGAATATCTATTTCATTATTAATTAAGTTAAAGTTAGAAGATATAAGTAAAATAGGCGAATTTAAGAGAGAATTAGATTTAGGAGTAGGATAATTGAAAAATAAGTGTGCCTTGGAACATCAAAAGATAGTTGGTTAAGAATAAGAGGACAGTCTATAGAATTATTGCAAAGTTTAAATAAGAACATAATTGTACAGATAAATCGACGTGAGGCAAGGAAAGGAATACCAAATTCTTTTAGTAAAGTGTTGTGGTCAAAGCCACATTCAGGGTAAATTTTAAATGTTTCAGAAATTTTCGTTGAACCTTCTCTATCGCATCAGAGTTGTTGATTTGATGAGGATACCAAATGATCGTACCATATTCTAATTTTGAACGTACATTAGAATAGTACATGCAAAGCAGTGCATTGTTAGAATTTAATTGTTTACAATTTCTCAGTATCAAACCTAAAGATTTATGTGCTCTGTTACAAATATCAGTTACATGATCCGTGAAAAACAAACCAGAATCAAATAAAACTCCCAAGTCTGATATTTTATTGCATCTATCGATGCTGGTGTTAGAAATTTTATAATCAAAATGCATTGGAACGCGCTTATGTGAAAAACTAAGAATCTTGCACTTTGCTATATTTAAATGTAATTTGTTATAGACACACCAAGAGTGGAAAGAGTCAAGTTGAGACTTTAATAATAAGCACTCATCAATAGAATTTATTTTGAGATATAGTTTGAGATCATCTGCAAATAATAAATGTGGACAGCTTATAATATCAGATATGTCATTAATAAAAATAATAAATAGTAGTGGACCAAGAATGGATCCCTGAGGAACACCTAAACTGATATTTTCAATAATATTCAAGAATCCATTAAAATTAACAAACTGTTTACGATTATGAAGATAACTCTTAAAAAAATAAATAAGTGAAGAATTAAGTCCATTGGTGTCAAGATACTCAGCTATATATTGTTTAATACAGATTAAATTTGTTATCGTAGAACGGGCAGGCATGAATCCATGTTGATTAGTAGAAATTAAAGTTCTAACAGAAGGAATTAGTTCCCTATAAATATTTTTTTCAAATACCTTAGCAAAGTTTGATAATAATGATATCGGCCTGTAATTAGTAATGTTTGAAGTAACACCTTGTTTAAAAGTTGGAACTAATCGTGCAATTTTCCAACAATTTGGAAAAGTGTTTGTACGCAAAGATAGATTAAATAAAAATGCAAGTGGCTCAGATAGAGTAGATGAGCAATCACGTATAAAGAAAGATGGAATACCATCAAAACCAAATATTTTAGAGTTCTTAAAACTTGCTATTGCAAGTTGCACAGTACTAGAATCAATTTCACCTATATCAATCATGATTCTATCATTATGATCAAATAAAATGGGTATGTCAAGTTTAGGCTGATAAACACTAATAAAGTAAGAATTAAATGCATCAACAATAGCATCAGGAGAATCATAATATTTGTCTAGGCAGCACAATCTATTAGGAATAATATTAGAAGCAGTCTTATTACGCAAAAAGACCAGAAATATTTTGGATTAAGCGATAGAGAATTTAGCTCTGTATCTCCGAACTGGCTGGACCTGTCTTTGCCAAAAACTAATCACCTCTTTTCCCAATCATTACAAATTGAATGCTTTTTAGATCATTCAAATCCGATACTCCGTTCTCTCAAAAACTCGATTTGTATTCTATGCACTCGTTGCTCCGTATCTCCTAATCGGTTGGACCTGCCTTTGAAAAAACTAATCAGCACATCTCCCTATCAATAGGAATCGAATGTTTTTTGAACCATTCACCGTCGATTTACGGCAAAAAATCTGTTCACATACACATACACACACACATACTTTTTCCTTAAATTTGGTCTCATTCGATTCAGAATGGCTTGAAACGTCGAGAAAACATAAAATTAGCGAATCGGATTTTTTGATGAAAACATAAACTTCTCTTTTGGGAAGTTAATAATAAATATTTCTTTTTATTTGCCCTTACCTTTGCAAACATAGTCTTTCCCGTACCAGGCGGCCCGTGCATCAGCACATTCCTATAAAGTCCTTTATTTTGTTTCGTATTCTTAGTGGCAATTGCAACATCTCTCAATCTAGATTCTAATTTTGGTGCTAGAACTACTCCCGCTAATGCATCGGCACTTCTTTCTGTCCTTAATTTTTTCAAAGTTTGTATCGGGTGTCTTGCTGCTTCGAGTAGAGAGAACCTTGAAGTCTCGCCGATTAGAGATGGTTTACCTGGAAATAATAAGTAAAAAATAGAGAAGTACATAGAGGAATATTAATATTATAATTATTATTATAATTACCAATTCGTGCTTCAATGTATCTTGCTGTGACACTGGTGGCTCCCTTTGCACTGTATACTCCCAAAGCGAGAAGTGATAAACCGCCAGCAGCCACTGTTACTTTTTGCCAATCCGATAATAAGGCGTGTGCACCTGTTCCAATAACTGAACCAGCAGTTCTGAAAAAAAATAGATTTGTTGTTTAAATGTCTAAATATATTGATATGTTGGTGTTTAAATAAAAAATAAACTAGTTGGTTTGGTATTTAGCCTTAAGGCAAGTTACATGAACTTCCCGATATGTTTAAATAATCGACTTAGTCAATAAAAAGTAAATTAATTTATGAGTGATTAAAAGTATTCCGAGTGGATTTATTACACATCATTGCAAACGAACGAACACTTTGACTCGGAGTATTTTCTAAAATCAAATTTTCAAAAATCAATAATTTTTATAATTGAACCAGTTTCCAGGACTTTAATGGTTTATTATGCTCAAGACCAAGTACTCTATCATCATACCAAGTAAATAGTCTAATTTTAATTTTAACAAATGTCAAAAGAACTACTCATTTTCTCCAACTTTGATAAATTTTTAAAATCAAACTATTTGTCGTAAGGCCGTAATATTTCAGTAAGTTTTATAAGACTATGGTATATATCGCTAAAAAAAATCCATAAAAATCGGGTTAAATATTTTTTTCAACAGTTAATTACAAGAAAACGGCTCGGTAGATTTTCACCTAAAACTAATCAGTATCATTCCCAACTAATATCTTTCGAACAGTTTTTGATTTTTTAAAATCGGTTCGGTAGGATGAGCTTAAATGTGGACGAAAATTTTAAAACTTTTTTTCAAATTGCAAAGAAACGGCTTGGCAGATCGTCACACAAAACTGACAAACGATAGTCCTCACCGAAATACATCAAATGGCTTTTAAATTTCTAAAATCGGTTCAGGCGTTTTTAAGAAAACGTCGATCAAAGGTCTAATTTTGACAAATGCCAAAAAAACGATACCAATTTTTGCAAACTTTAGGGCCGTAATATTTTAGTATGATCTAGAAGACTATGGTATCTACCGTCAAAAAAATAATCATAAAAATCGCCGAATTTTTTTTTTAACACCTTATTACAAGAAAACGGCCCGGCCGATCTCTACCAAAAACTAATCAGGTCGATTCCCAACCAATATCTTTCGAACGATTTTTGAATTTTCAAAATCGATTCATAATTGGGGGCTAAAACGTGAACGAAAAACTTTTCACTTTTCTGCTATTTATAAAGAAACGGCTTGGCCGATCGTCGCACAAAACTGACAAACAATAGTCCTCATCGAGATACATCGAATGGCTTTTAAATTTTTGAAATCGGTCCAGCCGTTTTTGAGAAAACGGCGATTTACGGCAAAAAATCTGTTCACACACACACATATACTGTTTCCAAATGTTGGTCTCATTCGATTCAGAATGGCTTGAAACGTCGAGAAAATATAAAATTAGCGAATCTGATTTTTTGATGAAAACAAACTTCTCCTTCAGGAAGTTAATTAGATGTAAATGGAATTTTGCCTTAAGGCAAGAGCTTTCCAAATTTTAAAAATATTAGTTACAAAATCAAATGTCATATTATAAATGTTTTTTCTTTAAATACTTACTTTATACCCTCTAGCACAGTCACACGATTTTCTGCAGCTTTTAAACGAAGTTGTTCTAGTGTTAAATCACGGTTCTCTCTATCCACCTGTAAAATAAATATAAATATGAAATAATTTGGTTGTTTAAACATTTTTTTTGAAGTGAGATTAAAAATAAACAGAAAACTGTTTCCAATTCTAACATTTCTTATCAGATGGACTTAGTTTTGAATATGGTTTATAAATAAACTATTTACCTTGGCTTTAGCACGCAATTCTGCTTCCAGCAATTTTAACTTGTTCTTCTCTCGAAGTTGCATTTCATGTTCAATAGTAGCTTTGCGCATAGCTTCTTGTTTCGCCACACTCTCTTCTTGTCTAAAAATAACAAAATATAAATTATTAATAACTATATATATATATATATATATATATATATATATATACATATATTATTATTACCTTCTTAAATTTTCCTCCTGTTGCCTCTGCTGTTGTGCCAATTGCTCTTCATAACGTTTTTTCGCAAGCTGATCTTGGTATTGAGCTCGAGCTTGATGTTGTTTAGTTTCTTCCTGAATAAATAAATTTATACAGTCCTTTATAGTTAAGGAAAATAATTGAAAATCCATGAATACACAATATTACTTACAACAAGAGTTTTTCTCCGTTCTTCGTGATCTATTCGTTTTTGTTCAACTTTTGCTTGTTCTATGTGTGCTTCGTATTCTTTTACTTTAACAGAGTATTCTTTTTGTCGAGTCATTTCTTGCATTTTAGATAATTCTAGAGCATCTTTGGCATGCGCTGGTGAAAGAAATATATAATAAAATGATCGAAACACAAAATAATATATGTAATTAATATAAATCATTTAGAAAAATATATGATGTAAAGCCATGAATGAAAAGTTCTAACAATCCTATAGAATAAATATTAAATAATATGCTTAATTAAAGATGATGAATAAGGGTAATTCAGCTCTCTGTCTAT